>NC_089982.1:58804505-59111118 GCF_036417845.1 Apteryx mantelli
TTCTCCTGGGAGAACTTGAAATTAAGTTTTACAGTTATTTTTCCTCTTCTTACACAAAGTACAGTTTTGGGGGGAAGATATTTTGTGCAAATTGTTGATCAGTTCCCCCATTAAAGAATCATTTGGGACCCTGAATGTTCTCAAAATATTTATGCTACTAAACTATGTGGTTTGTGCACACCAGCAGACCACAAGCACTGTTGCAACCAGTTCTAATTTTTCAGTGGATGTAGCAGGGCACATTGTATGATGTAGGTGCACAAAACAGGGAGGGCTGGGGATAATCTCTTGGATTTTCTCATCCACATCATTGAAGGACATATCTCACTGCAGGTCTACCCCTTCTTTACTGAAATCCTGAACACCTCAAACTGGATGCTGAAGCTTCCACTAAATAGGCAGAAGGCATCACTGTCCATTTCATAGGCACCACTGCTCACCATTGTGATATGATTAACTGTAGATTTCAGAAACCAGATCTACTGGAGACATGTTTTGGGGCATGTTTCAGAAAACATGTTGTCCTTTCTTTTGCAGGTGGGCACTCAGTCACTCCAGCATGAGAAATTTTTGACAATTCGTCACAGTAATAGCATCATATTTCAGATTCATAGTTTTTTGACTCCAGGCTCAGGAGAAAAAAGAGGAGGAAAAGCCTGTCAAAAATGTTAACAAAACAACTGACTCTAGTAATTTTCTGTCCCTCATTATCTTGTGCTGTTCTGCTGCATTCTTGGAATATGATTTAAACAAAAGGGAAGTATGAATGCTTTATCTCTTCCCTTCAGAAATGTAGGCTCTGCATGGGTTATATTATCTGGCTGGACTACAGATGTCTCGGGATGCCCTGGGGTGTCAGATGTAAAATTTGGGCTAACAGAGGAGGTACATAGGTCAGAACTGAGCTCCTGAGAAAAGCTGGAAAGTGAGTGTAAGCCTCTTGAAGTGGCTAGAGAGGTAAAAAATTGAGGGAGTCAGCAGAGGCCTTTGTGGGCAACTGTGAGTTTAACATTAAATAAACCACACCTAGGCAAAAGGAAGGTTGTGTTCAGTTTGTTTAAACCTTGAAATCAGGGAACTTGGAAAGTATTTATATGTGTCAAGCAAAAAAGGGAATTTGGAATACTGCTTACATTAACCCTGAAGCTGGTCTCAGTTTATTTTAAGCTCTCAAGAAATTAAGATAAATCCCCTTTCTAGGTCATATGAAACAACATTTAAGTTATTGCTTTATCCTTTTTGCATACTTGCTAATTTTGTTGAAGAACCACTTATTTGTGTGGACAAATGAAAAATGACCCAGCAAACCATCCAATGACAGTGACCCAGTCATTTCACATCAAGTTGCCTTCTTCCAGATTCAATCTGTGTTTCACTTTTTATATAATTCTCCTGTTTGGAACAGACAGTGATGAAGTGATCTGACCTTTATGTATTATTACTTGATTAGTTTTTCTGTATTTGCTGGAAAAAATAAAATCAGTTGCTGAACATTCTTCTTAGTATTCATTTCAAATGCTTTTGCATGGCCTTCATGCTTTTCAAGACAGAGTTGCTAAATAATAGAAAAGTACTTCTGCCTGCTTCTTCTGCACTACAGCTAAGCAAACTTTCATAAAGAATATTTGAGTTTTGTGTCTTTTTAAAAAAACTGTTTTAATGTTCGTGACTATCTTCAGGCAAATATATTTAGACTGAAAATCTGCATTTATTATTGCTGTGTGACCACTCTGATTACTTCTGTTGCCTCACTGGATGAGCTGAGGGAGTCTGACTTTTCAGTTCTTTAGGTAAGATTAAAAAAAAGGAACTTGGTTACTGTGATGCAGAGAGCTCTGAAGATGGGGTTCATAATGCTGATTTTGGTCCTCAATTCCCTAGTGGAGAGCTGGTTTCCTAGACAGATTCACAACAGCAAAATGCTGAATTTTGAGATACTTAAGCAAGCCAGTAAGAAGGGATGAGATGATGCGTGAAACTGGCTGTGTCTGTAAAGGCAGCTTAACCCTCCCTCAGACTGCAAGAAGTGCCTTAAGACAGCCTGCATCCACCCATGAAGAGCTCACTAACTTTCCTAAAACTGGTCTGTCAGGAGTAACGGGCAAACATTCTGTGCCCTAGTGCTAAGCTGTATTCAGCCTGAGTGTTTGAACCTGTAGATTTAGCTTCTCTTGACTAAACGCCTAACAGTGTCCGATGCCACTGCCACCTGAGCTGGCGTCTGGTTTCTTACACATAACATCCCTTCCTGGATGCTCCCACCATTTTAGGGAAATGTCTTTGAAATCTCTGAGGCTGGCTCTTAGCTTTGGAAAGACCAGAATCTATTCAACTGATGCTGCCTGTCAAGATGCATCCTGCTTCTTGTTTTGGCTCCAGGCCCTGTTTATACCTGAAAGTTATGAAGATGCAAATTAAACTTCAAAACAGGGATTTGTTGCCCCCTTCTTTCTTTGCTGTTTACTAATTAATTAAAGTGAAACTTACTGGATTAGCCAAGGAATTTTGCAAGAATGTAAACAGGGATCGTCTGGGTTTGGAGCTGTGCGGTGCCCTTCTAACATGCTGCTCTTCACAGCTGAGTTGTTTCCCCTGTCTACAGAGCTCCTTGGTTTGTTGGTTTTCTGAACTTCCCTCATTCTTGGTGCAGACAGGTCTTGTGATTTTCTTTCTATGACTGATTGATTATAATTTAAAATTTTCATAATACAGGAAATCTCCCTGGTATTTCTGACAGCCCCACATTTTGGGTTATGTTGCAGTTTCTGCAGACATCATATCAGAAAAAGACTGAGTGGATACCTGTACTTGTCTCTGTTTCCCCTTGTGGCACACTTGATAAATGGAGAGGGATGTTCAACATCTGTCAAAGCAGGGGTACCCCATCTTCTTGTCTAGGCACATGGGGGCCAGTGGCTCCCTGGGGGCCAAGGGGGCTCCCCATGGTGGCAGGGCAGGGCCTGGCCTCGCAGCCAGGGCCCATCCCACCAACCCACAATGAAGGAGGGCAGCCTGGGGTAGCCAGCTGCAGCCCCAGACATGGGCATTGGGCACCTCCCCAGGGACAGGGATGGGCTGGCCCATGGCTGGGCCAGGTGGTCACCTGTGGGTCAAGGCCTGTTCAAGACTCCTAGAGATCATATACATATTTATAACTGACAGATTCTTGCAGAATACATTATTTTAATAGCATTTTTGCTTACATTTAAGAGCTTCTATAGTTCACTTGAATGCCATTCCAGCTTTCTGTGAAGTTCCTTCTTTATTAATACAAAACATGCTTTCATCTTCAACAAATAATAATGAAAATTTACTAAAATATGGTAACATGATTTGCATAATTGTGTCTGAAAATATATAGCAAAAATTGAAAAGCTGAGATTACTTTGAAAACTCTGGTGTGAATGAATTGTGCTGGATGTTAATATCTTTCTGGGGAGCTGTTGTATATTTTGTTGTAGAATGTGTCATAATGCATTTGCTACTATGTTATCAATTTGTGATTCAACGTTACTACTAAAAAAATTTCAAGGTACAAAGCAGACTCTTCTTTGCTTAACAGTCTATGTTAAAACCTTTCCATATTGTTATTTGCTTGTTTATGGGAGATTTTATACTTCCTGAACAAGTCTAGTATATTTAAGATCAAATGTTTAACTACTGAAAGAGAAGTACTTTCTGCCATCTAGAGGTTCAGCCCTAGAGTAAGGGGAAGCCTTTCTGTAATTCTAGGCCCTGGAGGCATCTATATCCTTGTCTTGGATTTACAGGTAAAACTTGTGTGTGTGTGTATACAGAATTTGACAAATTCATCTTATGTATTTGTCTCGAAATCTGGCATAGCTGGCTATCTGTGAATATTAAGGAAAGTTCTGCCTCCAGAATGTGATAACCAATTTTTATTTTATAAAAATCATAGAGTAATTCAGGTTTGAAGGGACTCAGAAGGTCTCTAGTCCAACCTCCTGCTCAAAGGTCCCTGACCAGGTTGTTCAGGGCTTGATCCAGTAGGGTCTTGCAGACCTCCAAGGATGGAGACTGTACAACCTCTCTGGGCAGCCTGCTCCACTGTTAGACTTTCCTCATGGAAAAAAAGACTCTTTTCTTGCATCCAGCCTGAACCTCTCTTGTTTCACTGTGTGTCTGTTGTCTCTTTTCCTCCTGCTGTGTACCTCTGTGAAGAGACTGGCTCCATCTTCCTGATAACTTCCCCATAGGTACTAGGGAACAGCTGTCAGGTCCTCCCTGAAGCAGTCTCTTCTCCAGGCTGAATAAGCCCCAGTCCCACAGTCTCTCCTCACAGGACAAGTGCTCCAGCCCCTAACAGCTTGGTGACCCTCTGCTGAGCTTGCTGCAGTTCAACATCTTTCTTGTATAGAGACCAAAACTGGACACAGGATCTAGATGTGATCTCACAAGTGCTGAGTAGAGAGGAGTAATCACTTCCCTGGATCTATTAGCTGTGCTCCTGTTCATGCAGCCCAGGATGCTGTTGGCTCTTTTTGCTGCTGTTTATACAACTGAAAAGAACTGTAATCCTCTCTTTCAACTTGCAGGGTGATATCTGCTCAAATGTCTGCTTATTTATTTGGCTTGGTTCTAATGTTCAGATTGTCTGGAACATATTCTGTTTATTTTCTTCAAAAACTGATTTCTGTCATTTTTTGAAGGAAACTGAACAGTCAGACTGGTAATAAACAGTAAACACAGCAAATTTATGCAGACCCAGAAAAAAGCCAAATAGGCAGATGTTATGTGGGAAATGACTCTATGAAGGTCCAAACAGAAAAAGCATGAACCATTCTAGAAAGGGCAACCCTGAAGATCAGGAAGATCCTTTCTAGAGATCAGAGCATGGAACAAGAGGTTATTCTTCATTCTTTCACACTTGCAAAACTGCTCACTGATCTATTCAAACTGAACAAACAAAATAAGATGATCTGAACTAACTCATGTAATCAAGCCTTTAGACAAAGAACTATTTATAAACAAAGTACTATAGTACTATATCTATAAACTTCTGGTATGTCAGAGAATGCATTTCTCACTTGGATTTGATTTCTCATGTAAGCTAGTGTTTCAGCAATTGTACTGGGAGCAGCCCTAAAGCAAGGAAAAAAAAAAAAAAGAGAAACACTATTTTGCTTCCAGGAAAAGTTAAATAAGTGGCATAGGAAAGGTGTCCGACAAAAACATGGGCAGCAAAGGTTTAAGTAATGTGTGAGATACTTCATTCTTGTAACTGATCAATATCGACAGTAATGACAGCGTGAGGGATCAAACATGATGTGCAGATCTACTCTGTGCTGCAAACACATAACTTCATCATTCAGTGTAAACCAAGGTGTCAGAAATGTACCAGAAGATAGTTTCTATCTGTGTTTAATATCTTATGTCTAATTGTAAGGGCAGGAAGGAGAGAAAGTATATGAGAGGGGAGTACCACATGAAACAGAGAGGGGCTGGCTTATTTAATCATCACTTTTCCCAAAAGAATGCTGTAAATGAGAGCTTTAAGCTAAACTTACTTCTTTCTGGGGCAAGAAGATAACCAACAGGCTGAGATGTTGACAGCATAAAAGGACTGCTTAAAGAGAGACCTTTAAGAAGATAGTGATATTGAGAAGAAGATAGTGATTTTGGAGCAGGCGGCACAGATGAGATCCTGCTTTTCTGCAAGATATTCAGCTTGTCTGAGAAACTAAAGGAGCATGAGAGACTTGAATCTAAGAGACTTTGGGTGTAGAGAAACTAAAGAACTGTATCTCTCTTGGGAAAAAAAGAAACAAAAAAACAAAAAACAAATGCATTCTTTCCATGTTTTCTTTTGTCCCTTCCTTCTGTCATGGTTGGGCCACTCAGGATCACAGGTGGTTATTTGGTGACACAGAGCCTGCTATCTGAGAAGTATGAGGACACCAACAAATTGAATCTTCATTAGGTCAGTGTGGTAGGTCCAGAACAGAATTCCCTGATATAAAGTAATAGGCTTATTTTTTGTGCTTCTCAACTGCGCTATATACTGTTTATACTGTGCATTTGCTTTCAGAGCTTTACAACTCATCCAGCTACCTTTTCTCTATTATAAAGTTTTGCCCACCTGCTCATTAGGAAAAACATTTTAGAAAGAAAATTAATATCATGTATTGCATGTGATCTTTCTTTTTGAATCCAGATCCTTGACTGTTCCCTAGTAAATACAGTAATATGCTATTTGTTTGCTTGTGCTGAAGCTTGAAGATAGTTACCATGAATCATGCTACCCCTGCTTATTCTTGACATACAAGCAGCACCTTCTGTTAATTAGGTAAAGGTATCACAGAACAGACAATTCACATCACAGAAACTTAATAGATTTAGTCATAGCATGGTTCTTAATGAACTCTTTATATTCATGTAAATGTCTAATATACTTCTAAAGGAACTCTGTCATGGATGAAAATTAGCTGAACAGTCATTGAGACAAAGTGAAGGGTCACCTTGTACCTTTGGAAGGGAGTGCTTTGTAAATTGCAATTACTATACCAAGGATGTGAAAATCCGATGGAAACAGATTAAAAATATGCCCATGGCATATTAAGGAGGGAGTATGGTTACAATGGGGTAATGATCATTAGGGCTTTTATGTTCTATTTCTGCTGCTTGTTTGATGTACAACAGGCTTTTCAGTTTATTACCTGCAAAATCAATACATGACAACATATCTGATGCCAAATAGGAGAGTCATGAGAACGAGTGCTTCAATTAATTCAGTTAATCCTTCTGTAAAAGTTTCTATGACAGCTTAGTATGGTATTATTAAACTACAAAACAGCTATAAAACAATGCAGTTTAAAGAAGGTGAACAGATGAAGAATGTGTACTTAAGGGAAGTAACAGAGGGTTGACTTCAAGGCTGTGTGAGTTTTAATACCTAAGCAAGCAAACTATTTCACAGTAGTTCAGTAACTGAAGAAGTTGCTACCACAAGACCAGCTGCTTGAGCAGGCTGTTACTACTGATGGTGGTCCTGTAATTCACAGTAGTTCTGTCTTCTATATTTCAACTTTCTGCCCAAGTCTGAGGACAGGATTTACACAGATGCACACATTAGCCTGTTGACTTGGTGGACAGCCCACAGCCATGCCAAACTCTCATTTAATGTGCTCAAGGGGTATGCCTCCTTCACAAACCAGAAGTTTTTAAAAAAATCTTCACACTTATTTAAGCACTGAAATTGAATGAAAACGTTAACCCCACCAGTGGGTGCTGAGGTTTGCAATAGCAGCCTCTGTTGTTCTGGAAATAGTTTCATGTGCCTGAGGAGAGCGCAAAAAAAATGAGACAACTCCTTCCACTACTCCTACAGTGAGACTGATGGGAGAGAGCTCTTGTGAGTCAGCCAGCCTCTTGTCAGGAGGAGCTCACAAGACAAGGGTGCTGCTCTCTACTCCCGTGTCACCCTTTTCCTTAAGTGGCAAAACTGCCCTGTAGACAATTATATATATATATATACACATATATACACACACACTACCATCTTGTAGACATTTATGGCTCTGAAGCCACAAAATAGTGGTAGCTCTTACTAAACAAAGAAAAAAAAAAAACACAAGACGCTAATGAATTTAGAAAAAAAGGAGAAGTGAAGCTAAAAGATTCACAGGTTGCTGCAACATTAAGCATTTCAAGACTCCGATTCTTAGGAAAAAAAATACTAGGATAAAGCATTCTTTTACTGGGCAAGAAAGTTTTACTTAAGCTGAGATACAGATTCTCTCATTTCTGCTAAGACTGATGAAATTGATGATTGCCCAAAAGACTGTGTAACAGAGACCCTGACAATACGCAATAAAGAACTTGTGACAGAACACCGTACGCATCGCATAAAGGTATGTGCTTGGGGTATGGGAGAGCCCCTTTCATATCCTCAGCTTGCTTCATTAAGTATGGGGACTGATTTTCCCATATTTTGCCCTAACTTTGGGCTATCAGCTATTCCTGGGAATGGCCGCTTCCTTACACTGTGAGCGAGGTGGCATTTTTATTAAATAAAAACATCTTGTCACTTTTTTTGACCGGTCTTAGTTGAGCTGCCCCACAGCACACAGCAGTCAAAGAATCCATCTAGCCTATGACTTTCCTCAATTAAAAACAAAGAGTTCAAGCTACAATTTCCCAGGGGCTGTGCAAGGGTTGGAATGGAAGAGGAAGCTGCATGTGGGATCCCGCTCCCTTCAGAGCTGAGCAGAAATGCTGCGAGCCAGTGTAATGCAATTAATGCCCCATGACAGCACCAGTGGAACCACACAATTACACTCATGCCTCTTCCAATTAACAGGATTTCAGGTGCTGACACTTTACAAGAAATATTCTGGACCTTTCAGGATAGATATTTTGGTGGTTTGGCTTTCCAAGGTATATTGCTTTGCAGAAGCAGCCACCCCATTACAGGGTGATGGGCATGGTTTGGAGCTGGGGTAGATTTGTTCTTCAATTATTTGGATTTGGAGAAGGTCTGTGTTCCGTTTCCTCTGCCTGGTCTCCACAGTCCCTACCATGTCCTTTCTGAAAATAAAATGCAGCAAAATGAGCTTGAGGAGCTGAAATTTTCAGAGAGTTGTTTTTGCGTGGTGTTAATACTCTGCAGAGCCTGGTGTGCTAAATGCACAGTGACAAATCTCCTTTCCTCACGATCCGACCAGGCATATTCATCAGTAAATGCAACAGTTACATGCAAGCAGCAACTGTGTAGGTATAGCGCACAGTAGGAAAAAAAATATGAAAAGGAAAACAATCTCTCTTTGGTAGTTCTAATGACAAATATTCAATACCAAGAAAAAAATCCCCGCTCTTGAGTGAATTACTTTGAAGGGGCAAATACCACCTTGATATTGAGTGAAATAAACTGGTGACCAGGCTGGAAACGCAAGGTTTCTAGCTTCTCTTAGCTGAATAGGTGTTCCCTGTATGGGGAAAAAAAGCACCTTAGCTTTTCATATAAGATGAAACAAAGGAAAAGAGAGTGAGACTGAAATGCCCAAGCTGTATATTAATCCAACATGATTTTGTAAAATGTTTAAAGTTGTAACTGATTTTTCATTTTCTTCTGGGAAAAGGCTGTGAAATGAGACAAGCACTACATAGATATGTTTTCTGATCTTTAAGCATGCGTGTTTACTAGCATTTCTTTCAGCAGTGGAATCGAAATCAAATGCAGTACATTTCACACCTGTAGCTAGGAGACTTTGATTTTGATAGCTGGATAGGGAACTTCCTTTTCTTACGTACTTCATCTACGGTGCTTTTTTTTCCTCCTACAAGGAAGACAGCCTTTCGAGAAGCTGCATTTTCTTTTCTTTTTGCCCCTTTTGCTCAACGCTGCTAGCTTGCAAAATGAGGTGCCCCCCCCCGCGACCGCGGCGCGCCTCGCTCTTACACCGCCCAGGCGGCCGCGGAGGGGCGGCGGCGGGGTCTGCTCCGCGCCGCTCCGCGGGGTCACTCACCATGTTGACTTCCGAGACGACGTCGATGCTGGCGATGTCTATCCGCATGCCCACGCCGACGGGCGGCCCTGCGCGGGAAGCGGAGGCGCTGTCAGCCGCGCGCCCCGGCAGCCGGCCGGGCCGGGCCGCCCCCAGGGCCGGGGCCGGGGCGGGCGCCTCACCTCCGAAGTCGGGCCGCAGGCGGATGTCGTGGCCCTGGAGCAGCCCGTCCACCGTCTCCTTCACGCAGGACACGTTGCTGGGCTCGGTGGCGCTGGGGAGGGAGCAGAGGCGGTTAGCGACGCTGCGGGCGGCCGCGGCGGCGCCGCGCACCTGCTCGCCCCGCTCACCTGCGCGCCGCGCGGGCCAGGGCCAGGGCCAGGGCCAGGGCCAGGGCGGTCCCGCCTCGCCGCCGCCATCCCGCCGCCGGGGACGAGCCGCGCACCTCGACTCGGAGCGGCGCGGCGCGGAGCGGAGCAACACTTGCCGCCCGCGCGGCGCATGCGCGGAGCGGAGCGGGCGCGGGGGCCCGGCAGCACCTCCCGCCCCGCTGCGCCGCTCTCCGCCGCGCCGCGCGGGGGCCCCGGGCCGGGGGGCGCGGGCGCTGCTCGGACCCGCCGCGGCTGCAGCGGCGGCCCCCGCCCGCCGCGGGCCGCTCCTGGCTTCTGCCGTTAGCAAACTTTCCTCCGTGAGGGGGAAAAGAGGAAAGAATCGCGGTCACTTTCTGTGAAAATTCGCACTCGTGCTGTCTGGTAGCTTTAAAGATAACGTAAAAGGGTATCCGCGACTCCAAAAGAAGTTAAGAATTTGGTGCAAACAGGACGTGCTCTGACTGGGAAGGCTCGAGTCTTAATTACAGGTCTATCCAGTGCTCTGCTGCTTGAGATTTGTCACTGGAGCTATCCCTTCCTCAGAGGTACCGACTGTGGCATAGGCACTAGATCGCAGCATATTTTTAGCTGCTATTTTTCAAACGAAGTAGTTGATCTTGCATTCAGAAGGGGATTTTTTTTAAACGCTACGTGGACTTGTGCTCTTATATATCCTGACCTCTTAGGAGCGATTTTTCACACCGACTAATCAGAGTTCTGCGAGCGATCTGTTACTTCGCTGGTGCCACGCTGTTTCCCCGCTCGGCAGCTCAGCACAGATAACACTCATCCGTTTCAGACTCAGCCCCCTCACCTGTGCACGGTGCAGTCCTTGCGCAGTGACCTTGGGATATGTATTGCTGGTTTTGTGTCACGCAGACTTATTTCTCAGAAAACCCAGAATTTTCGGGGTGCTTTTGTTGTTGAAGCATACAACAGTATTTGAAAAATACAGGAATATCAAAATACATAATTTGAGACACAGACTCTGGGGTCAGTTTTGAACATTTTTACTATGTGTATTTCTAAGGAAATTTGTCACTCTTGGAGAAGGAGGGTAACACAGTTCCTGAGAGATTGCCGCAGGATTGTTTCACTGTCACAGCTGCCTCTAGTAACTGTGGCAATGAAAATTATTATTTTCTTGTTGCTTTTTTAAAGGTATAATGACTATTTTCAATAGGCTGTAAGGACTTTTATTTTGAACGTATCTTTCTTTTGCGCCTGTTTTAGTACTTAGTTTCTGAAAAATATGATCTCATAGCTCAACTTGATAGTACTTTAGCATTGCTGTTTTGAAAGAGTTTTTAAAATTTGTTAATCATGATGAGTATATTTTACTACTTGCATGGAATTGTTGTTGCTTGGCTATAGCATATTTTTAAAAATTTCCTACCTAGAGAGGTCTGCTGGAAGGTTTCTTTTCATTCAGAATTGTATCAAACAGACATAATAAAATGACCTGGTTCATTTGAAGCACTAAATTAGGATTTTCCATGGGATGACAAAAGCCCTCTTTACTTCATGGTGGTTTGCAGCATTATATCTTGCAGATAACTGTAGCTTTGCCATAAGCCATTTGAAAGTCAGCTGTGCCTGAATGAAAGGGAGATCGCTGCTCTGTACGGCTTTCCAAAATCCATCTCAAGGCATAAGTCCTGGGGTGTGTTCTGCCTGCAGTCTATTCTAGGTACATTTCCAGGGAGGTTTACCTTGGACTAGCTGTTGCCTGGTCCCTGGAATGAATGTTCATTAGTGGTTGAAGTGCATTAGGTGCAATTCTGGAGCTCATCCTCTGGTTGGAAAAGGCAGGAATGAAGAACCTGCCCTGCACGTCTCCTCTCATTACTGACGAGTGTAATTCCCGCAGAGATAAGGATGTTCTCCTTGACAAGCCTATTCCTGTAAGACCTCTTCCTGAGCTGGGCTTCCTTAGGGTAGCATCTAGCTTCCTTCACTGATCATGCCAGAAATAAGGTCACTGATCCGTTGACTATTTCCCATAGGTGTACCTTGCTTTTATTGTGGAAATTCAATCCCATTTTGTTCAACTTCATTAATGGGAGACATCTGGGCTTTAAACTGGGACCTTGAAACAACCCTCGAAGCCTTGATAGGCTCATGTGGGGACAATGAGAATCCATCTCAGCTCTTGCGCCATGCCCAGTGCTTACCACGGATGGACTTTGAACACTGAATCAGGCCGTATGACACTCAAGACAGGCATGGCTAATACGGTTGGGAGTTTTTTACTGTCAGCTGGCTTATGCTACAACCTTTGCAGAATGATGGAATTGTTTTCACATGCAAATTTAATAGTACCAGAATCCCATATCACCAGTTTTCACAGTGAAACTCCCCAGCCTGTTCAGTGACACAAATATGGGAGAATATTTCTGCAGGCATCAAGGTGCTCAACTCCCACTGAAAGTGGACAGAAGCCAGAGTGGACAGAGCCAGACTCCTGATCATCTTTTAGAAATCTCTTCTATGGTTTCATATCAAATTAAGTCTTCCAGCTCCATGGTTCCCCATCGATCCATTCACCAGTACCCTGTTAGACTGTAACAACATTTTCTTTGTATGAGAAACTTTCTTTGTATGTTTGCTCCGTTTACTGGGTTCCTCACATATACCTGACCGTCTTAATCTTTATCTTGACTACAAACAAATATCCAGCTGTGTGAGGACAATACTGACAGGATCCATCAGTAGTTGGGGACTGGCAACAAGAGGTTTATAGGTACTTCTAGTAACCCCGCAAAGGAGGAGCTGCATGGCATTACGCTGCCCCAACAGGGCAGCAGGAGGGGTCGTTTACCCCCGACAGGTCAGTAATGGGATCAGGACCTGTCTTCCAAATGCTTCCAGGACTGAAAAGGTAAATTATTAACAGCAGGACTTCTGAATGTTATTAATTGAAATGATCAATATTTTTATCTACAGTTTAAGGAATGTTGAAGTTCTGCTTTCTTTGCAGACGATGTATTTCTGTGAAAATATAGCATGCTTTTCCAAGCCGCTAGCATGAAAGAATCTTGTCTGTCATTTCAATAAAAAATATTCCTTTCTAATCATCTCTGTCGCTATCAGCAGCTGTTAACATGATCTTTCCATGTACTCCAGTGGGGTTTACTCAGTCAGGCAGTGTGAAATGTGGCGGGTTCCTTAGATGGCATTTAGGCAACTTGGAACTTGCTGAACTCTGCAGAAGTTAGGCATGAAAATAAACCTGAGGTTTTAGGCTGTAATCCTTTGCACTTTTGGAAATCAGGCTGCTTAGTGCCTAAAAACCGAGGAGGTTAATCTGGTGACTTTTGCTGTTAATTTGCAAAATCTTTTAAAGAAAAACAGACTCCTGTGGTGGTTTAATGGATCTTGGTCTTGTCTTATGGTTATTTTATTATATTTGTTTCACAATAATCTCTTTTCTTTAAACCATTGTCAATGATAGTGTCAAATTCTTCTCCCAATCATTTTTACAATGGTTTTAGTGTTATAGGGTCTGTGAGATAAGCATACATCTTGGAAATAAGAAGACTCTTTGGAAATACTTTCTGGGCTGAGTTAGTGAAGGCAGACTTTTTGAGTGGGGAAAACTTTCATCTTGATTCAAGCATACGTAAGTGCTAGTAATCTAAAGTGGTTGAAATACATTGGCTTTAACACAGTATCCATGATTTTCTTTTTCTTATTTTTAGCTCATTGTACACTGACTAGAAGCAATGCAAATTATATAATCTCTCAGCATGATTCATTAAACCATCCTGGGCCAATTCTGTGTTCATTTTTTCACCTGCCTTATGAAAAAACTTTTGGGGCGGGGGAGAATGTTTTTTCTCAGGTAAAGAAATGTTTCCAGTTTATTAATAATCTTTTTTGCATTGCTTATTTTCATCTGGAAATCAGAAAGTGCACACAGTAAAAAGACAATGTCCTGCTCAGACAATACTGGACAGCCAAAAAGAATGCAAGATCATTAAAAAAAGAAGAAACTGTTCCCATTTCTTACTGGATGAGATCTCACAGAATCACAGAATCGCTGAGGTTGGAAGGGACCTCTGGAGATCATCTAGTCCAACCCCCCTGCTCAAGCAGGGTCACCTAGAGCACATTGCACAGGATTGCGTCCAGGCGGGTTTTGAATATCTCCAGAGAAGGAGACTCCACAACCTCTCTGGGCAACCTGTTCCAGTGCTCCGTCACCCTCACAGTGAAAAAGTTTTTCCTCATGTTCAGATGGAAGTGTCTGTGTTTCAGTTTGTGCCCGTTGCCTCGCGTCCTGTCGCTGGGCACCACTGAAAAGAGTCTGGTCCCATCCTCTCAACACCCTCCCTTCACATACTTGTACACGTTGATAAGATCTCCTCTCAGCCTTCTCTTCTCCAAGCTAAACAGGCCAAGCTCTCCCAGCCTTTCCTCATAAGAGAGATGCTCCAGTCCCCTAATCATCTTTGTGGCCCTTCGCTGGACTTGCTCCAGTAGTGCCACATCCCTCTTGTACTGGGGAGCCCAGAACTGGACACAGTACTCCAGATGGGGCCTCACCAGGGCTGAGTAGAGGGGAAGGATCACCTCCCTCGACCTGCTGGCAACACTCTTCCTGATGCACCCCAGGATACCATTGGCCTTCTTGGCCACAAGGGCACATTGCTGCCTCATGCTTAACTTGGTGTCCACCAGCACTCCCAGGTCCTTCTCCGCAGAGCTGCTTTCCAGCAGGTCAACCCCCAACCTGTACTGGTGCATGGGGTTATTCCTCCCTAGGTGCAGGACCCTGCACTTGCCTTTGTTGAACTTCATGAGGTTCCTCTCTGCCCACCTCTCCAGCCTGTCCAAGTCTCTTTGAATGGCAGCACAGCCCTCTGGTGTATCAGCCACTCCTCCCAGTTTTGTATCATCAGCAAACTTGCTGAGGGTGCACTCTGTGCCTTCATCCAGGTCATTGATGAAGAAGTTGAACAAGACTGGACCCAGTACTGACCCCTGGGGGACACCGCTAGCTACAGGCCTCCAACTAGACTCTGTGCCACTGATCACAACTCTCTGAGCTCTGCCATTCAGCCAGTTCTCAATCCACCTCACTGTCCACTCATCTAACCCACACTTCCTGAGCTTGTCTATGAGGACGCTATGGGAGACAGTGTCAAAAGCCTTGCTGAAGTCTAGGTAGACAACATCCACTGCTCTCCCCTCATCTACCCAGCCAGTCATTCCATCAGAGAAGGCTATCAGATTGGTTAGGCATGATTTCCCCTTGGTGAAGCCATGCTGGCTACTCCTGATCACTTTCTTGTCCTCCACATGTGTGGAGATGGCTTCCAGGATGAGCTGCTCCATCACCTTTCCAGGGATGGAGGTGAGGCTGACTGGCCTGTAGTTCCCTGGGTCCTCCTTCTTGCCCTTTTTGAAGACTGGGGTGACATTGGCTTTCTTCCAGTCCTCGGGCACCTCTCCTGTCCTCCATGACCTTTCAAAGATGATGGAGAGTGGCTTAGCAATAATGTCCGCCAGCTCCCTCAGCACTCGTGGGTGCATTCCATCAGGGCCCATGGATTTGTGGGTGTCCAGTTTGCTTAAATGATCTCTAACCCACTCCTCCTCCACCAAGGGAAAGTCTTCCTCTCTCCAGACTTTCTCTCTTGCCTCCAGGATCTGGGGTTCCTGAGGGCTGGCCTGAGCAGTAAAGACTGAAGCAAAGAAGGCATTCAGTAACTCTGCCTTCTCTGTATCCTTCGTCACCAGGGCACCCACCCCATTCAGCAAAGGCCCCACATTTTCCTTAGTCTTCCTCTTGCTACTGATGTATTTGAAGAAGCCCTTCTTGCTGTCCTTGACATCTCTAGCCAGATTTAATTCCAAACGGGCCTTAGTCTTCCTCGTCGCATCCCTGCATACTCTGACAACGTTCCTATATTCCTCCCAAGTGGCCTGTCCCCCTTTCCACTTTCCGTATACTTCCTTCTTCTGGTTGAGTTTTGCCAGGAGCTCCTTGCTCATCCATGCAGGTCTCCTGCCTCCTTTGCTTGACTTCCTACTCATAGGGATGCACCACTCTTGAGCCTGGAGGAGGTGATGTTTGAATATTAACCAGCTCTCTTGAACACTCCTTCCTTCTAGGGCCCTCACCCATGGGATTCCTCCAAGTAGGAGGAATCTGTAGGAATGAAGACCACAACTTTTAATAAAACTAGGGAAAAATTATTGCAAAGTGGTGACTATACAAACTGACAAAAGGTGCGTCTCTCCCTAGAGACAATTTCTGCCTACTTAAATGTAAATTGAGGGAAGGCGTGACTTGGTGATTTTGCTCAAAATGGAGAAGGGAAGCTGTGTATCTTACACTGTTTACTTTGCACATGCAGGTGAACACTGACGATGCTAATATTTATCATACTGACAGATTTGAGTAATTAGAAATAGGGACTTGCAAAACCAGGATACTCATCATCTAAGTGGCCTAACTGGACTTGCAGTTTTCCAGTCAGTAAGGATAACTGTTGCCTGTACAGGTATGCAGGCCACACAGGCCAGAAGCATGATTAGCATAAAGTGTGCAGGCAGTGTCACTAGTTAGCAAATGTTTATTACAGCGTAACAATATGCACAGGAAACAGACGGGGAAACAGAATTCTGGACCTTTGGATTGTTCATTGTTAGACATCTGTGCCCCACTGGTTTCTTGGCCATGTGATTTGTGATGCTGCCTCAAACAAAACACCCCATATAGAAGAAAAATAGAATTAGGATAGACATACAATTTTTCTAACTTGGCACTGAGCAGATGATGTTTTTCAGTAACAATACTGATAAAGTATATTAAAAATTTTAGAATAAAATTTCAAATTTGTAAAAATTGAGCTAGTGAGTGGGTTTGAAAACTTTGAAATGAAATGTAGGAACAGTGAAATGGCTACATTTTCAGGTAAAAAAAACCCTGCAAATAGTTATACTTAGAGAAAAGAGGTAAGTTACAAAGTAGGTCACATACTTTGTCTGCTTAGGGATGATGCTACTGTCATTTTATACCTGCAGTAATCCCTTAAGTCAAATATGGCCTGTGAGCAGTCCGCTTGGATGGCAGAAAATGCCAAGCTGGAGATAGCTTTAGTGTGCTTTGGGGATTTTGGTGCGGTGGGAAAGCTGTGCAAACGACTGAGAAGAGCAGTGGAGTGACACACTGAGCCTCACATTTATCTAGATGTGGATCTGCAGGCTGAGCAATGGTGCCATGCAATGCGGAGAGCATCTCCCCCTCCCAACCACTTTCCTTTCCTTTGGGTCTCTCAGTAAGCCTACACAGCTTCACCCTTTCTTCAGCAGGGAAAAAAAAGTGCAACATGGGACTCATGCCCTCTTTCACTTGCTTCTTGGTGCTCTGTTTTTTCCCCTCTTTTTATGTGCTGGAAAGGTCAATTAAGATCTTTTCAGTGCAGGCTTCACTTTCTTTTTGTGAGCTTGTAAAATACCTAGGACAGTGCTTTTAAAGAAATAATAGTCAATAGTGAAATAGTGAACTGAAGTTATTCATCTTCAATAATCAAAGTGAGAAGAGAATATATAATAAGGAGTATATGACTTTTTTGCCCTACAATATCTACGGCTAGAATAACTTAGTAAGTCTTTAATCATTTCAGATAAACAAGATTTCTTTTGAAATCCCCTTTTAGATCTCCCAACCTTAAATGTACATCACTCATCCAAAATCCTTTCTTATCATTACAGAACGGGTTTCCTCCCTAGGCACATGAGTTTAATACTGAACGCCTAATGACACAGAAATCACTGACAGGACATTTTCTTTGTCCTTCTCTTCACCACCCAGGGCAAGCAATTCTTCCGGCATTCTTAATTCATTCCAGATGTGGAAGAATCACAAGTTCCTTTTCTCTCTGATGCTATCTCAAGAGAAGTAGTAGAGTCTTCAAATTAAGGACTTTGTGCCATACACTGCAGAATTATTAAAAAGACAATCCCAGCTTCAGAGAGCAAACCATCTAGGATAAGGTAGGAAGAGATTCAACAAGTGTTGAGACAGGCAAGAAGAGGTGTGAACTGTGAGAGTGGTAATTTGTTTGCATTTGCATAGTTTAATAGCTTCAGTGGTTGGATTAGCTCCAAGTAGCCACTAGTCTTAAGTGTTGCCAAAAAAGGATGGGGTGTTGTAGGAGTTTTAAGGACATAGCTAAAGAACACAAGGAAATACTAAGTGCTGATATTGATACGATTCCCATTAAGAGGTATTTCCCTTTAACACAGTTCTCAACAGCTGAGGTTTGTCAGTGCAGTTGAGATGTCAGAAGCATGAGAGAAAGAGTCAATACCTGATATGCAAACTACCCTGTAGAAACTGAGCATGCATAAACCTTTCCATTGCAAGCAGCGCCAGTGATTTTAACAGGCTGGTTCATACTGTAGAACACCATGTGTATATTTGTAGGACTGGGGCCTTTGTTTCTGTGATTTTTATTCCTGGTCCTGTCTTTATTTGTATGTTTTTTATAGAAGACATGAAACATTGTCGCTAGAATGGCCTGGAAATTAATTTTCTGATAAACTGAGTTCTTGTTCTCCAGGTTTTCCAATGCATGGTATTCTAAAGCAGCTCACTGCAAAACCTTATTTAAATTGTCTAGTTAAATATGTCTTTTTAAATGTAGTGAATACAGAAATATGAGTTTTTTTCTTAACGGAAGTATTTTACCATGCTGAACCACTAGAATGCAATGTGTCTCTTTGTCCCATTTCAGGGATGTGTGCACTCACCACATACAGAAGCTTATGAATCTGTGACTCACATAAATAAAAGCCTAGCTTGTTTGCTTCTAGCAATAAAGAAACAAGGCGGCTGAATTCAGTCACACAAGCAACTTTTCTGGGGATATTTTCACATGGAGATAGGTGTGTAGATCAAAGTGTTCCCTCACCAGGAAGAAGAAAGAAAATATTTAATCAATTTTAACAAAATTTTCTTTGGGAAAAGAGAGAGTTCTGCATTTTTTACTCTCAAGAAATTTAGAATAGAAAGTACTCCTTTCAAAGCCCTGAGCAATCTGATCTATCTTTGAGGTTTGCTGTGCTCCGAGCGGGAGTTGAGCTTGGTTCGGATTTGAGCAGAAGGTAGGCTAGAGAACTTCCCCTTCCAGTCTCAAGTACTTTGTGATTCTGTTACTGTAAGGGGTGGTAACATCTCTTTCTGCCTCTGCTCACAGTTTTGCAATTCTTTCATGGACAGTGTGGTTCCAGTTCCTTAATCCTCTCCCATAGCCCCTGCTCACCTGCTGTTCTATATTGGCTGGGAGATTGAAGGTCCTAGCTATTTTTTTCAAAACTAGTTTTACATTAAAAGTTTTTCTGTTTTGACTCCAGTCTGATTTGGGATGAAAACTGGTGCTGAAAACTGTCATTTCCCATTGGCCAGTACTTCCAATTTTAAAACTAGATCTATCCAAAAACATCTTTAGTGCATTGGAGACCTAGCCTCCAAATCACATACTCCTCAAGCAGCAAACTTCAGTAAGAAGAGCAAACAGACAGTTGGGTTAAGATTGTACAGTACTTGCTTTTCAAGAGAAAGATTGTGTCTATGTGTGGTAAAACCCTACAGAGTAAAAGCCAGAAAAGGGCCAAGAAAAGGCACTGCAATTAGAAACTGCTCTCTGTCCTCTTTCCATTGCACCCCTCACAGAAGGCAGGCACTCTGTATTTCCACTATTTTATGAAGGTTGTCTGCTGCCTCCAAGGACAAAGGGCACAAGAATGAAAATTCACATTGTATTCAAGAATGTTTACAAAATATTTCCCATTTAAAAGTGAGTATTAAAACAACAGTAAAATATAACAACAGAAGCTGCTAGACTGGAAACTTACAGGCTGTCTGATTTCTTTGCTCATGGCAAATTCCTCTGGAATTCTGTTGACCAAATTTACAGCCATGTAAATGACAGCATTAGATATGTATCGCCATGTATATCCATACCTACACCGGGAGAAAACAAAGTGGGCATAATTTTAACAAATGCAATAGTCCCACACAACAGCTGCTTGCACACTCCTTTCTTGTTGCAGGAGCACATTTGATGAGTGAGATATATGCCTTTTGCTTGCTGAAATAAAGAGTGCACATGCATCTCTTGAGCTGGGAGTCACTTTGTCAACAGGGAGGTGTAAGACAATGAGTAATTTTACATATCTCTTTAACTGATGCAAGGGTGCAGGTCTAAAATCCATGGTCTACATGTGTCATGTGGGCTGGCAGCAGTCACTGGACGCGGCCCATAAACTGAGAAATAGATTACGCCCTGTCATTTGTGCTGTTTTTAGCTAGTTGAAAAGAACCTTAAAAAAAAGCCGAAAATAAGAGCAAAGATGAGAGAACTGGCAAAGATGTGAGACAGAGGTTCCTCAAGCAGACCACACAACTCCTCAATCTGTGGATGTCACCAAGATGCTTCCAGGATGTCACCAGGTGTGCAGCCCCTGTGGACATTTGCTCCCCCTGCTCTGCTGGGCACAGGGACACATGGACTCTCCCAGGGATAACTGTTCTGAGGAGAGGCCCATGGAAGGGAGGGCTGAGCAATAGGGGCTGTTGGGTTGTTCACTTTTCATGCATTTTAGATGACGGATTGAGCTGCTTGTGGCCTTCAAACACACCATATAAGGCAAAACTGTGCCATTTCCTATTTTAGGGGAAGCACCAGTACAATGCTGGGGAGCAGCAAAGGGTGAATCTTCCCTTGCTCCCCTGAGCAGCAGCAGCAGCAGCAGCAGCTGGAGCTTTCATGTGATGTCAAAAGTGCTATCTTCAGAAATTCTCTAATACCATCTCAGGACAGAAATGAGAGAGTATTTAATTACATGAGTACTTAATTTAATTTTTTGGACCAAGTATTCCCTTCTCATCTCTTCCTACCTATGAGGAAGGATTATGGGGTCCTTCCCATGAGTTAACTTCTTATGTTTTCTACCTGTTTGTTGTTTTTTTTTTTTTTTTGTCTTGCCCAGTGTCTCCTTTGGTTGTTCCTTGGTTCAGAAAGTTTCTCTCCCTAACACCTAGTGCACAGAGGCCTAAATCTTACTTCACCTTCTGAACATTATGAAAGTTTTCATTTCAAAAAACCTGCAAAATGTGTTTCAGTGTTGTCTCTGTGTTAGACCAATCTGAAGGGTTTACCACATGCTGGGAGTGTCAGCCAAGCCAAATTCCTATCCATCCCCTTTGTTGAAAGCGAGATATCACTTGCCTGTTCCTCTGATGGGGAAATTGAGGAATAAAGGAGTTATAATACATCTGTAATTGATTAAAACCAACCAAGCAAGAAACCAAACCAAACAAAACCCCAAAAGAAAAGAGGCCATAAGAAAATAAAGTATTATAAATAGCAACAGAGGGAAAAAGACAACCACTTAGTATTTTCAGAAACACAGAATAAGAAATGCTTTCTTGTTCTGATCCAGAATCCTCTGGGTGAATGGCAGGTTTTTAGTTTACTTCAGTGAGTTTTGGAACAAGGCCTAAATGACTCTGGTGTCTAAATCATACATAAGTCAGAGTAGATTTGTACTTAATCTTTTTGGGCGGTGAGCAGAAAAAAAAGAGTATGTTTTGCTCCAGAGCAGTCGGCAGGGAGGGAGAAAGACAAAGGGTTTTCCATGAGATATGGGGAGAGTGCTTGCAAGTGCAGACCTCATCCGTCCTGTTCAGACCATTCCACTTTTGAAGTCTGCCTCCTGGAATTGTATATTTATCTTTGTAAAAGGTTCAGCTTCAATTTTTTCCTCCCATCTTCTACCCACTCATTTTCACAGTCAACAGTGAAAGTCCTTCACTTCTCATGTCTAAGTGAGCTAACAGGTCAGGGAGGTGACTGTGGAGGCCTGTTCATGTAGCCAGTGTATTGGCTAAGCTGTTTAGACAGTGTGTTTCAGCTAAGGAGTGTTTATTTCTCAGACAGTGTTAATCTCATGTACTATGATGCCTTTGTCCAGCAAAGAAATATTTAGGAAGCCAATTACGTATTAAATATCCAAAATGAGACACAAAGTCATCAAAATGCCTAAACTAACATGGACATGAGTATGGGTTAAATACTGACCTATTTGATAATAATACTTGGTATTTATATACTTCTTTACATTTTTAAGCTACTGTACACATTTGGACTAATTAATACTTCAGATATGCCCGTGGCATATGTAAGTCTCATCTGCATTTTACAGAACAGGAAATTCAGACACAGAGGTTCAGGGAATCAAAATTTTAAATGCAGATTTGGGTATTTGTTCTCCAGAAAATCTGGGTCGCTCTTAAAAAAGCCTTCATATATGTTTATGCACTTACTATTAGGTACTCCTATTGGGAAGATTTGGCCTAAATGACTTATCCAAGGTCACAGAAATCAGTGGCAGAGAATGGAACTTAAGAGTCCTTCTTCTTTAAATAAAGCAACTGAGCCATATAAACTATTCCTGTTTTTGTGTCATATGCTTGCTGAATTTTATAAGCATGACAATGAATTAATTTTATTTCATTTCATACTGTTCTTGAAAATGCAAGCTAGTACGTAAGATGAGATGCTGCACCAGATCAACTCCATGCTGTATCTAGAGCAGCACCATATATAATTGTGGCCAAAAGGATATATTTCTAGTACTGCAAAATACTTACAGTGGACCTGTCTGCTTAGGGTACTTTCTGTCTAGCCTCTATCAATTATCCATTGATCCATACACTGCAGTATTGTAGTTCATTAACAATTATTGTACTTCTTTCATTTGTTTTAAGAGCAGATTAACCTTCCTGCAGGACAAGAAATGCTCCAGGAAACCTGAAAATGATCTAGGGACCAGTTATTAGAAGTGGTTAACAAGATACCTTATCTTGCAAAATGGTTGCAGCTGCCATTGCTGTCAGTGGGAAGCAACAGTGCCCAAAGCTTTCCAGGCAGTTCTCAGCTTCTTGCAAATCATATTCAGGTATGCCTTGAATTACATGATGAAATGCTGAAGTACCTCCAGATGCTTCCTAATTTTCTCTCTCTCTTCCACCCATTCCTTTTGTCAATCTTTTCTGGGCCTGGTGCCTCTGTGTCAATACCTGTAAGACAAAATCAGCCCCCTTCTGCTGCCCACTACTGCTGCGGCACCCTTTCCTTTTTGGTGATGATATGAAAATTCTTCTCTAACATTCTGAGATGTGAGTAATGCCACTCCATGCAGCAACCACCAGATGGTAATGAAGAGCAAACTGGTTGGGTGTCTTTTGTGGATTATTACCACAATAGCATATTGTGCCTTTGCAAGCAGAGATTACAAGTACAGTTCTAAATGCCAATTTGCTCAGCTCTTTACAGATCTCTGGGCCACTATAAAAGTTTGCTTTAGCAGCTCTATTTGCATAAGAAATTCATTATGTTTGTTTTTATATTAAAACATTTTAAAGGGAATATTTTATACCTGACATCCGAATGCTTGTGTTACTAGTTGATGTTAATATTTAGTATAGAGATGCTATCATTCTAAGGAAGACAAGGCTTTGACTACAGCTGGTGTATGGCTGCTTTACTTCATACACAGGTAAATGCAGAACAACTTAAAGTGACTATCTGCCCTGCTCATTCTGGAGCTGTCCTCATTTTTTGTCCTTTTCCAGCAAGCAAAATAAGAATTAGAATAAAGTAAAGAAAGAAGAAAATAAAGAGAAGAAAGTAAACAATCAGAATTCAGCCACACAAGAGTCATGAGTTTCCGATGTCTGAGCTTTATCTGCCTGCTGGATTCCAGGGTCTTTATGTGGTGCCTTGTGGGGTACCTGGGTCACATTTTCAGGTTTTTCTCTGTGCAGTCTAGAGACTTCATGCTCTCCCTTTCTCTCTTTTAATGAAAAATAAGATTCACTAGCCTCTGAGAGACTGGGCAAGCCAAGTGCCATGAAGACAGGGAGAAAATCACTGGAGCTGACACCATGGGCTTCAGTGTGAGTCAGCAGCAAGGTCTATGGCTCCCATAGCATGTTTAACTCATTCCCCGGCCACCTGCCCTGTGACTCATATACTTCTGAGATTAATAAAAGCATAATGAGCAGGAACACCAGAGCTTCCAGGGAGGGGGCTTGCTGGTGCTCCTGCTCTCTGGATCCCTCTGGGAGGAGGGCCAGCAGCGGGATGGAAAACCAGGTGACCGAGCAGGAAGCGCTGGGTGAAGACACAAATCTGAAGGAGGACCATGAGTGTGAGTGGCCAGCCTTCCTCCCCTCTCCTTCTGACCCACTGCAGCCCCAAGGGCTCCCAGCCCCCTACCCCGCTCTCCAGCCTGCCTTCGGTGTCTGAAAGCTGCTGAAGGTTTCCTGCTGTTGCTCCGGGCAACCAATGTTTTTGATACATTTTGCATTCAACTTAGTAGCCCTTACAGGGGAAGGTGGGATAGATGCTTCCCAGATTTCTCCCCATAACCCTGGCTGCTATGTGCTCCACCTAGATGAAACAGAGGCATCTTTATATTGTTTTTGGAGAAATATCTACTATTTTCCCTTCACACAAAGAGATCTTATTGGATTTTGTAGAGAAGCCCATCTTAGAGACAGAAATCAGCATCTGAAGCAGATCTGTTTCAGACTTGGTTCCTCGCTCTGCCACTGAGGACATGCTTGGGATTTGCCCTGATTGATAGCCCCTGCACAGGATCCCATGCCTATGCAAGTGATCTGCCAGAGAGCAAGGTTGAGGATGGGAGGATCCTGGGGAGTATGAACTGCTGAGACTTTGCTGTTTCCAGGGAACATATTGTTCCATTGGAGATGAAGGGGCAGACAGACAAGAACCAATATAATTTCCCTGCAAAAACTTAAAGGAATAGAAGTTAAAATATGAAGTAAAAAGAACAGGAAAAAAAAAAAAAGAGGAGCTATTATATGAAAGTGTGTGCCTGAGAAGCAGTAAGAATATATGAGAAATGAGAGATGTAGGCATAGGAATTCTATAATACTGTCTGGTTGAGAACACTTTTTGCTCCAAATTGGCAGTTCTTGCAGTGAGTGCTTCCATGTTTTTCTAATGCAATGGCCAGAGAAGAGGCCCCCTTAAATATGAAACTCACAGTTTACCTCCTTAAACATCCACATAGCAATCACCAGAAGAATCTGCATAAATCCTGTCACAATCAGCAACTGCAATATGTATATATAAATATATATATGGTACTCAAAGGGTTATCTAGCAGTATTCCAAGGTATTAAGGACATGTGTGTTAAAACAGCATAACCATGCTATTGTAGA
Organism: Apteryx mantelli; assembly: GCF_036417845.1. Taxonomy (NCBI): domain Eukaryota; kingdom Metazoa; phylum Chordata; class Aves; order Apterygiformes; family Apterygidae; genus Apteryx; species Apteryx mantelli. Next base: position 58,829,616 of record NC_089982.1, read on the forward strand.
ACAGTCTTGTAAGTACCTTCCTTGTCATAGGAAAATTACTACAATTCCAATTCCTACAGTTTAGTAGGAGTTCTGGCCATGGAAGTGAAGCAAAGCTGGGCCAGCTGCAGGTTACAATTTTACACAGAGCTTATGCTGTGCTTTGAGAGGACAGATGAGGTGGTGATTAAAGAGCTGGACTGGGATGTAGCAGACTGCAATTAAGTTCCTGTTCTGCAGCAAATTTCCTGCTCGGTGTTGGGTCACCACTTAAGCTTTTTGCATCTCAGTTCCCAGCAAAACAGAAATAACAGTACTTCCTTGTGCCCAGTCCTTAGTCAGTCTTATCTACCTAGATTTTAAGTTCTTGAGAGCAGGAACTGCATCTGGTAACACGTGTGTTTGCTACAATCAATGCAATGGGATCCTGTTAAAACTTGGAGGTAACAACTTCATGATCAGATGTTGAAGTAAGGAGCTGGTGCTGGCTTGAAAGAAAACTACTAATGGCAGGACTAAAAGCTGGACTGGAAAAACAGCAGGAAAGAGCTTAAGCAGCTATCTTACTGCTCCCAGAGCAGGACTTAAATTGCAGTCAATATACACCAACTACAGAGTACTTAAACATAGTGATAGAGCCAGAGGTGCGATCATGGCCCAGAGTACACTGGCTTCCCCACTGACAGAGCGCTTCTCCCTGTATGGATATTTTGGGCTTCTTTTGAACTCCTGATGAAAGTCTGGATAAAGCCAAGGTGTAAAGGCAGGTGTATTTTTTGTAGGTTCCCAGGATCTCTCCAATACATAGGAACAAGAGAGAGGAGCAGGGAGAGGAGTAAAAGATCTTGCAGGTAACTGTATAAAAAAGATATCCGTATCTTTTCTTGGTCATCTATCAAAAATGGGACTGGGGCATAAATTGTCCAAGGAATGGATTTTCTACCACTGGTCTTTGAAAAGGATGTATGTGAAAACAGGCTGTTTGATCGAGATTTTAAGAAATTGTACTGATATGAGCAGAAATTGTAAAAAGTCCAAGAAATCAATGATTTAGCTTTTTAGATAAAGAAGCCTGTAGGTGCTTGGCAGCAACCCAAGTTTTGTCTCCTCTGTTTCCTAAGCGCTAGAGGCTCTCAAGTATGTAATTTATAGTTGGGCCTTAAAGATTTTCCCAGTCTTTTCATATGGGCTTGGCTCTCTTCATGGATTTAATGACAGGACTAAATCATGTCAAGATCAGCTGAATAATGAAATCCGCTGGGAAAGAGGATGTAACCTATAATTTACCAATATATTCTGTAATGTTGGCATAGCCTGTGGTTTACAAAAAACAGGTATTCAGAAGTGATGTCTGGCTTACAATACTGTTTATTGTCTTTTTCAACTGTTTTATGTTCCCTTTAAGCCTAGTTTTGTAAAAGTTTTAGTAACATACGAATGATATGGTCATTCAGAGTTTGAGGAAAGCAGTCACTGGTTTTGGTAGTAATCTTACTGAATTCTTGATAGTCACTGCAAGATCTAAGGGAGATATTAACTGCAGATAAATTTGAGAACTGTCTGAACTCATTTTTTAGATTTAGAGAAAGTGATTTCTCATTTATTCTTAGTTTTAGCTCTCAGGATGAATAAATGTATCCAAATGGCACCTAGTCCTACGTCAATATAACATGCAGCTGGAAGTGACAGAAGGGCGCTGTTTTCTTATCAAAAACATCCTGACAACCTGAGTATCTTCTTAGATGTCACAAGTACTTATTTCTTCATGCCCTGATGTGATACATCCACTAATCTTTGAAACCAATTTTACTTTTACTGAAGAGATGTGAGTCAGATATCAGTCTCATTAGCTCTCTCTTTTAAAGAATCTGGGGTCAGGCAAAGACCAGCTTAGTTCCTAAAATCACTGGAAGGGGGATAATGGAGTGAGTTTCTTTGATTTCTACTTGCAGTGGAACTACTGGGTCTACAGCGTCTATGTTCCTTATTACTCCAGGGATAGAGCGGGCAGTGTAATAACATTTCTCAGGACATTTGTGTGGGAAGATTATTCCTGGGTGAACACTGCTCAACTTCTCTATTTCAGTTCAGGCAGGTGTCAGTACATACGCAGAAAGTAGTAAAACAGTCTAAACGCAAGGGTGTCCTCAACTTTGCCAGGACTTTCTTGGCCTCCATCCACAGCAGCTACTAGAAGTGGTGGTGCTGTAGAGCAGGGTTTTGTTCTGCACCTGTCACAAACCAGGAGAATTCTTCCCAATTCTGAATTATCATCTACTAACCTCGCTTTAATTTTGTGAGTTTCGCTTCTGCCAGCAAAACTTTTCTGAGGTATCCCTTGATCAGATAATCTCATTTAGAAGTATCTTTAAAGTTCTTCAACACTGGATTACTTTTTCTTGCAAGTGACAGCAAAGCTAGAGATTCTTTTTACTGGAGGCCAGTTTAAGTATCCCCTTGGCACAGACCATGCTATAGGAGAAGACTGGTCCAGAGAAATTACATCTGTTTATAGAAATTGAAAAGTGGCTGATTAACCCTGGCAAACTTACATTAGATGGTGAAATTAAATTGCTGAAGAGCTGCTAATCCACCCTGCTGCCATTGCAGATCAGGTTGCTAATGTAGTCATGACAGTGAGCTCTTGCTGGAGCTTTCACCCGTGTGTGGTGCAAACAGGCTGTGCCTACAGCATGGAGCTAAGTGACCTTTGTGTGACATCCTATCGCCTGTACTGTCCGGGCTTGTAAATATTGCACAGAGCACGTGTGCCATTCTTCATCAGGCTGCCCGTGTCAGGCTTCGGCAGAAAATCACTGTCCCAGTAAGGCACTTGGGATGAGGATCTAGCAGAATTTGGAGCGAAATGCTATGACAGTGGCAAAGATTTAAATAAGGATGGAAAGCCTGGAGTAGCTAGAGGCCAATGAATTCCTTGGACAGCTACTTAGCTTCAGCCAGGACTGGTCTTACATGTTGCTCACAGTGGAGTGGTCATTCAGACCTTTTTTTCAGGCTGAGGGCAAAGTGAATTCAGAGGGAATAAAGCCATGGGTCACAAATGCTGTATTTGCTGTAGCAATAATACCACCTTAATCCCCAGTGTCTGCTATTTATTAAGGAACATGCAAACCACTTAAGGAACTATTAAGGAACACAAACCACTTGGTTGTACCTGGAAAGAGGGTGATGAAGGGAAATGTCTGCATTTCATCCTAACAAAATATCAGAAAGCAGACTAATAATCTGCAGAAGCCTAAATAAGGCTTTTAAAACAGGAAGCCCAACTGGCTACCTAGACAGGGTTTTTCCAAAGATAACAGCATCAGTAAGCTAAAGGGCTTTCAAGCACAGCTTTAATTGTTTTTCAAAGGTATCAGCAAAGGGCACCCTAGCTGGAATGAACTCTGAAGTACAATCAGGAAGATTTCAAGTGTACAGTAGTTTTGAAGATAATCAGGCATTTTAGTAGTTGAGATACTGTAGCAAATAATGCATAAAGCCTTTTCATGTCAGCACTGACAGTACTGTAGTCTGGAGTCTGTAGACTCGGAGTCAATTACAAAACCTGCTCTATATACGCCTGCACAATGAACTTCACTACCCTCATTAAAATTGACATGCACGCTGATTTCCAAATCTAAACAACTCTGCAGCACACTTGATCAGAAGAATGAGTTGTTTATTGTCAATACCTATTGCGTGTGGGGAAAAAATCCCTTTCCCTTCCTTTCCTCCCTCCTCCCAAACACGCCTCCGCTCCCAACCATCCCAACATCCTCCGACAGAACAGCAACAGTTCTGAGCGGATTTTACAGTAATTGCTGCAGAATCCCTTGTACCTCGTATAATAGAAATTATTTGGGTCACCAAATCTGGCTTCCTAATTATAGGAAAGGAAAAGAAAAAAGAAAAAAAAAGAAACGTGACATGAAAACCGTCCCGTTGTTCCGGCATCTCTGCGCGTAGGAGCCCGGGATAACCCACTCGCTCCGCGCCGCCTGGGCGTGCTCCGCACAGCCTCCTCTGCGCCCCCCTCCCTCTACACCGCGAGCCGGGCGGAGGGAGCCTCTCCTCAGCTCCTTCTTCCACTCCGCGCTTCTCCCGCTCCTGCTTCTGCGTCCCCCGCAGAAAGAACCGACGGTGGAGACAAATGAAGCCTTAATCACCGCGAGCATCACCAGATCGCCCCGCTCCCCCCCGACACATACCCCGCTCCACACACACGCAGACTCACGCCCCACGCAGACACCCCCCAGGCAAACACGCACCCCACGCACCCGCTCCCACCCCCAGCGGCCGCTCGCGCGCTGCCCGCGGAGCGACGCCTCCTCGCCACAGCCGCGGCCCCGCCCCCCGCCGGGCAGAACTAACGGTCGCGCTTAACCCCTCGCGCGCCGCGCGGCGGGGGGAGGGGGCCGGGGCCGGGGCGCCGCCGAGGTGCCGCCACCGCCCTCTGCCCGGCTCCCGCCCAGGCGGGCAGCGCGGGGAGGAGCCCGCGGCCGCGTGCGGCGGCCGGGCCCCTCCTGGGGCGGGGCGGGGCGGTGTGTGGGCGGGCGGGGACGGGGACGGGGACGGGGACGGGCGCCTGTTGCCCCCGAGAGAGTTAACGGCGCGGGCAAACTTGCGTCTCCCGCCGCCGGGGCAGGGCGCCTGGCGAGGGGGCGCCGCGGGATGTAGGGCCGCCGGGGGCTGCCGGCGCCGCGGGCTCGCTGCCGCCGCCCCCGCCCTCCCGCCGAGCCGCGGGGCTCTTCCCCCCGGACGAGGCGTTTAACGTGCCCAGGCGTGAAGTATGGCATGCAAAGATGGTTTCTGCCAAGGAGCCAGCCATCGCCATGTCCTCGGGTCTCTCCATCGCCCTCCTGCACTGCCTGTGCCTGGCGGCGTGGTGAGTAGCCGCGGCGCGGGCGGCGGCGGCGGCGGCCGGGGGCCGGGGCCGCTCCGAGCCCGGGCGGCGGGGCCGGGGGTGGCCGGGGCAGCGGCAGTGCCTCCCGGCCCGGCCCGGCCCGCTCCGCTCCGCCCGGGCCCTGCGAGCCCCGCGGGGTCGCTCGGCGGCCCTGGTCATCCCTTGCCTCTTTGCCTTGTAGTCTCACCGGGCCGCCAGGGCAGAGCAAAAAAGAGGAGAAATTATGGCCAGAGAATTTTACAAGCATCCTGAACAGTCTCCTGGATGGTTATGACAACAGGCTGCGCCCTGGATTCGGGGGTATGGTCACTGCACGGTGCCTGCTGCGTGTCGGTCTGCCTGTGTGTCTGTCTGCGGGAGCGCTCGGCGAGGCGGGCTCGGCGTGCCGGGCAGCGCGCCCGCCGCTCCCGCTGCCCGCCGCCCCCTTCCCGTGCGGGGGGCCGGGGGGGGCGGCCTCGCCACGGCCCCCGCGCCCGGGGGCCGCCAGGTGCTTCGGGGGCACCGCGCCGCCCGCGGGAGCGGGGCTTCCCCGCGGCGCGGTGCGGCGGGTGCGGGACGGTGCGGGCGCTGCTCCGCTCCGGGCCCCGGCTGAGCTGCTGCTCTTGCCCTGAACTGTACTCTGAAGCCGATGTGCGTTGGCATGGTAAGGGTGGAAGAACCCGCACCCCACATCCGGACTCTTCTGCTTCCTGGCAGCTTTTGTCCCATGGATGCCATAGATCAGGTCCGAACAGAAACAAATGTCTTTTCAGCTACCTCGCTAAGAAGTCCGGTCCTTGGTGCATTCTGCCCCGGTAGTTACGGGAAAAATAGAGATCTGGTACCCAAACACACCAATCTTTAACCAGAGTTGCTCAATTTTTGGCTTTGATTTAGAAGTAGTAGACTTGATTGCTGTGGAGGAATTAGAAATGCAGGAGGCTAAGTTGGTCGTCATCTGTGTCCTGAATGTGGGGTTTTGTGCCCCTTTTATGCTCTAGGTTGTTAAGATGCACTTTTGTGCTGCTGTACAAGCAACCGGGCTTAGTAATCCTCACTGGTTTTGATGTCACTGTGTAGGGACTTGGAACCAAAAATAATTACGATACAAATAAATCCAGCTTTTATTTTTTTAATCGGGAATGAAAGTATTAAAAATACAGATTTCAAAGTAAAAAAATAGTGGGTTTTTTTTGTTTTTTTTTTTTTTAAGACACATCCACTCTCATGATGTGTGAAGGTAATAAGAACATTTCATGGGCTGCTTCCTATGCAGGATTGAATGAGATCCTTGCGTAGGTTTATGCTGCGAAATACTTTCCTCCTCCCCTGGAAGTACCTTCTTCATACACGTGATACATCTGCACTGACGTGTATGCCAACACATTCCACATATATGCCATATACAGTGCTCACATGCATGATCTTAATATTTAAAGGAGAACACCTGGCATCATTGATCACATTTTATTATTTGGAGTATGTTTATTTTATAAACGAGGCCTTCTATAACTTAGCTTTAATATTAAGTGAGAAGGAAACTAAACTTACTAGAGCACCCAGAGAAATCATTAGAACAGGTGGCCTTTTGCAATTTAGCTCTGCAGAGAGGTTACAGATACTTCTGCATGCGTACAAGCGATGTGCTATGTTTGGCATCATTTTAGGTTGAATGCCAACTAATTAGTCATCTAGCAAAGATGCTTTATGAGCATTATCAGATTTCCAAAATTAAAGATGTACTAAATCTGTAGTATGACATATAGTTTATGTTGATTTTTATTTTAACAGTCGTCTTTTGAAGGATATTTTGCAAGAGTAGACTTTTTCCCCCAATAAATGTTAACAGACTTTCAACAAAATGCTACCAAGAAGAAAAAGATCATTGCATCTCCTTGAACTTTCACAACTGTAGTATTGAAGTAAATGATATAGGGAGGAAAAAACTCAGATTTCAACCTAGGAAAAACACTTCTAGGTGAATATTTGACAGACTGAATATTATATTGCTTCTTGTTTCTTCCCATAGTTGACCATTATAAAATATAAACCACTCACTTTTGAGTTTTGAACTTCTAAGTAATACATGAAAAAAATGCTTTATTTTTAAAAATAACAGCCACAGTTACCTTCAGCCAAAGTTACCTTACAGCCTGTACCTCTTTACAGTCAAAGTTACCTTCACCTCACTTGACAGAAAGAGTTTTTAACAAAATAAAGCAAAACCCCCCCGACTTCTGCAAGTGGTCCATCTTGCTTTTTTGACATAACTCTGAGCAATAACTGTGGACTAGTCATGAAAATATATACCTTCCAGAGCAAGTTTTCCCTGTATTCTGTTTTTTGCTGATAAATCCTTATGGGAAATGGGACTTGCATCTTAGAAGTGGGTCACTCACTAATATATAGCATATTTAAAAAATGTCGTAGGGGATGGGAATATTTAGAGATGGAAAGTATAGTGTGTTTTGATAATGTTAAAACTATATCACTTTGTGATGAACAGCAGAATATTTATTTTTATTTTTTTATGGAAGCTGATTCACCATCTAAATTTTACGTGGATCGAAATGAAACGTATGTTTTATTTTAAGAACAAAAGGCCTTGTATAGGTCTGACAGATGCGAATTTTAAACCTCAAATCAGTGAAAATATTTCTAATTCTGGTGCAAGCGATGTTTAAAATCAGACTTGGCGAGCTAGCCAAATTCTGAATTTTCCTGGCATATTCCAGCGTTGCCACAAATAACAATTCATGAAGATTTCTGCATGCAGTGCAAAGTGGAAAACATTAGCTTTTGGAGATTTCCTAAAACTGGATCCAGATTCTTCACGCTATCGTTTATTAGCCCAATTGTTGGTAGTTAGGGAGGAGAAGCTAAATTGCCTGAGCATTCTCACAAAGGTGGAAATGGTCTCGCACGGAGTTTGAACCTTAAGTGAGTGTACAGAAGCTTGCCCTGGTACTGCTTATGCAGTAGGATAGCATATGTGGAGGATAAATAGAAGAATGAAGTTCCCCATGTCATTTGGTTGGCCGTGTGCATTACAAACTCACTTTATGAAGCAGATACGAAACCAAAAAGTTGTTGTCACTTACTAAGCATTGTGAGTTTGGTAATGTAATAAAAATAGAAAAGTTCAGGAAAAATATTATTAAAGGCCTTTTATATTTACAGGGCTAGTTTTAGAAGGTGGAAATACATCAACTTTGGAAAAAAAAAAAATCCAAACCCTTAAAAGTAGCAACAGATTAGCAAAGAGATTTCAAGTAGAAATTCAATTAAACAAATCAGAAAGGGCAGTTTCATGCAAGAAAAAAAAGTTATGATGCGCTGTCAGGAAAAATTTAAATGCAGAACAGTTTTGAAGGTAATCAGTTAGAATTTCAGTAGTGGGAAAGTATTTAGGGACTAATGAATAAAGTAATGCTCTGTGAGGTTTGAAAATAGTGTGGTGGAAACTAAGTAGATTACATTGCCTAAACTGTATGTTCCATTTTACCATTATCCTAAATTTCAGAATGCAATTTATAATGCATGTTGATTTCTCAATCAAAACTACTCTATAATCTACTAGATCCTAAGAACAGGGCATTTACAGAAGTCACTTTTAGTGTGAATAAGTAAAAGCATTATCTACTGTAAAACTGTAAGAGTGTTACCACAGTGCTATTTTGATTCAGCCATAAGACTTTGAAGCAAAAACTTTTCTAGTTATAACATGAATCCAGTTTTCATCTGATTTTTAAAATTTTCTTTGTGTATGACACACAGAACAATTATAGAAAGTTGTAAAACTTGCATTCTCTTTGAAAATTATCTTGTTCCTCTTTCACTGGTGATTACTTTAAAAATGATTGTAGAACTATGGATGATTTTTTGAAAGGAATATTATTCACTTGAAGTAAAAGGCCTGAATCTGATCTTCCATTTAAACACTTGTATGATTTCAGACTTCTGAGGAACTCTTGACATTGGTAGGAGCACATGAGATCAGATTCAAACTTGTACTTGCTTTATAACTTTTTTTGATTTAATGATATCTTTAAAACTTTCATGATTTGCTAACTAATCATACTTAAGTGTGTACTTCCTGAAGTAAGAAGAAATTAGGTGATTGAAGCTAGTGAGAGCAGTATCACTGTCTATTCTTGTATATTTACTAATTCTAATGATTCTTTTTTTTTTCCTGTTAGGTTAGGTGTACCTAACAGAACATCTGATCCTTAGCATCTTGCTTTTAATGGCCAATTGACCTAAGACAGAAGGTTTTGTATGACTTGCCTCCTACCCGAGACTAGTGGGTAATATGTTGGCCATGCAAGCCACTGATGTTGGGTCTAACAAGTCTGTTCTGAGGCTACAGTGTTGCCCACAGGGTGTTACTGACTCCCTGTGGTTGAACATGAGCCAGTGAAAGTTAGAGCTCTTTCCTCTACGGTTCTGTTTATTTGTGTAAGGTACACAGTCTGGCATGAACTCAAGTCTCACTAGCAGCTAGTGAAGTGGTGATAAGTCTTTGGCTTTCTGTTTAGAAGTTGCCAGGTGCACTGGCTCATGAGTAGTTCTTTCCCTTTTCTCTGCGGTTCATTGGTGAGGGACTGAGGAAAGACATGGGATTTCCTTCTCTTACCGAGGGGTTTCAAACTTCATTCTGCTTTACAGTCCCCCAGATACCACATAGGTTAAAGGCAGCAGTGAATGTTTCCTTTCTTCCTACAAAGCAAAGAGCCTGAAGAGAATGGATTGAGAATGTGCTTTCCTTCCTCCATCCTCCAAGAGCCAAAGCTCAGGCGCAAGGATGCATTTCAGGGTGTACAAAGCAGTTTAAATGCCTCCAAAAGAGGAAAAATTGAACCTGATCTTCTATGTATTGGATGAGTGGTGCAGTCAATGAATTACTGGATGAAGTGAGTGGATTTGGATATGCTTCAGAAGCAGTCCTGTGCTGTGAGTCAAATATAGCATTATTTTTGTTTCAACATCCCCAAATGTAGGAGGTTTGAGAGCTGCATCCCTTTACTTGAAGAAAAGGGCATATTTTTGTTGATTGTGTTCTTAAATTCCTGCAAAGCCAGCCCAGTCAGGATAGGAGGACATGGAGTGGAGTCCTTTTTCCCCATCTGTGGGACTGCATGCAGATTTCTTGGTAGTTACACCCGTGTAGTCCCTGGAAGGTAATGGAGCTGTACTGTGTCCCTGACAGCATTGTCTGGTTTGGGGCAGTTTTTGGTTCTCAGTCAGTTATTATTGACTTGCGCTTCAGAATCTAAGCTGAATTTGAAGAATGAAAAGGATACAATGTTTATTAATCAGACTCTATTTGCTTTGGAAATACCTGAAGCTATCAAAAGGTTGTTCCATAATGCCATCTTATGCAGTCACTGTCGCAACTGTGAGTCTTCTGAAAAAGATGGCTTTTAGTTGTCTGTTGCTTTTAAGGCACAGTTGGGGTTGCCCTGTTCCTCTCTTCTTTCTCACGATCCCATACTGAGAAAGTACAGCTGAATACTGGGTAGGATTGAGTACCTTGGCCATCATCTCTCCTAAGCAGGGTTGAAGAACATTTCTCTGTCCCTTCTATTATGCAATATTCAGCTTATGAGCATCATTTCTGAAGAGTTTCACTTCCTGTCAGTGCAGGAGAAGTGATTTATCTATAACAATGCGTGGTCTTCTTTCAGCTAATCATGTGAACAAGAAATGCTTAAGTGATGTGGTTTTGGAGAGTCAGACTTTCAGCTGAACATTACATCCAAAAAGTCAAAAAATAAATGCAGGATAAATTTGGAGAGCAAAGACATAACTTTCTGTTTTTTAGAGGACCATAAAATATCTATGTAATTATGTGCTCTTATTAAGAATTCATACATACCTTCAAGGTTCCACTGCTTATTGTAATAGATTTTGTGATTATTTTTTAGATTACAGGTGGACTAGAAGTGAGCACTATAAAGTGAAGCTGATCATTTTTTCAGGCAATTGTCCAGTCGTCCTCAGCTGGGGAGAATAGATGACTCAAAGGCTTGTTAACAGGATATGGTGTTATTTACCTGTCGTTGACTGGCTTGAATTTGGCTCCAGTTAGTAATGCTTGAAGTCATTACCATCTGTCTGTTGTTCAGTGACCTGTATAAAATTAGCTGGTATTCTTAGTCCAGTTCTTAGTAGACAGGTGTCCACATCATGAAAATTGGCACCAGTATGAACCCTGCTGGCTGTCTCAGCAGAGATTATCTGCTAAACAGGCAAAGAAATGGTGTAATCTTCTCATTTCTGGAAGTATCTTTTTCCTGTGTCAGGGTTCAGGCATGCTGATGGGTGAATGTGTGCAGAGACAAAAGTTACTGTATGCTTTTGCATTTGTTGTATTTGTTTTTTTCGTAGAGAATGTGTATCATATGTTTGAATTTCACATTAATTTTTAAAAATTCCCTAGCTAGTTGTTTTGGCTTCCTAACAGAAATCTTGGATATAGCAGGAGTCCTCTGCTATTCCTTCTGACAGAATAAAACACAGGAGAACATGCTTCATTTGACTCATATCTTTTAACTTAAAAAAGCAATCCTGTTAAGCCAGCAAGAATTTGGAAAGAAAAAGCACCGGATCTTTCATATGTAGGTATATTAAAAAAAAAAAAAAAAGCACCAACTACTTTTTTTTTTTTTAGCTGTATCTGTAGGAACTGAGCTAACGTAGGTTCATGTAGTTTATGTATCCAGGGACTGATCTCATAACAGTGGCAATAGCTGCACTTAGCGGTTAAACTGTAACTTATATGTTGAAACCTCTGTGCAGACTTGTTTGCTAATGTTCCTGATTGGCTGCGTGTCTCTTGATGGCAAAATATACAATATGCAAAAAGCCTGTGCAAGATTTCTTTGACTGTTTACATACAGTGGAGATCTCTGCAGTGACAGTTGCCTATGGAGACGAGGGGATAATGGAGCCCAAAGTCTTTCACTGAGAGCTGTGCTGCAGTTCAACCCATATGTTGGCATAAAATGCATGGGAGAGCTGTCTTATGTTCCTGTTCACAGGGTTAGAGCCTGGCATCACTTCTTCAGCCCACATGTAACATCTCTATCTAGCACTCAACTATTCTGGCTTTTTGCAGGGGTTGCTTTTAATCCTGCCTGAGCTTCTTTAAAGTATATTATCTTGCAAGCAGTGATTCAGACTTAACTGTTCCCACTGCAGTGTGTAGGACTCTCCTCCTATTTCATTGACATAAAAATACGCACCAGGATGTTATAAATAGTTCTTTAGTGTTCCTGGAGATTTATGGTGGATAGATGCTTTCTGAACATCCATTGAGAGATAAGCCCAACTGGTCATATTTAAAGTTAATTGCCTTTCTTACAATTCACTGCATTTTATTGCCATAATAGAATGTTAAGGATCCTAATAGGATCTTCTGATTGCAAAGCCAGAGTTGATTAAGTGGTGTAACATGTTCATTCTGGAGGGCTGCTTAAATCACCAGTAAAAGTAGATTAGGTGACTACAGACCAACTCCTTGTTGACAAGAATTCTTATGATTAATAATAATAATAAAAAAGCCTGACTCACTATCGATACCCTTGCTATTGCTACCAACTGGAGTTACATTTTCGTTAAGAACAAGAGGAATAAGAGAGGTTTTGAGGTCCCCATAGGTACTCCTGTGTTGGCATTAAGTACTGGAATGGGCTGGAAAAGCCAAGTTTTACCTAACAGTTGTGAATGGACATTACAGGTGGAAGAGCATGGCAGGGCTGCAACTGGAGAAGAAGCACTAGGGAGATATCAGCTTTCCTTGCCCCTTGCTGCTGTCTTCATTCCTACCAAACATTTTATCCTTTGACCAAAGTTTTGGGTGCAAAACAAGGATTTGCAAGTCTAGGATAACAGAATGGATAAGCTCTGTTATGATGCCTGGCTCTTTGACTGTTCTTGCTATATTCCCCTTTAATTTCATAAACCTGCAGTGTTTCTAGATCCTCGCTCAGCCGATATTGTCTAATGGCCTAAAACATGATTTAACATTTGTTCCGATACTTCAGTGCCATCATGTTGGACAAGCAACCGAAAGTAAACTTTAATTTCAAACTTGTATTGTGGTTTTGTCATTGCCTGAGAGTTCCCGCTTCTTCCTTTTTTCTCATGGATCCTACTAATAAATAAAGGTTTGAGAGCAGAATAGCAGCTATTAGAACAGTGAACTTCAGCATAATTTTAGTCCTATGCTGCTGCTATGGGATTTCTAACAGCATTAAATCATAGGCTTGCTAACTTTGAGATTTTAGGTTAGTTTATGAGTCTTAGTTCTCCCCTTCTTCTTTCCAAGAAACTCCAAAGAATTAATTTGCAAAAGGACTCTGAACACTTACTGCCCATGAAGCTGTAATTATTTAATAGAACAAAAGAAATCAATGCCTGAGAAAAACAGCTCATGCCTGTGGAAAAAAAGCTGTCCGTTTGCTGATTTTGATACAATTATAAAATTACAGTGTTCTGTGAGCTAAAGAAAGGAAGATACCATTGAGGAAAGCAGTTAAAGGTTTTTGGTTTTTTTTTTGAGGGATATTATAATTTAGTTTCTTAGAACTAATAAATAAAGTAGTTCATGAAATGGATTCAGGAACTGAGTGCAAAAATCACTATTCTCATACTGAGTATCAAAGACTAATGCCTGCATTTTCTGCTCATTAGAGCTGTGTGGAAAAGTGTCTCTCTTTCAGTTCTATGAAACTTTGGTTTCGGAAACATTTCAAGTTCATCAGGTGAAATAAAGATTTTTTTTTTTTAATTCATTTTTTTAACCAAAAGTAGTTCACCCCAGATAAATGGGGGTAAACTCCCATAGTCTCATGATTATGGGAGGTCAAGTATGACTGGATCTTTTGTATTTCTGTGTGCAAGGATGATTGAGCTTTTGTCCCCTATTTTCTAAGACTGCAGGTGGATGTTTTCACTTCCAGTATCTTGACAGCTCTAGTATGGGTTTTTCCAATCTCTTGGAGCTTTTCTGCTCTTAAAAAATAATCATATCTCATTCACGAAATTTCATCCGAATACATCTTCAGTGAAATGAGTGGTCTAACCACTACAATATGAATTCCTCTGACCTAGTGAACAATTAATTATTTGTAGAAAGGGGAGCAGCTTCCATCTGCGATATGCAGAGAGCAACCCATTGCAAAGCAAACAGTATGGTATGAAAGGGTGCTAGCTAGAACTTGGGAGTATTTTTTCTTTTTTTTAAAAAACCTCATCAAGACAGACATTTAAAAGTATCCAGGTTTCCAGGGACTACTGAGCTACCAACTGTTCTAAGGTGAATTTTCATTAGATTTTTGTCTCCAAAAAAAATGCCCTTCTGTGGAACTGTTAACTTCCAGTAAAGCGTTTGTTTTTTGACATTTAGCTGAAAAGTTCTTAGCTGATCTTCTATACATAATTTGCAAACTGCTAGTGAACTAATTTTACTTGCTTGTATTTTACTTTTCATTTGCAGTGTAACGCTTGTTCCAGATGCAAGAAAAAAAGGTCCACTGTTTCCAGTTTCTCATTTCTTTTTCTCCTTCTAAAATTTGATTCAAAGTGACGTCTGTGAACACAGTGATTTTTTTTTTTTCTGTCTAAGAGGCACACATTCTTCTACTTTTGAAACTGTCTTAAGTGTTTCCTCCTTTCATTTTGGATTGCAAATACTGTGCTAAAGCCTGAATTAACAGACAAACCATTTCTCCTCTTTAGGAGTTTGAGTTGTAAGGGTTTAGAAACTGTAGTTGTGAACTTGTAGATCATAAAGTAAAAAATGCACTAATGTTTTTACCAAACAATATCTGCTTGGGAAAATGTGTTGTGAGTTTATTGCCTAAATTAAACCATTGGGTAGTTAATACTATGATCACAGAATCATCGTAATAACTGGTAATAATTAGAATAACCTGTTACACTGGGAACAGATCTAGTTCCTGGTGAAATTAGTGGATATGCTCTTAGGCTAAGGGGAGCCCTCAGACTCCCAGTAAACTACTACAGCGTGAACTTCCATCTTACATTCAAGGTGTTTTTTGTGCTATAATAAGAAATAATACCTTAAGATGAAACTGCTTTTTCTGATAGTTGCTAATATGTACCCAACTGTGATAAAGTGGTAAGACCTCTGTTCAGTTCACTGTTTTTTATTGTGGCATAAGTTTCAGTAGTTCTTTCAAGACAGGATTTGAAGTAGCTTGTGGTTCTGAGGTTCAGACCCTCAGAAGTGCGTAGATGTCTAACTCTTATTTTGATTGCTAGTATTAAAACACTTAAGTACTTCTCAGATTATGGCTATAGCTTTTGATCCTGCAGTGTTAAATTGCCAGGTGCATGGCTTACTAATGTCTGTAGTCCAGTTATTGCCAATTAGGACTGTGAATGTTAGTAATAAATACCCTGGGGAATGCGGTTTTCCTGAATTAGGCTCTTGTTAATTAACATAGTGTTTTCTGTAAGCCTTTTAATTTTTGGCAACTGTTTTCTTATCCATTGAGTCAACATCAGTTTCTGAATGGGGATTTGCATTGGAAATACTGCTTTTGATTTACTTATGCAGCAAAAACAGTTAAGCAGTGTTCATTATTAGAGACTTATCTGAAATGACCTGTATTTGCGTTTTGCTCTTGCTTGTCCACAGAACCCTCAAAGCAATAACTGTTCACATGCCAGGATCATTTGTGAGAATTGTTGGCCTACAAAATTCAAATTTTCTCGCTCACTTCCTTTTCATACATTAGGTCCTGTTACTGAAGTCAAAACAGATATCTATGTCACCAGTTTTGGACCTGTTTCTGATGTAGAAATGGTATGTATTTCTGGAATTAAAATGCCATTTCCTGGTGCTGAGAAACTATTAACTGCAGTAAGGAGTGGATGCTTAATTTATGTGTCTTTGTACTCTTCTGTCAGTCATGCAAAGAAGGCAAGATTAGCAGCAGCTTATTTTTAAAGGTTATAATTAGATGCATCAGGCCTGATTCTGGTCACACTTGCACTGGTTTTTGGTTAGTGTAAGGAATTGACTTCATGGGATTTAAAACAGATTTTCTTGGTGTTGAGGCAGAATCAGGCCCTATGGGGAGCATTGAAGTGTGCTGCAGGGAAAACAAATAATGTCTTTCAAATTGCCTTTCCTTTCTGAAGTTTGTATTATTCTCAGGTGAATTAAAATGACATCATTTCACAGATACTTGTTGACATTTTCATTTCAGATTCCATTTGCCCATCTTTGTGCCACTTTTAGCGTCACTTTCAGCAAATGTTTGAGTGATAGGAGTTTTCATAAGTGTCTGCAGGAGTCAAATGTCAAAATGGCATGCAAGAAGCATTCACAGAAGACAAATGCTACATTTGCACATATGATTATTTGTGCCTGAAAGGCACCTACATTCGTTTGAGGCTAAATCCAGCATAACTCTTATCAACTTCTATAATCCAGGCCTATACCTTTAAATTGCATGACAGTTTCTCTTTTTAGAAAATAATTCAAGAAATCACACAGAAGCAAGACAGCCATATGCACATTATATATGTTTGTACTTAACTTCTTTAAGGGAAAGGCATATTTCAGAGGAGTAACTGGCTTTCCATGCAGTGCCATCCTGCACTTTGTTACACCTGATTTGTTTCAGATCTTGCAGAAAGGTATATGATAGCAAGATATTTTTCAAGGGCTAGGTTCTCATGCCAGTCTACTGTTGAATCACATCTCACACCTTCAAGGGTTGTCAGGTACAGTATGAGGCTGTTCAGTGTGACTAGGGGTGCAAAACCCTGGTCCCAAGCAAATCTATTAATGAGTGTGCTTCAAATCTAAAAAGAAGGCTACATGTGATCTCTCTGGCTACAGTGAAACATTTGACATGGTGTCATGTGGGAAATTATTAGTTATGTTGGAGAAGACAGGAATGAGAACAAGAACTGTAAAGTAGGTAAGGAACTGGCAGAAGGAGAGTTTACCACAGATGGTTCTGCTTTCAACATTATCAGGCAGTTAATTTTTAGTCAGTGTGTCCATTAGTGACCCAATATAATCTGAATGTGCATTCATAAAACTTGCTGAAAGAACAAAATGCGAGGTACTCCTAGTGCAGGGGAAGATTAGGATTTTTTTTAGAACTGGTTTACTTTGGTACCCAGTATAATGAAATCTTATATTACAAAATCTGTCATGTAGAAGCTAGTAACAGAAACAGCTACTATGAAATATGAAATCATCAGCAAGAATTGACAAGAGAAGAGAAATTTATATTAAATTTATATTAACTATAAACCACAATGGATGTTGCAGCCATGGAAGAGAAGACATATAATTCTAGGATGCCTTACACTAGTAGAGATGCATCCTTGCCCCTGTGAATAGACACGGCCATACAAGTAAAGTTTCAATGATAATACTATGTAGAAGAGTTTGAAATAAAGTCAGAAAACATTGATTGTCTTGCAACAAAATTGCAATTATGTTGAAAAAGGTAGCAAGGAAAGCTTTAGATCTTTTCTATGTCACATGATACATTTTTTGAATAATGCTTTAGTCTTCCAAGATGAAAAATATATAAACATGCATTCCTTCACCCATTCATTCACCATGATGTACATCTCATGGTGTACTTGTGGCTGCAGTTCTGCAGTTGTTGTTTGCATGTATTCCTTAAAATAGCTTTTCTGGGGAAGTTGGTGGGATAGTCATATAATTAAAAGCAGTTATATATATATACAAGTTTATGTATTATGTTTTACCCATGTTTTGTGGACATGACAAATCTAAAATATTTAGCTTTCCTCAGGTGAAAGCTTACTTTGGATCAGTTGAAATTAAACTTCCCTGCCTGACTTTGAAGTGGAAGTAATTGTTTGTCCTGATAGTTTTAATTTAGCCAGCTGCAAAAGATCCATGGGTATATTTTCTTTAAAACTTTATTGACACTTATTGTCACATAGATCACTCTTTTTCCAGTTATATGCTTGAGTACAAATTCAATTGCCTGCTTCCTGCAATCTTATTAGAGTAATTATTCCTTAATGATTAAATGTGTGTAGCAATTTATTGATATGACTAATGTGGGAAATTGAGTTATTAGGAAGTATGCAACTCACTGTAATTTGTGAAAATATGTTTGTGTAGTGGACTTAACATATTCTTTACTACTGATTTCTTTGCTCCTGAAGGATTTATTTTTTACAGGAAACACTTATACATGCAAATGTAATCTTTGTTTTTCTGCAATTTAATACAGGAATATACAATGGATGTCTTCTTCCGTCAGACATGGGTAGACAAAAGACTAAAATATGATGGCCCTATTGAAATTTTGAGACTTAACAACTTGATGGTTTCAAAGGTGTGGACACCTGACACATTCTTCAGGAATGGGAAAAAGTCTGTTGCACACAATATGACAGCCCCAAATAAACTCTTCAGAATAATGAGAAATGGCACCATCCTGTACACAATGAGGTATCTAACTTGCTTGTTCAGCTTCTTACAATTACTGTATGCAAAAGTTATACTGCCTAGACAAAATGGCAACCAGAGACTATTCAATTTGTTCCATTATAGGCTTACAATAAGTGCAGAGTGTCCCATGAGATTAGTGGATTTTCCCATGGACGGTCATGCTTGTCCTCTCAAATTTGGGAGTTGTAAGTTGCAATTATGAAATTTCTTGTAACTACAGCTTTAAATAATAGAAGTAGATGTTGAACAATTATGAAATTTTCTGAATATTAATCTTGATCCACAATCCTTATGCAGACAAAACTCCTGTTAAGTTTCTTGGGAATTTGATTTAGGGCCTGAAAAAATAAACTCAGAGAGAGAACTGACAAACAGCCAGTGCTTCAGCTATTATATTAAACCCCACTATTCTGGCTGCACTATTGCTTGAAATGCTTGTTTTCTCCCAGTTCTTAGGGGTGAATTGAACATTCAGTGAAGTCAGAGATTCTCTGGAGAAGACAAAGAGGGTGGGATCCATATGACCTTAAAACAGCCAATAAAAGTTAGGCACCTAGGGAGGCAGTAGTTATTTGGCTTTTTGTCCAAGCAGTGGAGGCAGATTAACATCCTAAAAGAGATTTGTAGGCTGTAAAGAACTGATCTTAAGTTGTCTTTGTGTATCTCCTTGGCTATTGGAAGGAGTCTGTATGGCTAGTTTTGACTAAATAAGTAATTTTTAGAGTGGTGAGACTAGGTGAGAGGAGCCTTAGTGCAGGTGATTTTCCTTTTCTGGTTTGAAGTCAGATGTAGATTTTTGAATAATCTCTGAAATTTTGCTAGGAGGAATGTTTTGGAGTAACATATGCCACACAGCAGAGGGAAGTAGTTAGATTCCCTGATTTGAATCCACAGCAGAGATGGTTGAGACCACCTGGTGATTGTTGGAGCACTCCATTACCTGTCCTGTCACTCTTCTAAGCCTCCTCAGTCACTGACTTCCTCTGCGTTACACTCAGGTGTAGTCAGTGGCTGGACATTAATCTGCTTTCCATGACCCCACAGTTCTGAAGAAGTTAGGAATGGCAGGAAGCTACTCATACTTTTTCTTTGCATAAGTTTAGCTTATACAGCTGGGTAGTCAAGCGGAAGGGAGATTTTAAAGACAGTGCCCTAATAAGACTTTTCTTTCCAGATACAGTGAGGCTGGAGGTCAGATGCTGCCAGAAGTGGCTATATACAACATCAGCTATGTACTAGGGGAGCTTCAATAGTGGGGTCTTCTCCACAGGCAGATTTCTTCAGGCAGAGTCACTAACCAGCAGAAATTGTGCTTGACACTAATCTGTGATATCCTCAGTGGAACTTGAAATAAGATGTAGCCATTTCAGATGCAAGGCTGTGATTGAATTTAATTTTAACAGGAGTTTGGGCTGTGTAGAGATTGCCTGATAGGCCTAAGTTATGTCTTTTGTATTAAGTGTTGAAATGTTTCCTGGGGTCTGCTTATTTTTGGGTTACTGTGAATCTTTTATTGACCTCTGGTTTCTTGCAAATATTTTTAAAAAAACATGATGGTTTAGGTATAATCATTATTTTCTGTAAAGAAATATGTCCCCAGTCTCCAAAATATATCCTTCCTATACATGCTCTTTTTTTATATCAGTATATTTTTAATGATAAATTTTCAGATAGAGAATTTTTAAAATAATTTAAAGGTAAACTTTACATGCCTAATAAAAGGGCTGATACTGAAAGAACTCATGTCTAGACTTCACATTCAAATGTGAAATGAATCTGTGTATGACACTTGATGTATAACCTTAGCTGCTATTTGTGCTCATCTGAGGGTGTTTTTTTGTGGTTACTTGCATCTTTAGAAGACACCCTTCATGTTTTAGTGTAAGTCTTGCCCTTGATTTCAGTATGTTTGGACTGGAGTAGGGTGTGAAAAGTAGTTTCCTATTTAAGCAAACTGATGCTATGTTGTTGTAGATGCATATCCAAAGAGTGAAATGATTTACACATGGACAAAAGGACCTGAGAAGTCAGTAGAAGTTCCTGAAGAGTCTTCCAGTTTAGTTCAGTATGATCTGCTTGGGCATACTGTATCCTCTGAAACCATTAAATCTATTACAGGTAGGAATCTCATCAGTAAAAATCAACTTGAGGTAAAACTAAGCCTGTAATGTTGCCCTAGGCTTTTTTCTTTTTTTTCTGTAATGTATTCTAGTGAATCTCACAGGGTATGTATTAAGGACTGGGAACATAAATTATAATCAGGTTTCTGTCCTTCAGATTTGCATTTGCAGGTTCACTGCAGCAGATTGCAAAGGCCTTTCAGAAAGCTAGAATCAGATCACTACTCCAAGGGACAAAATGAGTATTTCTAATCACTGCTTAAAATGCAGTTTGAAGAGTCAAGAGGATGCTTGGGTGAGGAAGTCATTTCTCAGCACTGTATCCGCATTATGTGCAAAAGACTTGCTTTGTTTGGTGGTACAAACAGCTCAGGATAGAAATACAGCATGCAGAATAGGTTATTAAAACCATAAAAAGCTCTCTAGTTAGATAAGGATAGGCACAAATGCATTAGTCACAATAGATACTTCTGCTGATTTTTGTGCTGTAAGAAATAAGGCAAATGGCAACAACAGGCAGCCTGAATGAGTAAAATCTCACTGATGAGCAGTTTGGTGATAAACAATTGTGTTCCCAAAATATTTTTCAAATTTGGAATCATTTTCTCAACATCAGCAAGTCTGGGTGTTGTGAGATTGTCAAAATTAAACAGATAAAGCAAATGTATTTGACATCGCTCTATGGATATTTTTCTCAAAGATAAAACAGTGTTTTGCAATACCCTGGAAACTGACCTGTCAGCATATCAATTCTTATGAGTTAGCAAGACAGTTTCCTTACTACACCCCAAATGCCCTTTCTGTAGTGCTTTTGTTTGGACAGTTTATTCAATATATAGTAAAATTGCAAATTTTTCTTTAGTATGAATGATAAAGTTAATATAAATGTGCAGCATTTTTAATTATTGTTAGTGATTTTTGCATTTATTTATATTTCATTATCATAGTGGTACTGATGTATAACCTTAGTAGAAAGCTTAGATGCTTCCATCTCATTTAACGTGCATCATTGTTATAACTGTTTTAGTTGGCACATAGGTACCACAACCTTCTGGATATTATGGTAGGTAGGTAGCTTGTGTCTTGGGACTCTTTTCTTCATCAGATGGCAGAAGAATTTTAAAATCATGCTTACACTATAAAAAGTGATCCAGTATTAGTCATGTAGTATTTTCAATAACAACTTCAGAATGGCACTATAAGGACCTACTACTTTGTGGATTTTTTATTTACAAATTTTCTTATCTCCAAAAGAATGTATCTTCCTGTACACATGTTAAGTGCTGTGGTAGCATCTTCTTAAACAATCCTAGCTGATTGTCTGAAACATAGTTATTCTGCTACACAAAAATTGTATGCAGGGACAGAAAAAATATTTTCAAAATATTTTCCTTTTTTTCTTTTTTTAGGTGAATATGTTGTTATGACAGTTTACTTCCACCTCAGACGAAAAATGGGTTATTTTATGATTCAAACATATATCCCATGCATTATGACCGTGATCCTTTCTCAAGTTTCATTTTGGATAAATAAGGAATCTGTTCCGGCTAGAACTGTGTTTGGTAATTATTGCATTTTACTTTTTCCTTTTATCGTACTTCATCTTTTAATGATTTTCAGTAGAATAGTCCTTTTTAGTGCACAAGGTATATACTCCTCTGTAATGGTGCAGAAGTAAGGGAATAAGGTAAATTCAGAGGAACTTGTGCTATCAGTGTAGTTATATATGTGAAGAATATATTACTTGAAGCCTTGGAATGTGAAGAGAAACTTGGAATATTTAACCTGAAGGGTAGCATGGTAGCCTTTGGTAAACAGGTGTACATCTTTTGGGATTAGAGGCTTGGAGAAGCAAATCAAAAAAGCCTGGCCCTGTGCAGTCCAGTCAAGTCCTTTGTCTGCATCCAGGGTAGTTTTATCTTCCAGTGAACAGCATTGTGATTACTTGAAGCATACCTTCTAAAATCCCATTAAAATAATTTGATTGGGAATGTGTGAGATATGTACAGATATCTCATTAGATAAGTATCATCAGTGGAAGTTTCCTACCAGTAAGGCTTAGATCCTGTTATTGTAATTTCATGTTTAGTGATCTTCTCTCCTTCCTCCCATTGCCATTATGAAAATGAATTGAAAAGCAATTAGGGAAGTAATCGCAAGATATTAAAATTGAACTCATCAAAGTACAGTTGGAAATGAGATGCTGCAGTGAACAATGAAAACAAAAAATAAAAAAACTGCGATGGAAGACAAAAAATAAGAAATTAAATGAAAATATGGTTCCTAACAAAGGAGTAGAATAAAAACATGGTTAAAATCAGTCTTTATGAAGCAGATGTCTTGACTTTACAAGGTCCTGTATTCTAAAATAAGACTAATCAAGAGGAGATCCTTCTACTAAAAGTCTTGCTATAGATACATGTTGGCAAGAATTACAGAAATTAATGTTTCTGCATGACAGCCCATACAAACATGTAAATAAACTCTAAACGCTGTCTGGCATCACAAATTAGACAGGGTTAATAATCAGTTGCAGGAACTCCCCCTACATCTAATAAGAACTTCATTTGCTCTCAACTCAAGCATTACATTAGGCAAACAAATATATCACTTAACACACTTTGGCAGTAATGTTGAATACTCCCTTCTGAAAAGTCCTATTAATGCCATGAACTAGAAAGGTAGAATCTGCAGTTACAGACAAAATTTGGTAGTTGAAATGTACAATTCATAGAGCAATAGACATAATAAGGCTCATAATATGAAACTGGAAACAAGTAATAATAAAGTTTAGACATCCACTAAGTTACAGATAAGTGTCTAAAATGCCTTTGAAAACAAATGGCTTAAAGTATGGCTCGAAGTGTCTTTTTGGTTTTCTGACAAATGCCAAAAAGTACTCTGTTTTCTAAAGGTATTCTTAAAGGAAGACAGAAGTACTGCAGGCAAGAGATAAGAATGAAGCCAGAGTATCTGCTGTGGTACTGGGTGTCTAAAGGAACTGCCAGAAGAGGCTAACCAAAAGATCTTTCCATTGGACACTGCACAAATAGGGAGAACTTGGCAAACTTAACAGTGGAAGGATACTCAAGGAACGATCTAGGGAGTTCATGCCTTTCAAGATATCTGTTGCTATGGGAAGGATTTGGCACATAATGCTTGGTGGGTGCTCTTCATCTGGAACAAAGATATAATTATTAGGTTTTGCAATATATGCTGAAGGTTTACCAGGTGAACAATGTATGGCTGGGAGAGAAGATCCAGAGAATGTTTTTGTACATATTTTTTATGAATATTATTTTTTAAGTATCTGTAATATGCTCCTTGAATAGGAGACAGGGATGCCCAGTCTCTGGTTTACAAGCCAGATATATGGCACCTAAACAGTTTATTTCACTGGTGAACTGCTCTTTCTAAGCCTTCCTCATATGGGAGCAGCTTGTTAGGAGCCCTCTTTCAGCACGCTTTTTTTCCCCAAAGATATCGTGACCCCTTGCTTTTGTATGTCCACTTTAGGAATCAAAATGTAGATGCTCTGATGTGCGAGGAGCGCTTATCTGGGCATGGGATTGGACATGCAAGCAAGTTCTTATCATGCGCCTATGTACTCAGTCGTCTGACTGGGCAAAGCATCAACGTATGACATGGGCCACTTCCAGTTTGATCACACAGGCACTGAATGTCCTGGTAGATAGGCAAGGAGCTGTAGCATATGTCCTTCAGGTTCTTCTGTGAGAGGCTATGAGACCTCCACAACCGAAAAAAGCTGAGTTACCACTGTTGCAAGTGAATCAGAGCAGGCATGGCTGAGTTGGGAGAGCTGCCAGGACCCTCAGTTCATCTGTACAAGCCAGAATCAGGAGCACAGGAGCAAAGATGATACCTGTAAGACCCTTATTCAGTAAGTATGCTATGTTCCCTCCATCACCATTTAGACACAATAAGCTGTTTTCTCTGCTCTCCCTCTCAGATTTATAAGCTCTCTGAGGTAAAGTTTTTGTGTAAGCTCCAAGTTCAAAGTTTTCATTAAAACGTGGTATTCTTCAGTGCCTGCTGGCTGCTGCCCCCTTTTCTGAAAAATAAAATCACTTATGACACTGTCATCATAGACGCATAATATCCCTGTAAGTTTGATCTTTCATGAGTACTAGTTATTTCAGGAAGAAAAAGTTAACTCCTTCTATTGTGGGTCCAATTTATTAACAAACATTGTTTTTATGAACCAGAGAAACCTGTGGGAACATTGCTGCTATATAAGCTTATATTCTAAATTCACTAGATCTTTTTATGCAGACAGAGTTACACAAGGAGTAGTGAATTGCACTTTTATAAAGATTTTATGCTCTGGTGCCAGAATGCTTAAGTGTAATAGTAAAACAATCTTTATAAGATACATCAGGTCATGATTTCTGCAGTCAGAGCTCTAGGCACCTGAATCTGATGATTGTGGGGGACTGGTGTTTCTCAGATGAAAGGCAAAAGTAATTTTCTCTTTCATACAGGTTTTTTTAAATTAATTTTTATAGTAAAATACTTTTAATGTATTTTTATATGGCTATGTGCATATCTGATCAAAAACTTGCAAGTATTTAGCTTTGGATAATTATAGTTCATGTGCATATATAATATTTTTAGCTGAACTTAATTATCTACCCTGCAAATTGCTATGCACATATCCAAGGGCGATTGCAGTGGCAACTGCAAGTCTTCTAAAAGAATAATTTATTTGGGGGAAAGCTGGTAATGACTGTGTCAGTAAACCATATAATACTGTAGGGGCCTGCCCCCTCCTGCTTTTATTTGAGGAATGGTGGTCTTTCAAGCCACTTTACCCTATTCTTACTCTTATTAACCACATGTCCTTTTTTTATTATTATTATTAAAACAGCTTAGTCAAACCATTTGCTTGAGGCAGACAAAGGAATCAAACAGGATGGGGCTAAGCAAAGATGGGTCTCTCCCAGAAAAAATAAACTTTCCATTGAATTTTTCTCAGAACTAAACATTTTGCTATTAGTGTGTTTTCTCACACCTTCCCACTGAAGAAGATACAAGCTCACAAAACCTGTGTTTTCATCATGATGAGTTTGCTCTGAGATTGTGTGTTTGTGTGTGTGTGTTTGTGTGTGTGTGTGCGCGTGTGCTTTTGTAAACAGGGCTATTACAGATTTTTTTCAGAGAAGAGCCTAAAAGATGGCTTCATTGTGTCCTGTTCTCTGCATGACAGTGTCTGGGTGAAGCTTTTTTGTATGAGATTATCTGGATGGGATACCCCATTCTGTGGAATAGGGAGAGTGAAGATTCTGTTAGAAAACATGTTCTTAAATATTTTTTGCATATACTTCTCAGTATATGCATTCCCTCTTGAATTAAAATGGTTACAGTTTTCATAAAATAGTAAAGATATCTCCATTTGCAGTCAGTTTGCCTTCAGGTTATCGTGATAGGACTTAAACAGTATTCACTATATACTAGTTGTTTTATATTTGAAAGATGTGTGATTCTTGATGTTTTAACTACTCTTGGAGTATTTTGAATGAAAAAAAGGAAAACTCACACCTTGGCTTTATATAGCATGTGTTTGCATTTGAAGTATTACTGTGAAGTGGCCATATTTTGAGCTCAGTGTTCGTGCATGTACACTTTAATTAAAGCTGTTCCTTCAGAAGATGAAATGTTAATTGAATTTCATCGCTCCACTAGTAGCAGAAGGGTTTAAAAGATAAGGTGATGGTTTGCTAATTAACAGAGTTGTCAACATAATATTCTAGTTTTTCTTAGCGTGAAAATAATTTGCCATGATTTAATGCCACCTGGGTTATGAGTGGGATCAGAGAAACACACACAGAGTAATACGTAATGCTCTAAAACTATTAGAGGGAAAATCATGTTTTTGTTTTAGTCTGAAGAGCACAGTACTCAGTACCTAGTTTGAGGTGTTTAATAGCGAATATTTAGAAAATAATAATTTATTATAAGAAATCATATCTAACTTGACGTGAAGAAAATATGAAGTGAAGGCTTCTGCATTTACTTGACATGAGCTGTAGATGATCTGCAAAGGTCGTGGCTTTCTATGCATCCTTTAAAA
This sequence comes from Apteryx mantelli, assembly GCF_036417845.1. NCBI lineage: Eukaryota > Metazoa > Chordata > Aves > Apterygiformes > Apterygidae > Apteryx > Apteryx mantelli. The sequence goes on from NC_089982.1 coordinate 58,856,180, forward strand.
GCTGGTAGCTGTTCTATGTACATCACCACTCGTGGATACACGGTGGTTGTCATGGCTTAAATCTGGCGTGCTATTCACAAGCAGCAGAGAAAGATTTACTGTTTTCTTCTTTATCCAGTGAAGAAATGAGCTGTCAGATATGACTCTTTTCTGTGTTACACAGCAGTTCACTTTTTTTTTTTTTTCAAATGGAGGATGGATGTTTGAGTGGAGGGTCTTTGAGGATCTTAAAACTGTCATATTAAGCAAACAGAGGGAGCAATGTCTGAGAGCAAGACCTGTACCTTGGTCAGTGGAATTACATCATGCAGTATTTTTCAGTCTGGGTACAGTATAGCTGAGTTATTTTATAATGTTATTGCCTATGTTGATTTAAAAGTGAAAAACCCTAGTATATATTTTTTTAATTGAACACTGAGATTTTTTTCTATTCACCTTTGAAATGACGTGAGTAGTACACTCATTTAACTGACTTTTATAGTAATATTTTGCAATGCAACTGTACTTTTTTGTTATTGCTAGTAGGTTTTGCAATCACAGATGCAAAGTTCCCAAGTGATTTAAAATTCTTTGTTTGAGGCTGCTTGCTTATTTTTATTCTCACTCTGATCTACTTGGTTTCAGCAATGCTTTTGTTTTGTTTCTTTGAAGGAATAACCACAGTGTTGACAATGACTACACTGAGCATCAGTGCAAGACATTCGTTACCAAAAGTATCTTATGCTACTGCCATGGACTGGTTCATAGCGGTTTGCTTTGCCTTTGTGTTCTCTGCTCTTATTGAGTTTGCTGCTGTCAACTATTTTACTAATATTCAAATGGAAAAAGCCAAAAAGAAGACAGTAAAATCCCTCCTTGAATTTCCGGCTGCTCCAATACAGAGAAAAAAAAGTACAGAAGAGACACTCATGGTATGTTTTCAGCTTATACAAATCTTTTCCTTCTTTTTGGCAATGTTTCTCAGTAAAACCAAGACTTGAACTTCCTCCCAGGCTTCCTCTGATCTCCATATCCTCCCCTCATTCTGGCACTCTGTCCCACACTAGTAGTTCAGACGGTGAACAAAATTCTTGACCTTAGTTTCACCTGATCTTCTCCATCCTGGCCCAATGCAACGGACTTTGATCTCCTGCTCTGCAGTGTAAAATAAAACAGTAGATCTTAATTCAGGTTCCCTCAGCCACATGGGAGGTGAGCAGTTCTCTCTGCAGGGCAATTAAAAAAAAAAAAAAAAAAGCATGCATCATTCTTCAGAATCTGGATCCAGTGTGTTGTATAAGTAAGTCTTTAGGGGCCAGGTTTCTCCCCTGAGCACAATGTAAGTCGGCATAACAAAAGATTAATGCTACCCCATTTTCATTGATAAAATCCTGTAAAACCTTATTTAATTCTTGGAATATTGGCTGATTGGATTAGCTCAGAGGAGAGGAGGAGGTTGCATCCATCAGTACGTTCAGTCTCTTTGCTCTTCTATATTTAGTTGAGTTTTGGTGAAGGCCAGTTAGGATGGGTATCTTTAGGGAACTGTTCCTTTCCCTTTGCATATTGATTTGAGTTGGACTGCTTATACAGACCACAATACTACTGGTTATAAGGATGGCATTATAACCTACATTGTTAATATCTTATAATGAATTAAAATATGCTAAAGCATTACAGTTGTACCATGGAGCCTCTCCCTAGCTATCACGGTTCTCCTTTCATTGCATGTATCACCTACCTGGAGTTTTATTTCTTAATCAGTTACATTTTGGGGAAATTTTGAAGAATGCTAGATGAAATGTTTGTGTCTGCCATAAATAATCATTTTCAAGTAACTTACTTCTTTTTGCGCAGGAGCTCACCTCAACCCCTGAAAAAGGTTTGTTTAGTGGAATGCTTTTCAGCTATAATAGTCCGTTGGGTTAAATGTGACTCTGTGGTAGCTATCTTAGTGTGTGGGCCAGTTAATAAGGACATGACCTCATTTCTAGTTGAATTCACCAGTGATTTTCCTTTCCTCCCTTGTCTTATTCCCATATCCTTACTAGCTGCTGCGTTCCTCCTCCTATTCATCAGACGCCTAGCTAACAAAGCCATTACAACACTTGTACTAGGTTGGCTGTATGGTAGGCCAGTAATTCCCATTTGTGGCTGACTGTCTTGGCAACACCAGTCAAGAAGTAAAAGGTTGACAGCAACATTGTAATTTACCCTTTCTGTCAGGCTGACTATCTAATTTTCTTTGACTGAACCATGATTTAAGAACCACAGTTTTAGACTAACTCTTGATAATTTTGTCTTCTGTCTCTTTTCACATCTCCTTCCCTATTCATCTGCTCTTTTGTCTTCCCACCCCTTCCATTTGCTATCACTCCTCAGCTGCTGTCCACCCACTTCCATTTTTCTTCCTCTTCTTTACTCTCCTATCATATATCATTACCGTTTTCAGTCTCCTGGCGGTGTTGTTCTGTTAGCTCTCAATTCTACTTAAAAGGTAGATGTGTTCCTGAAGCACGTTACACATGTCCTCAAGCACATTACACATGTCACTTTATTTTCTGCTAGTAAGAGACTGGAGCAAGAAAAAGTATGCTTATAGTAGCATGCCATTCTATTTGTACATAGAGATATTAGTGTTGTTGGTTTATGCTGATCTTCTTGATTGTACAGCATAAGCATGCAGTTTAATACAGCATCTCAGGCATTCCTGGTGAGAGTTAATAAACATTGCTTTTAGAGGTAGTCAGGTTTTACTTGGGTTCATAGGAAAATAAATTACAACCTAATAACAATTTCATCCTAGATTTATTTATGAGACCTTATTATAACATGAAAAAAATAGTAGTTTTATCAGGTAGTAATGATGAAGACTTAACAAAACTGTTTTGATCGATGGTCAGAATTGCTATAAGTTAGTCTTGTGTTCTGCTTAGCCATTTACTGAAAAGTCTTGGAGAAAAATTTATTAAAAAAAGCCCCTCACCTAACTTTATTTAAAGCTAAGTAAACTGAGATGTGAACAGTTCTGTTCTACTGCTAAATTAATATCCATGTGATACCTGTGGTAGCGTGCCTACAGGATTTTGAGACCTTGAAAGCGCTCAAGGAAACACTCTACTCTTCTGAAGATCTGCATGTTAGTATTATGAGTATGTAAGCCAGTGATAATGTTGATATTATCTTAAACTGCTATTTTTATGGCTTTTCCTCCAATCATACTGTGCTAAGACTTGAGTTTTTTCTCTTCTGGGACAGATGTATAGGGTGAGCCTGCTGATACTGTTATAGAGATCTAGCTATCCTGCAAATGCTGGTTTATCCCATTAATGACTGGAGGGTGACTTCTGTCCTTGTGTCCTGCTGCACAGCACAGGTCAATAGAAACTCATATGGCTGTTAGACTTTGCCTTCCAAGCTGCAAATGTATTACAAATCTTTCTCCCTAAAATTTTGGTGCTTCCAGTTCTAAAAGGCTAATCTAGAGTAGTGTTGTGCCTTGGTATGAATGATTTTTTTGAATGTATACTGTGTAGTCAGTGCTGATGTAACACAGTCTCAACTTCACTGTGAGTTTTTGGTCCACAAAGAATATAGGACAATACCCTGACTTTAGTATACAGTCTATAAGTGTTATTTCTTAACATAAATACTATTCATTTTGTTAAACAATAGGCTTTGATTTCTTATCTCACTTAGCGTATAGAAGTCTGTCCTAGATTGCCACCATTGTGCTAGAAATTCTAGCGTTAGCAATACAATCATCAGAGCTCAAAGAAAAGTTTTATGTTAAACTTGACACTTTGTTCAAACAGTCTTTGCCTAATTTGGTGAACTTGCCAGTCTCCCAAATTTTTCATTTAGCCCAGGAATAAATGTGAATATCCTGAGAGTTAGAGTATAGATTAGGGAAGAAGGTGCTTAAATACTTAAACCTTACAATTCTTTCTGGTGTATGTCTTAAAATTTGCAACCTGCTTGAAATCTCTTACTAATCTGGGGGATGGGGGGAAGTGGGGATTTTCCCTTATGCCTGTTGGCCCCATGCTGTTGTCTGCCTTGAAAATGCATGCAGCTGCTGTGCTGACTTTTTGTAGTTGAAGTTCCCAACGTGTAGGTCCCCTAAGAACAACAAAAATACAGAACAGTTGAGGCTGTTACAGAAAACAAGCAAGGTGCTGATATACTTTTAAATGGGGGTGGGCTGTTGATTGTACATTATTCACTGGACAATTACTTGTATGTTTGACTTTTTCAAGTAACTGCAGTGGGATCATTACAGAAAAGTTTTTGGGAGGGAGCATGTTTGACTATGAAACTGGGTTTCATGTAGAACATGGGGATTTTACTATCTGTTCATGCTAGAAATTTGGCATATTAATAGTAGAGTTCAGTAAGGTAAAGATGAATTGCACATAGATGGAAGTCCCTTTTTGATATGCATGGGTTTGATCAGTTTTTGATCATGGAATTAAAGTGGGTTTTCTATATTGAATCAATCAGTATATTACAAGGACAAATTAGAATTCTTTTTTGTGTGCTTTTGTGAGTGCGTGTCAAAAACACCTTTCCAGTTGTTTTGGATTACTTTACAAAGACAACTCATATCATTATGATCAAATGAATTGAGATGTGTTCATTTGTATTACGTATTTCTCCACCACAACCAGTAAAACTTTACTGTAGCAAAGATGGACTGTATGTTTTGCCAAGTTATTTTCTTGTGTAATTATATTTACTGCTTTGGAGCCATGCAGTGGATGTGACTTATCTAATATATCAATTACAGTAAGCATTAAATATATTTTGGAGGCTAATTAAGTAATCTGATCTGTGTTAATTCAAACAAAAAGTCCTGCTATGAAGATACCTTACTAAGTTAAGGGGGCAAGAGGGAGTGAACTGCCTTGTTAGTGCCTGCAGATGCAGTGTGTGCTCCTCTATCACTTGATACGGTTTTAGCCATGCTGTTGTACCGCTCTGTTCTCCCCATTTCAACTCTTCCTTCTTGTTGCATATAACTTTCTGATACAAACTGATGTATTTCTATAATGAGGAGTGCAATTCTGCAACTGACACTATATGGATAGGGCCCATGGTTATTTGAGATCTGCCCAGAGTTCACAAGGTATTTGGACAGCCTCACTCATTCCTTCTGTCAGCCACAGCAGGGCGGTACTAGAGTCTAAGTTTGCTGAAGCCATTAGGAGCCTTCACTTCTCCTTGAACCAAGTTCTTGAATTTCCAGGACATTTCAGTGGTTCTAGTGAAGGCAATGCAGAGCAGTCCATTGAAATCAAGGAGTCCAATGACCCCCAATTCCTGCAATCATCTGAAAGGGAGATTTCTGGCATTAGTTGTATTACAGTATAATCATTCTTTCTTGTCCCTGAGATTGGATTCGTATCTGCTATTTAACTTTACTATACATACCCAAACACTTAGATTATTAAGACTAAAGTAATTTTGCAGATGTCCAGTGAGTGACACCTTACACATGTATTTAACTATAACTTCTTTATCTTGGGCTTCTGGGCAATAAGAATTTCACAAACTCTGAAGAAAAAATATTGTGGCACCCTACCATGCAAGAATCTACACTTTTCCCAGAAGTCTGTCTAAACACATTCCTAAGATCTGTAGATCAGAAGTCTATCAAACTCTCTCCAAATCTTTTAAAAGAAGACAGATGGCTCACACCATGGTCTCCTGTGATTTCCATGTTTTGGGAGCAAGTTAAAATGCTTTTAGGTTAGAAAGAATGAACCTGTCCCTAAGTGTTGTGCGCTCCTTTCTTTAGTAAAAGCAGCAATGTTTTTTCCAAGTAAGTGTGAGGTGGAAATGAGTGATTTATAGTTTGTTATTGGACCCCTGAGTCTATTTATGTGCTTCTGCACTATTTCCTTTTCACTGTATTCCTATGAAGTCTATTTTAAAAGACCTACCCAATTTTGGAGTTGAAGAATGTTACTGAAAAATACCCTTTCAAAATAGGTTCCTAAACACCATTAACATGAGCTTCAACCTCAGCTGTTTGTCTGTTTTTTACAAGAGTGCAAAACTTGAAAAATCAGGTAGGGCTCAGACAAACCTTTTGAATTGGGGAATTTTTTCAGTCAATCAAAGGTAGATTTTAACTCTCGAACTTTCTTCCTCTTTCCTTATCGTTACGAAGCCAGTCAAGTGTAGTAGAAGAACTCAAGGGTCATGCTTTTCACTGCTGCATGGAGGTGCACTCATCTCCTTACCAGGAACATCCATGTTAGTCTGATATGTGACTGGATGTGCACCTGATAGATTTATAAGCAACCTTCTGTCACGTGAACCACCTGCATATGCTTTCATATCATCAAGATGCATCTTCTGTGATAGGGAGTACTTGCCTTTCAGTCCTATGATGGGCATACCCCTATGTTACATGGTGGGGGTAGGGGAGATCCCTTGGAATCAGTCTGAAAACAATTCACTTTGTGCTCTGTCTCATGACTTCTAGAGCAAGAATTGGGCCAGACGAATTTTTCTGATGCACTGGGTGCAATCCAGAGGCCATAGACTAGATAGACAGCCCTCTTTCACATTTTTTTTTTTTAGTCCCCAAAGTTGATTAATGCTGAAAAACAGAGTAGATATACTCTTGTGTCTAAGGCCTAGACTGTAAGGGAAAGTGGAAGTTTTTACCCTCTTTGATGGAACAGAATTTCTCTTTGAGTCTGTAGATATATTTTGCAATGTAGAAAGATGCATAAAGTGTACCATCTCTAGAGTTATACTGGAAAGCAGTAGGAAATGCATACTTACCTTTTAATTTGTCTTTGATTCCTCCCTGTTACTGTTGGATTAGTTAGATAATAGCTCCCCCTCTTCCAGCAATTACAGAAGTGGAGCTAAACCCATTTCTCACGCATGTGGGGGGAGTTAACTAAAGAGCAACCAGATCTTAATGGGGCAACTTGAATCACAATGGGACATTCTGTTTTCCGACCTGCTTGTATGGATGCTTAGGCTATCTCCGTGGTGTGACTTGCATAGTCCTGGACATGAAACAGCATTTCAGTTTTTAAATGTAATAAGCATTTTTTTTCCCTGCTTTACTTCTCCACTGCTTGTGATGTTATGGACTTTAAGAGTATTTTTAGGTGGTATTTAAATCTCAGATCCTGCTAGGAACCAAATGAAGGACTCCAGGCTCAAGAAGTGTGTGGAGCTCATGCAAATGGAGGGCAGGACCATGAGAAGGAAGGCTGCTGTGCCATGCGAATAATTTCTGTGACATGTCAACAATTTCATGTCACTTTAGTTTCATTAGTCAACATTTTTGCTGTCAATAATTTGCAGTCATAATGTGCTAGCAGCATGTTTAAGTAGGAAGAAGATAGATGCAGCTCATAAATGACTGGCACGTTTTATACCAAATGCTATTTGAAAGGTAGGGGAGGATGACTACCTGGGGTAATGCTGCAGTGATTCAGTGTGAACTTTGAATGCTTGGACAACTGAGGATAGAGTAGATTCAAAATAGTTCTTAAAATGGTTTTAGTTGTGATATTCAGATACAAAGTCTTTTTTTGTTTGTTTGTTTTTGGTACGATTTTTGTATTTACTTGATTTGATAGACTTGGATAGTCCTATCCAGTAACTGGGTGTGCTCACAATGTATAAAGCTAATTATGTCTTCAAAGAATGCTGGGATTGGGACGTAAATGCAGGACACACAATTTTAAATGGTTTTCTTAATATTTCACATTAGCATGTCATTCTAAATAGCATGAATTAAAGTGTTCCATTAAAATCTCTGGTCTCTTTCCAAGAACCTGATATTGCTCTACCTTTAATATGGTTGAGTTGTGGAATAAATTTACATTGGAAATAGAAACATTTGTCTTCTGCTAAGTGAGCAGAGTAATTTTTGAAAGCATGCAACCTAGTATTAAGTTTGGAGCTAGATTCTGATCCAACTAAACTGTGATGTAAACTCCATTGAATTGCAGAATTTAGTTATAATGAAGATAGCAATGGCTGGGTGTTGGTAAAGCATAACAAAAAAGAGTGTTGGCCTTCAAAGTTGTGGATTGAGGTTTTCTATTGAAAGTGGAAATGTATCTTTTGATATGTACAAAAAGCAGGAGGTTAACTGCAACACCTGATTTATAACTGAACAAGAAATCCTTCTGGAGTGCTACCTTCTCCAAACCTCACTAGGAAATGTGGTAATTGCTCACTTTTCAATTTTCTAAAAGTATTATAATAAACTACCATAATTATAAAGAAGGGAATATGAGGATATTCTCTGCTATTATTCATCTGATGCTCAAAGACCTGACACAGTGTTTACAGTAGTTACTGGAAGATTTAATGTTAATTTAAATGGTATTAGGGTAAAACTTTTATTTTGGAAACCAAAGTATAGCTCAGTAATGTCAGTCTTCCAAGTGATTATTCTAGAAAACACTAAAGCCTATGGCTTTTAATTTAAAAATACACTTAAGTGCCTTTCCCTGTCAGTGTGCTGATGTATTGCAAAGAGATAGTCCTTATGGTTTCATCTTTGAAATAAAAAATAAATGAGTGAGTTATTTTCATGGTGACATCAGTTGCAGGCATTAGGCAAGATCTTGTATTGATCTAATTGCAGCTTCTTTCCCTTTTTCTTCTTTTTGGTATGAGTAAGCATTAAATACTTAAAAAAAAAACCAAAAAAAAAACCAAAAAAAGCCATGCTAACAGTTCAGAAACACCAAGTCAGAGTAAACCTGTATGGTGACAAGGTAGGATTTTTAGATCATTCAGCATCCCTTTTAAGGAGAAATAATGCAAATTGTTGGAGGCGTTTATGGCTAAGATAGCTTCTCCTATGGTGATTAGTATGAAATGAGGCCTTTGAACTCAACCCTTTTCATATTTTCTGCTTTAATTTTTTTCCTTAGTTGTATTTAAATTTCAGTTTTGCTTCCCCTCTGTCTAAAAAGAGTTTTCAATACTGGTGAGCCCAATGACACCAAATTTGCTGTGGAATTTCACAGCTGTGTGTGAAATTTCTAGCTAATTCAATTTTTACTCTGGGAAAATAGGAGTCCAAAGAAAAACACTGAGAAGCTTGGAAAAATCTATGAGACAGAGGAGTGTTTAAGGCATTTTAGCAAACTAATGCAGCAAATTTAAGTACAGCTTTAAGGTCACTGAAAATTTGAACGATGCAGGAAATAATGGAGCTCTTCTGGTCCCTAAACAGCTGTTCTTCTTCTTTTCGTATATGTTATACAGAGCACCTCTGCAGCTGGTTAATAAACAACCTGTCCTAATAGATTTTTTTCCCTTAGTTCTGTTTTCAGTTCTTATATTTTTGACATGATAAAAAGAAAAGATTTGAACCATACACAGAGCTCTATATATTTATATACACACACACATATACACACAAGTATATATATAGCACTTAAGCACTGTACAGGTGAATGGGTTTATTTGACATAGCTGAATACTTCACTGTTTGAAAAAAGCTCCTTCTAATTTTCTTATTTATGTGTCTATAGTAGTTTCAGATTAATTTGTCTTTCATATGATGCATTTTTAGCCATGTATAACTTTGGAGTATATGATGTAATGCTCTTCTTAATACTCCTTCTCCCTTGCATCGCAAGATTCATATAACAAAATGAGCAGTTTGGATGGACTGACTGCTTTAACTTTTCTCCTCCTTGTTCTCTCTCTCCCCAAATAATTTTTATTGCTCTCTGCACTGCTGAAACTTTGAATTGGAGTTTGTTGTATTTTGTGGTAGGTGGAGCTTTCACTTGGTCATGTTCCAGGGCTCTGTAAAGCAAAATCTCTAGCACTATTCCAGTAAATTTTTGATTGACTAGCTTTACAACGTAATAGTAAAAGATGTTAGATTTCTCCTCCAAGTTTGTGCGTTTGCTAGTGGCAGGGCAATATGGTGACTCAGTGGGAATTGGGACCAGCAGCATTATTTACACTGATGATAGCATGCTACTTCCCTGGTAAATGTCAAATCGTGTGAATTTGGCAGGCTATACAATGTCCTCCCAGAAAAACGCAGTCTGCTTTCTTGGGAAGGAATAGAAAGAATAAAAAGCACTACAGTAGCATTTAATAGGAAAATATTACTAAATTACCACACAAACAGTTTTCATGTTACGGCTAAACAGTACATAATGCCAGACACTGTGTTTTAAGCCTTCCAGTTTATCCATGAGTTTTTGTTTGTTAACTGAGATCTCCCAATTTTGGAAACCTCTGCTTTTCACTGTGTTGCATCATATAGCATGTCACCAGTCTTCCTATATATTATTTTAGCTGTATCTTGTTGAAGGCTTAGTGATGCTGTCATAGAAGATTCTAATCCTAGTCTTGCAAAATTAACGTTGAATCATAAAGATGTCTATTTACCATTCATTTTTTATTCTGTTATAGTAACACCACTTCATTATATGCTTGATTGTTCTAATAAACAATTAAAATTCTTCTGTGTAACTTTAAAACTGCTTTGATTGTGGTATCCTTTTCAGTTTTTCTATATGGGGAGATTAAGTGTCCAAAATGGTGATCAGGCACACAGGGGGCTTAATTACTAAATTTCCCTGGGTGGGCATGTACAGAACTGACTTTTTGCTTCCAGACTGTTTGCTGTGAAGCTTAGTTGGGAGAAACACCTACTGTATTTTATCTGAATGTCCAGCACTAGGTGCAGCCTCCCACAAAACTCAGCTGGGAGTCTGGGCATTCACTGAAATGAGAGGGTCAAATAGAAGCACACAGCACACAACGTCCATAACAGAGAATGAGACTCAACTGCTTGGCCTAGAATATCCAGTAGCCTGATAGGTAAGTGCCTCTTTTGAGATGTGGGAAATCTGTGTTCATGTCTCTGCTACAGTCACAGCAGATTTGAAAATCGGTCTCCTATCTCCAAACCTATCTTTCCTTTCTGGTCGCTGGGTTATTGTAGAGAAGGACAAGAGTCTTTTTCTGTGTGTGGCTCTTCCTAGTGTGTCTTTAGCTTCAGGGGAGGGCTCAGAGCTGAGAACAATGGGTAGAGTTGGCTGTCTGACTAATGTAAAGAAATGTAATTTAGGCTCTGATCTTACCCAGGGCATTTCTAAGCAGGTTTGACAGCTGCTTGCTGGATGCCGGAGCATTAGCTCTCTACTGCTCCTTAGACATTGGCTGCTCAGCTTAGGACTTGTCCCAGATGTTGACATTGTGACTTGTAAATTCTGCTGTGGACTTATCCCTGATAAAGTAGAAGATCCTGCTCTGAATATGGTACGGCCTCTGTCCCAGAGAGATATCCCTTCAGTGAAATTCTGTGTCTACTAAGGATCTAGAAAATGCATTGGCCTGCAGTTCATTACTCTCTGTTACAGTAAACAAATGGTGCAAAAGCAGCCCTGGGACCTTCCATAATGTTGCTCTTAATGTCTGTAGTAGGATGAGGTGGATACAGAGCTTCTGAACTGTTCATATATCCAAGACCAGGACTGCTGAACTATTCTCCAAATAGTGCTGAGGCTGATTAGAAGAATAGCTCTGAATTATACTGCAAATGCATGGCCCTAATTTTAATGGGTACCTGGTTATCAGCATGTGTCCCCTAGTGCCCGGAGACCTATAAAGAGGATTTAGGTGCTGAGTACTACTGATTCTCTGTTGGCTCAACTAATAGGAGCTGCTTATTTTGGATTCAAATCCCAACAGGATGTATCCATCATACAAACTGTGAAGCAATTTCAAATTCAAGAGAATGATTTAAAACTGCTAGGTAGAGCACTAACAGGCTATAGGAGGATATTCGAGTTGTATAAAGGTAATGCTGTACAGTGCTGTATCAGCCAAAGAATTCCTCACAGTTTGCGATATTTTCAGTATTTATGTTCTTAGACACGGTCATAAGGGTAATGTCACCTGATGCCCTGGTAATCACTTTTATCATTCCTGCCTTCTCCCCAGGACTTGTCATGTGATTTTTAAATAGTGCTCTTGTTTGTTTTTCCATTCTAGATGGGCCTTATCATAGGAAATATGTACTGTGGTTGTTACCAGCTCTCTTTGTTCTGTAACAAGATGACTAAGTTTCTCAGTTCAGTATTGCATATCACTGTGCTGATGATCCCATTCCGATGAATCTCAGCTCAGCTGCTGCACACTGTTTCAGTTCATGCTAAATTTGCAATGTGACTTCACTGAAGTGAAAAATTGGCTTGCTTGTCAAAAACTGATAATACACACAAAACAATCCAGTACCTTATTTTTTGGCTCAAGTCAAGGCTTCTGTGGGCTTAGAGAAAGTTTCATAATTCCCATGTTATGTTGAGCAGCTGTTTGTAGCATGCAAACCTTGTTAAATATTGAAGAGTTAATCTAAACTCTTATTTGTGCATCATTTTAGTGGGGTAATAAACAGCAGTATCCATGAAATTTAGCTTTAAATGGAAAAGCAAATGATCTGTGAGTTGATTTTGAGGTAAATAGATTGGTTGTTGGGGTTTTTTGGTGTAGCATTCTATCATAGAAGACAACTGTGAAACTCACTGCACAAACCTGCCATGATATTTAACAATAGATTAGATAGATTTATTTTGAAGTATGCTAACAACATCCTTCATTGCATTAGCCATGGTCAATTGCATGTGATTCCACTTAGTAAGGTAACGACACAGCATTAATTACCACATTTTACATGCACCTGCAAGCAGGTTTGCTTAGTTATCCTATCTTCAAGTCAAATAAAATGGACTTTCTGCTCTGGATTAAAAAAAGGGCATCTTACCTCAGAAATCTTCACATAGGAAGAATTCCTACAGATCCTACAGAATGTATCTTTCCCCATTTCAGTTAAACTTCTTAAAAAAAAAAATAAATAAATAAAAAGAACCTGTAAAATAACATGTAATGTTTAAAATTAAAGCAAGTTCTCTATGCTTTTTAATACAGTAAATATTTCAGATGTTGTTTGTATACTGCATGCTGTTTTATTGATCATGATATAACAGTTTCCATCTTCAAATAAATTTAACTTGGAAAGCCATTACTTGACTCTCAAAACAACAGAGAACACGGCTATTGTCCATGGAATAGATGTTTTAGCTTATTTTATTTTAAATCTAGTGTCTTTTTAATGGGTTTAATACCAAATTTGGTGGATGTTTATTATCACCTCACATAATATTAGCCACATATTCTAATTTATTGTTACTCTGTGGGGGAAAAAATCCCAAGCAAACAAGCAAGCCTCAGAACTGAAACAGTTCTAAGCTGAAGTGCTAGGAATTACTGGTCACTCCTGTGACATTCTTTTGCATCAGTATCTCAGTTAGAAGGCTCCATCTTGGCAAAGATCTGACATGTTCTCCTCTGAGCTGTAAAGTGTATGATTACACCTCTTTTTGCATACTGCAGTGAGGGTTTTGCTTATTTCTTTATTTTTAGTACACAGATCCTCTAAATAACTTGGATGTTGTAGCATGCCATACATAAACCTGGTGGGATCTCAGCCCTGTGTACACACCTGGTACCTAAGGAGAACCAGGTCTCTAAGAGAGCGAGGCTGAAATCCCAAATCCAAAATGACAAATCCCAGCTAGATGGAGTGCCATGGAAGAGGCCTTTAGATTGCCTCTCTCTGGGCTTCTAATGTCTAGGTTTGAACTTCAGGAATTGCTATGTGCAACCAACCTGTTCTAGCTATTTTCAACAGATAGGGAAACAGAGATGTATCTTATACTTAATAATTGGAGTGCTTCTCCAGGAGATGGGAGATGTGAACAGATGCAGTCCCTTCTCTGCCAGACAGAGTTTGAACCTTCTGTCCTATCCCATGTCCTCCCACTGTCAAAGTACACTAAAGCACAGGCTGGAGCTCTCTAAACCTCCTGTACTCAGTCTGCTTTCTTACTTTGTATGGACTAATGAAATATTCATTAGGAAAGAAAGAATGGGTGATGATCCTTGTCTTCTGACAAAGACTGGAATCCTCATTTCCCTATGTTTGGTCAGTTCCTTGGTTTTATTAATGCAATGAGTGACCTGTCTGCCTCTGGTCTGTTGTGCCTTTTAGTGGTCTGTCTCTAAATCAAAATGTCAGTGGTACATGTTTGAAATCCCATGCAGACTGAAACTTAGCTGCTTCATTGTCACCCATCTCAGCTGTTAAATAGGAAATCATTTTTTTGGCATTAACATATCCCAGACAGTCATAAAGCTTTCTCCACTGATGTGCTACAGTTATAACACAGTATATATTCTTAGATTATCATCAGAGCTCTTGAGAACTTTTGCTATGCATGGGCAGGAATTGTGCACTCAGTTCACCCAGGATTTTGAAACTGTCATCTACAGTGTTTCTGCTAGTTAAGGTTCAGAGGTTGAATTCTGACAGAATCAATAGCAAGAGTATCTTCTAGAAGCAGGATATAGCAAAGCAAATTATTGCAACCTCTGCTTTGCTAGCGGCTGTGAAGTGTGAAGTTGCTTGGACCAAGTCAGAATGCTAGGTTGTTTCAAAGGAAGGGTGTGGTGTCATTTTTTATAAGCAATAAGTAGGCCTGTTTGTGGAAAGGCAATCTTTATCAAGCATATTAAGTCTGGTATTGTATCCTGTGGTTCACTGTGTTGTATGATAGCATCCAGATTCCCATTGCACATTCCTAGCTACGCCATTTTAAATGTTTCCCCAAAATTTCACCAAAACATCTCCAGAAAATCAGTTCATTTCTGAATCCAGAGTTAGGATTTAAAAACGTGGACTCTGTGTATATCCTGAGAAACCCTGTCTGAAGTAGAACAGCAGCCCTCTGCTGGCTGGATAATGAGTGGTTTCCTGACTCGCCCTTGAGAAGGAATCTTTACTTAGGTAATCCCTTCACTTTTTGGGTTGCATTTAATTTGGCTTCTGTTTCATTCTCATCTTTTATTTCCTGTTCTCATGGCTCAAACTGAAAACTACTGATTAGCGGTAGGTTTGTGTTTCTTAACCGTATTTTCAAAAACACTAAGTAAAAATATTTTTGTGAGACAGCGAGTGCTTTAATCATAAATGTATCTTTTTGCTGGTCAGATTGTCATTATCAAAATATCCCTTTTACTAGGGATATGCACCATAATTGAAATATTTGTGGAATTTTTACTTTGTAAAGGAATACTATGAGGGTTTGCGCTATGGTTTGCAATGTAGTGCTTAACCTGACTTCCACTGATATCAATAGAATTTGGTCCGTTAAGGCTCAGCTGTGGGACCTTGTTTAACATTTTTGTTAGTGACTTTGGCACAAAGTAGTAGTAGGCTGATGATATCTACAGAGTTGTGAGATAGCATCAGTACAGAGGAGGAGTAGACTATGATGCAGGAAGAAATGGATGCTTTTTAGGGCATTTACTTTGGGAGAGTATAGGGTTATGTACTTACAAGCAATAACAAGAAATTTTGCTAGAAACGTTTCAACTGGGGAAACCAAAAAGGAGAGATGCCTCCTCAAAGAAGGATAAGGCCTTGAATAAGGCAAATGCAACAAAAGTGTGCATATGAGGAGAGATGGTGGGCAATGTGCTGGTGAGACCGCATTTAGAATCAGTGTGTATTTTGGTCACCTTTGACAGGGCACAGAGCTGGGTGCTCACAACTCACTGCAAGAGCAATACAGCCCTTCTGTTAGAAAAGGGAGTGGTGAGGAAGACTGCCCTGCCTGTTGTTTTGTTGGTGCACTCTGATTCTGCAGAACCTGCTGGAAACAGGAGCTGGAGCATGTTTCCCTTAAAAGGGCTTCTGGAGTGCACCTAGGGCAGGGGAGAGATTACTGAGAGGAGTTGAGAGCCTTTGCAGTAGGGAAGAGTCCCAGGCACCATCTCTTAAGTAGGAAGAGGGGGTACTCCTACGAAAGGTGAAGAGTTTCTTTCAGCCTAAGAAACTGATGAAGGTTGCTGGACTGAAAAACAAACAAACAAACAATCTTTATTGTACCTATTCTGTCCCAACAGCAGTTTTTAACCTATTCTACTTGCAGCGGCACCATTCTAGTTTTTATTGCAGAGTTCTTGTACACCTTGCTTTAGAGGTTGAGTTGGTTGCTTAACACAAACTAAAAGGAGGATGAGGTGGTTGTCTTGAAGGTTCTGGCTGAGTTATATCACCCTGTTCATTAGAAATGAATTCAAACTAGAATAGAAGTAGAGAAAGTTTGATACGATCATCTAGGTAATGGAGTGGTACCTTGTGACACAAAGCTAGAAGACCTAGGCAAACAAGAATAACTTATGGGAAATCAGTTCTCACTAGTATCAGACTGTTGTCTGTGGAACAAGTTAGAAATATCTTTTCTAATTTCCATGCTCTGAGCACCTGGAAGGTGGTTTCTAGAGAATTAACAAGAAATGCACTCTTATTTTTTGGGCTTATTATGCTGTGCTACATCGTGATATCTTACATGATCTATATGAACTCTGTGTGTACCTTGTAATGCTTAATTTGGAAACTGGGTTTCTCTCTAAACTTTAGGTTCCTGAAGTGTTGGGATTTTTAGGTACCAGTGCAAAATAGAAAATATTCAGTAGATTTTTAAGCAGTTATATATTCTGACCATTTGAAATGACATAAATAACTTCAGAATAGAACACTGTAAGAGGACATGATTAGTGTACTAAATAACTGCAGCTCTTATTTGGTCGCTTAGAGGACAGCTGCAGTGGGGGGAAGAGAGGTGAGTATTATGCATATGCAGTGGTGGAAAGAAGAACCCAGGAAAGAAACAGAGATGACCAGGATGTAGAGGGAGCCTGATAGTGTGCTGTCTTACTTACCAGTGACTGTTGTTGATAATACACAATAGGGAAGGACGCTGAGCTGGCTGTTGAAAGCAGGTGACAGTACAAGTGGGCATGAGAATTAAACTGTGCCTCTGAATCACACTTTATTGTCTATTCTACTCTTGGAACCACTGTTTTATGGTTGCACTTACAGTGACTGAAGATGTGGTATTTCTATTGGCAAGATCTTTTCTAGCAGCACCATCTAAGCCACTGGTTCCAGTGCAGGTCTGTTTCACTACCCCTGTACAAATGTGTGGACTGGAGTAATGGCAGCAGGCCCTCTCTGCTTGCTTCATACTGTGCCAGAGCTAAATGAGTGGTGGCATGCTGAAGGACTTGAGTGCCAACACCTGCATAGCCTGGAGCTATTATTTTGCATAGTGAACTTCAGTGACTTGCATCTATTTAAGCTTTGCAAACCTTCAGGTGACATGTAGTATTCAGTCAGATATTGCCAAGCCTCTAGCAAATGCACTCCTGTAGGGATTGCATGTTATAATATCAGTTTATCTGTCTTGAAACTGCTTTACTATTCCTGGGTCACTGGCAACTCTAATGTGAAAGTATCCAAATTGCACACCTGTGTGTACGTCTGCACTCCCTGAAAAGCGATTCAGAATTCTCTATCAAATGGAACAATTAAAGTTTCTTTCAGAAAATATCAGTTTCCTTTGGTGTTTATGCAGTAATTTCAGTCATCTGCTTCTTCAGATTGCAGATGAATAAAAATAAATAAAAGGTATTGACACCCTTCTATGCAAGAGGGAAAACTGTGAAATCTAGGAGAGATTCTTTAATGTATGAATCATGAGCTGGCAAATATGTGACATTTTCGGACAAATTCAGGCTAGCAGTGTTGCCAGTGTTTGATCTGCACTGCAAATAACAGAATTTGGGACCAGCATTCTGGCCATGATAGCAATACTGGAGATGTCAAGTGATTTTTCTTTTTCTTTGAATCTTTTTTCAGTTTTTTTTTTTTTTTCCAGCTCCCATTTCCCTGTTCTGTTGAGCAAAACAGCTAAGCACAACTGATTCAACAGACAGGCATGGTTGTCATTCTTCTCAGTATTCAAGGCACTAATACCTTGAATAATACCTGAGTTATTCTCAGTTTAGGATCGCTGGAGTGTAGATGGACAGCACACTGCTCTGGCACTTGGCTGGAGAGAGTTCCTGTTGGCTGAGGGTGGGAAGAGAGATTGCTGTCCACTCTTTCTCTTGCTCTCTTCCTTGTGTTGTGAGCTTTGCCAGGGTTGGGGGCAAAGGAGTGGAGCCAAAGACACAGCAACTGTAGGTGGTGCAGGACAGTGCTTAGAAATAGTATCATCAGAGAGGTGCAAACCATGTTAATTTTGATGAATAATAAGGGATTGCTTGGTCCTGCCTACATTTAGACCTGTAGTGCTGCTTTTGAACCAAGGTACACTGTGTGCCATTAAATCCACGTCTCTTGAAAAGCAGCGGGACTTAGCTCAAAATATATTCACAGATTATATCTAAAAGGTTCAGGACTGAAGGTTCTTCAGGCACTCTTCCAGGAGGAGTTCTGGGATATGTTTAGGCTTCTGCTTAGATACAGATGCAGAAAAGAGCCTGAGTCCTACTCCTAGAAGTCAGTAAAATATTAAAATCTGCTTGGATTTCCCATCTGTACATGCTTATCTGTCCTTCAGTTCCTCATCCAGCCCAATAAGTAGTATTTGGCTTAAGTATATCTTTCAGAAAGACATCCAGACTTGCCTGAAGACATCGATGGGGATGGAGAATTCACCACTTTTCTGAGTTAATTAATGGAAAGGAGTAGTTGATGAAAGAATGATTTATTCATTGGTTCAATTGCAGCTGGTGAATTTATTGTCTGTGGTTGATATGAAAAAGGATTTTCTGTATTTCTGAAAGAGCAACAATGTGGTAACTTGATTTGGCAAATATTTGCATTTTAATAGCATCTACTGTACAAAACAGGATAGAGTTCTTAGTGTACTGTGTTACTTTGCCAGAGATATAAAGCAGAAGTAAACCATCATGGCTGGTAAATTGGGTCTGGGCTATTTTTGTATCATCAGAGAAGGAGCAAAACACCCAAGAATCTTGTTTGAGAATGGTCTTGAAAAAACCTAACCAAGAACCCTTAGTCTCCTGATATTAAGTTTATATAGATAACACATCACATGGAGTGTGACTCATTCAGATGTGTTCACCTTGGTATTACAGCCACAGGTAATAGGAATTCTTGTTTATCACTTTATTAAATCTATTTTCATGAGCATGTGATATCTTTGAGCTCCAGGATCAAGCTACTGTTGATATTTTTGAGTATTACTCTGATAGCTCTTGGCTATAAGGTTTCCATTGCTTCTATTTAAGCATTTATAGTATTTTTTTTGTAACTTTGCAGAGTACAGATGCCAATTCAAATGTGAGGAAAAGAATGAATGCCACAGTGCAGTCCGAAGCTGATGGTGGGAGCCGAATTGATACAAGACACAGTTCCGTCCAGCCTCCCTCTGTAGCTCAGGGGTCTTCTGACATTACACCCCACTCCCTTTCTGCATCAAGTCCAAACCCCTTCACGCGCATCAGTGCATCAGAGACGTTATCTTCTGCAAGATCTACCCCTCCAGCTCCTCCTTCTACCCCAACTTTAACTGGATTTGTATCCCAGCATGCTACAGCTGGATCCCCCTCCATTCAGCGCTTGCTTGGATCCAGACTGGAACAGATTCAGACCACCACACCTAATACGTTAGGAGCATCTGCAAAGCCATCTGCTATCACACCACCTGCTCCCCCTGCCTCCCACTCTGGCACTAGTAAGATAGACAAATATGCACGCATTCTATTTCCTGTTACGTTTGGAGCATTTAACATGGTCTACTGGGTGGTGTATCTATCCAAGGACACCATGGAAAAATCAGAAAGTCTAATGTAGTTTTGCTGCTATGTAGTAGTTTCTAAATTATACTCACATTTGATGCAGAGTTTCTTCTTTTGAAACTGTTTAAAGAGGTCAATAATTCTTATTTATAAAAGCTGTGTGCTACTTTCCCATTGTAAAGGCTGGAGTTATTGGGGATAATTAGTTAAGTCCTACCAGAGTAATGGGTAACAGAATTGTCTTCCTCCCTTCAGCTAGCAGTGAACCATCACTCTCTTCAGACGGACTACTCTGGCTACACAGAACTTGCCTTTGGGAGGAACATGCACAGGAAACAAATCAAAGGCAGAGGCGCACAACTGTGCGGTGGAACACATCTTGACTGCTAGGAATATGCACGATGATTATTACAAATCCCTGAGGCACCCAGCATTGCTGTCTGGACACCGCATTGCATTCTCTGAGTGCAAGGCCCATGTCCTGAATACTTTGACAGTACTTGCTGGGAAAGGACTTTCCCTGCTAGATTGAAATTGGCCGGATGGGGGGTGGAATGAGCAGTGAAAAAGGAGAATAGAGTCCAGCCTGGGAGAATGTGACTCCAGAAAAATTATGCAAAGGAGTTCTAGAGCTCCATATATTTTTACTAACCATTGCTTTTCATTGCAGCCTAGGAAATTCTCACTCCAAAATAAGGAGTGAACCTTGCAAAATCTGAAATCTGATGCAACTCTTGAAATTGGAGTTTTTTGTTTGGTAAAATCCTAAGTGTGATTCTTCTTTGACCTTGCTGAGCAGCTTGAGTGGATTTACTCCTAAGGTACATCTCTTATGGTAGAGGGGGACCAGGCCCACAGTATTCAACCTTTTACTTGAATTCTTTGTTCTTTCATTTTTGGATGGTTTTGGTTTGGGTTTTTTTTTTCTTCATATTTTTTAGTCACACTCCTCTAACTTCCTTCAGACACCTACTTTTTCCCCTTCTTTTATATAATGTTTGAATCATGTTAAATTTTGCAAACAGTTTTACAGGTGGCTTCAAAATTAAGTAAAACAAATTTCCCTGCCCTTTGAGCAGTATGGTTATGGCACATCTTTCAGTGAAGGAAAGACGCTCTTTTGTGAAGGAGTCATATGACATAAATAAGAGAAGAATGTTTCTAGATAGAGCAGGGGGGTAACACAAGGCATATTTATGGTCCATTGCTTTCTCTTAGACTATTGCATAGATAGGGGCTTTTCTAAATGGCTCAAATTGCAATATGCAAGCAGGCAATTACCTGTCTTTATTAAAAAAGTGAACAGTTTAAACCCACTAGAAATCTCGATCCTTTCACCAGAATGGGTGGAAGGTATGCTGGCAATAAATCTAAAAATGTTTGCACAGATCTGTCTGGCTAGCAAATGGCTGGCATTTCTGTGCAGGTGATAAGTAAAAATCCAAGGCCAAATTCTCAGCTGTGTTCTGGCTGTGCCTCTAAAGGGTCTGGAAGCAGCTGAATCTCCTTTAGGTGGAATAATCTGCAGTTTGATTATATTGGCGTATCAGATTTGCATGTAGGCCACCGTCAAAGATTTGTGCTGGGGGCAGGCAAGGTGAGTGTTGCATGGTTGGTTCTGTGCTCAAGTAATGATCAAATTATTTAGAGATTGGTAGAGACCACAAGCAGCTGGAGTAATTGAGGATGTGCATAGGACTGCTCTAGACTCTGCTGGGACAAGAATCAGTGTAAAAAGACCCCAGAATGTTAAAACTAGAACTGTGTTCTCTGTGCCTCTTTGTGTCTATCCAAACCCTGTAGTTGTTTCACAGCTGAGAATCTGACCTTCTAAATTAAAGGACCTGGGAGTCTGCAAGAAATGTGTACTGAAGCATGTAGTGTGGATCCCAGGCTACTGTTTCCTTGTATATCATTGAACTTCATATGATAGAATACATGGGATTTGATTATGTCTCACATGACTTTATTATGATCCTTTTTTTTTTTTTTTTTTTTTTTTTTTTTACTTCACTGGCATTGTCAGGATGTGATGTATGGTCCTTTCCTCTTTGCCTTTTACATTTAGCAGAAGCCTGAAATTGCCACACTCCTTAGAAAATCATAATACCTGCCATAGCAGAGAACTGCAAATGCAGCACCCATGCAAGTTGTTTATCTGCATTAGTTTGCATCTTTGGATGTATCTCTAGGAACTGTAACTGTAGCCGTATTTATTATATAGCTTTCTGTGTGTTGGGAACCTAGTGTTTCCTCCAGAAGTTACTGAAATTATTCTTTTCTTTCCTCTCTGATGAAAAACAAGGATGTTTTCTCTTGGGCAGAGCTTTAAACAATTCACTAAAAAAAGCTGTCTCTTCCTTTCCACCCATCCCCCTATACTGCTTGTATAATCAGTTTTTTTAGTGCATTGTTCAGTAGGATCAACACTGGTTAAGGCTATTTGACCAAGATTGATCTGAATGCACTGCTTGGGTTCATTTATAGGTCCTATTTTGTTTTAAAGACTTATAAGGAGTAACAAATGGTTGCAAAAATTAATAAAATTACAAATATTTATTTCTATGCTTCCATTTTGGAAGAAGTTTTTAATGGCATATATGGAATATGTGTTTTTAATCTGTCATTGTATTTCTGAAGTTCCTTCCAACATTTGCATGCTTGCATTCAAAATGAGATATAAAAAAAAATCTCATTGTGAGTCTAGGACTAATTTATTGTACTGTGCTACTTTTTTTGTGTTACAGTATATGAAGAAATTACCATAACTAGCTTTCCAAAGTACATAAGGGCAATGTAAATAGGATGTTGTTGTTAACAGTGGTTTTTCATTATATTTAGTCTCCTGGTAGAGTGATCAGTAAACAGCCTGCAGTATACTCAGTAATACTGGCAGGTTCTGAATACTGTGTAATTCAGAAGCACAAACAGAAGCAGGAATATGCTAAATATAGTGGACCAAATGTTCAACACAGGTAACCAAAATCCTAAGGGAGAATGTTGCAGGTGTCATCTCAGTAACCAGACAGATTATTAGGGTTGATTTTGAATGAGATTAACTTTACAGGAACTATTTTTTTTTTCTATTGGCTCAGTTAAACAATCCTTTTTGTTGATACCATAGTGAATCAAAACTAAGCAATCATTCCAGACAGTCATCTTTAGAAACAGGAGAGGAGACTGGATAAAAGAAAACCTTACCAGGAAATACAGACAAATTTCCACTAACTGCTGTTTCCTCAGAGACATTGTTACTAATAGCAAAACTCCCACAGTTTTCAGTGTTGCAGCCCCAACCACTAATGCAGGCATTTGAGAAAACTAGTTAACAACTCAGTCCAAGAAGATTGCCTTCACAGTAATTGTAGTGTATTTTCTAGTCAACTGCAAGCAGGGTCAAATTTCTAGCAGTCCATTGGTTTTCACTGAAATTACTAAAATGATTAAGTTGAGCAAAGGGGCCAATCAAGACCCCAGCCCTCTGTGGTGACCTGAGCTTGCCAAACAGAAGCGGAGTCTGTTTCTCCACCTGTAAAATGGGCTTGTCTCCATTGTGTGGATATCAGTAATGCATTTCTGAGGTGCTCTGGATTCCTTCTCCCGGATGATTTTTCAGGAAAAAAGTGCATTTTGTAAGCTGTTGTTATCTTTTATTCTACATTACCCTGAGATCAGGCAAGTAGGCCATATGATAACTGAAGGAAAGGGCAAATAATTTCCAAGGAATGTGACCAGAGCTTTTCTGTTAACAGGAACTAAGAGTTGCTCCTTACAGAGAGTTCAAGGATAGCCTTTGGTATCTCATCATTTTCATTACTCAGGATGGACTTCACAAAAATTGGGGAAAGCAAGTAATTTTATTTAATAGGATTTAACCATCATTTCCAGAGAAAAGTGAATGGACCCAGAATTCTACATGTATCGAAAAGCAATCTCCTTCCATTTTCCTGCTCTCCTCCGGTATGTCATTTTAAAGCAGTGTAATTTATGATGTAGTACAATGTCTGCGTGCAGTGTAGGCACATGGCAGTATACAATGTATATTTCTCCCATTTATCCAAAGCCTACCGTTACCATCTCTCTTGTGCTATTGGTAGTGGAAGGAAGGTCAGAAGGGAAGAAATGACCACACAAGTTGCATAAGAGACAGATATTGGCCACATGGGAAATTTTCTCATAAATGCTGCAGGAGGCTTCCTAGGAGACTCTCACTCAGTATGGGAAGCTGAAACGTGATTTCAGCTGTAGCATACTATCCCCCAAAAGCCAAGAGATCTGTTCAGGATTCGGAGGAGATTGTGAACTTTGGACAATGGGCCCCAAAACTGCTTGACCCAAAAGATCTAGGAGAAAGAAATTATGGTGAGTTTTGCCTTGTCTTCATGAGAATTCCTGATAGGGCTTGACTGCAATAAAATTGATAACTGTTCTACAGTTAATGCTGTTGTAAATTACAGTAAAGACAGCTGTCAAAAATTTACTCTTGGACTCACTTAATCCTAAGGTTAAGTAACATGGATAAAGAAGGTCGCAATTGTAGTGCCGAGAAGCCTAAGTGAAGCATAATGCTTCATAATGACATGGATAAAAGCCAAGAACGATTCAAATCCAAGTTTTAAAAGTGTTATAGAACTGCAGAAATACGTGGCAATAATTTTTTTTCAGGTCAGTGGGTGGGGGAGTTATGGGGAATGGGAGGTGCTTCTCCTAAAAAATCTTTGATTGCTTATAAACTAACAAGCAGAAAGGAATGCAGCACAAAGTTGGAGGAGCAGAACTATACGAACAAAACTTCTTAGTGAAAATCAAAAGGGTAGTGACCTTAAGGATGTACGTATTGACCAAAAAAAAGCTAAGAAAAAGATCTAGACAAGAAGAAACTAATTAAGTGACAATAGAATCTTTCCTTCTGAAATGTATTTTTTATTTTTTCAAGACCTGATATTTCTTTTACTGTGTGATTCCAAGGTAAGTTATTTCTGTTTATACTGTTGTAAGGACCTATACTGAAATCAACATGGTTCTTTTCATTGACTCCCATGCACTTTAGACAAGTTAACTGAAAGGAAAATCAGGCCTACTGGTTCTCCCTGCAGGAAAAGCACACCATTTTGGAACAGTATGGTAAGAATTAATATTTACAGTCTTCATTTGTAGGTCTCTACTCAGAATCAGGATGTAAATTTTTTGGAGAATATGAATGTGGTGTGCAGTTTCAGTGCATTCTGTATAAATCAGAGTCTAAAAGTAATTTCTTGTTATGTTCCAAGCAAATATTAGTTGTGTGAGGGACAGAGCACATTTTTAAAAAAATAAAATCTTTCTTTAGTAATATTATTATCTACTGTGTTCTCAACTGGAGGGAATGAAGAATGCAGTTATTGTAATATTGGTAGAATGTGTAAAACATACTTTGTTTTCACATGAATTAAAAAATGGGGTAGGTATTCTTTTCAGAATTGGTTAGTTTTGCGTTATAGTACATAACTTAGTGCATCTAAAGATATCTCTTGGACTTCTGTATCCTTTTTATATTATTCCACTAGAAAGGGCTTCGAAACAAAGCAGTTAGTATCCACTGCAGCTCACAACAATTTTTGATTAGAATTGTATTTTCATTTTCTTATGCAAGAGAAACTGAGAGCCATATGGCTCTTTAAAATAAAATATTTTAAAAAGTCATGGAGACTCCCTTTTTGTAAATGGAGCATTAGAAAAACATCAAAACTCCAGTCAATTATTGAATGATATCATCTAATAATAATATAATTTTAGTGTTTAAAAATATTAATTTGATCACAGCCTGGATACATACATACGTATGTATATAAAAACATTCAAATAAAATGAATTCTCTGAATATCAAGGGAGGCAAGCTCAAGATGCACTTGCAAGCACTCTTGTTTTGAAAGAGTACCTTGAAGCACTGTATGAGGTAGGTGTTTATTATTATCTTGATATCTCCATTCTTAGCAAGAAAAAGAACCTGAGTTGCAAATACTGTACTAGTAAACTAACCCTCAACTAGTACAGAGATCTAGGTTATTTCTTGCTGTTGGTCTTGCTGTTGTTGATCTACTTCAACATTTCCTGTGTGTTTTCATGAATGTTGTATCCATGTTGAAGTAAATGCTGTGAATTGCCATAGCGTTCTACGGATGATCTGATAGAATAAAGAAGCATTTAATAAATAATTGTTATTATTTATGAATATGTTTTCACCCTTGGAAAAAGCTTAACTGGAGACTGGTAGAAGAAGGAATTGACTATCTGAAACACTCAGCTGGACTTCTGAGCTCAATGCATTGCAAAATTAAATTGCGTACTGCTTTGTCTTGCCTTCTCATCTTGTGCTGGTGGTTCCTCTCCATGGTAAGTGAAGATGCACAAGTATGGAGGACTGAGAAGTCAGAACATGTACTAGTATTTCTTTAAAGTGTTTTCAAAATATGAGATAGTTTGATTGAACCTCATTACTGCACAGTAACATCATAGTCTTTTTTACTGCTGCAAGCTGGAAAATCTCCATTCTGTGAGTTTACCACATCCTCAAATGAATCGTAACATACTTTAAAGAAATAATTCTATATTTATATGCATTTCTTCTTTTTGTATTAACTTGTGGCAACATTCTTTGGTAGCAGATGAATGGTGGAGATCTGAGGCATGTCAGATAACCAGAGTGCTTGTGCAATTTTGTGAAAGTATCATTTTGCTACATAGGGTATGCATGCCTTTCCAGATCAATACTGGTAGCACAGACATAGTGGAAGTGAGTCCACTTGTGCAAAATCCTGGCCTTGGGTAGTTAAGCCATTGTGAATAGCAAGAGTCGGGGCATAATTGTTCTAGCAGGTTTCTGGATTGGAGCTGGCTTTTATCCTGCCCCCTTGAAGCAGTCTGTAGCAGACCATGTAGACAGACTTACGGCTTTTTAGGACCATGATTACTCTGACAGAGATCTGTACTGCTGCTGAATGTAATGCTCTCACCCTCTTCCTTGCTGTCTGCTTTGTGTGGGGGGAAGTATTTGTGTGGTTATGGTGAGCTGCCTGGAATAACTTGTCTAGCTAAAAAGCAAGTTGATCTTTTTTCTTTTGGCTGGGTTAGTAGTCAGCTGGATCAGTTCTCTGATCTGCCTCACTGTGCAGTTAGTGCTGATACAGAGGAGGTGGTGAGGAGGCTGGGATTGCTGTTTTGGGCTGGATTAAAGTTGCTGTGGACAGCCTTGGGACTCTATTCTGCCTCCACTAGCATTAAAACAGTGGCTCTCACAGGCTTTCTCAACCCCCAAGTGTCCTCTGTAGTCATTTTTCCCCGCAAAGGTGATTTTGTGAATTACATTAATGACAAAGCAAATAATGGACAAAAAACCCAAGCAGGCCAGAATTTATGACAGAGCCTAAGTCAATCAAGTTATTTGGAGACAGAGAAAAGGAAGAGGAGGGGAAAACATGAGTAAGGATGAAAAATTTAGTGTCTTGCTTCCAAGCAGTTATTTTAAGATATGTTCTATTAGAGGTACTAGAACAGCATCTGGCAGGAAACAGCCTAGAAATAAATATTTTTTTATTATTATAAATATGTTGAGAAAGTAATAAAGAAAATAAGTTGCTAATGCACTCTTAGAAACATTTATGTTCCATTAAACTTCTTTTCATTAAAGAGGGTATTTTTGTATCAGCCAGGAAGAATTAAGAGACAGAATGATAAGGGAAAAAAATTGTGTTTATTGTATTACTATTTTCCTCTGTTTTAAAGCATTTCTTAGCCAAAGATGTAAACAGTGTCATTTTTAAGCTTTCTGGGACTCCATATATTTCATTTTCAGTAATGAAGCACTTAACTTGGTTTCTGCTTAAGAGACTGAATACAGAGATTCCTGCCTCTGATTTAACTCAGTTAAATAGGAGAAAGGTTTAAAAAAAAAAATCATTACAGTAACAGAGTTTTTGGAAATATCATGCCTTCCTATTAAATCTGAAGACTTCATTCCTGTATTTGAGTTTCTGAGCGCTTTTTAATGCTGAGCACTTCTGATAATCTGATCAGTGCAATATAGAACAGCTTGTAGGCTGTGGCTGCATTTAAAGTAGATGTTTTTGAAAATGGAAGTAGCTCAACCTTGGTACTTGCACAGTGTGGTCAGTGTGCTGAGCTGAAAGCAGATCCTATGAAAGGAAAAGATGAGTTTTTGACCTGCTATAGCTGTCACATTGCTGAGGTGGGAGAAGGTAGGAATCTATGGTCAGGGACAGAGGGGAGGAAGGAGAGTGAGACTGCCTCTTTCAGAGACGCTGCAGATTTTACGTTGGCTTAAGCCACTTATGACAATGCACCCTAAACTCCTTTCCAAGTAGGTAGTTTAGGCACTGGCAGCGTGTAGCTGCAACAATGTGAAATTCAACACCTACTGCAAATCCTGCCCAAGGATCAGCCCAGTTAATCTGCCCCAAGGCTTCTGATGCTGTGACTAGAGGACTAGAAGGATTAAGCTGGCTTGGACATTGCCAGCTGGAATACATCCATGTTGTAATGCATCCAAACTGTACCATGGTGTATCGGGGCCCTCAGAGTACTGGGGGTGGGATGGAAAATGCTTTCCTGGAGTCCAAAATAGGGCAGACTGAAGCTGAAGAGCTCTTCCTTTAGCTCAGCACTGCTGATATCCACTGTAACAGCACTGAGTATCTCAAAGGAGGGATGTGGATCAAGGTATATTGCTGTCTTGTCTTCTCCTCTGCTAGATGTTCTGATGTGAGTCATGGTAGGAGGGACAAGTGTATGTATGGTAATTAAACATAATATGCTTAGTGCTGCTGCTTGGTATATATATATCTGCAGTCTCTGTGGTGATTTCCCTGGCTCTGCAGTGGTAAAATGTGTCCAGCCATACAGACTGCTCTTTGAGGACATGCCAGCAGTTCACGGGCTTTCCTAGGTGCAGAATTGCATCTCTGATTTTTGTAGGTATAGCTATTTTTTCCCCTACAACTTCTCTTGTACCTCAAACATAGTAAAGGGGGTTTTCTCTTTGACTCTTATTTCTCTGTTCTGCTGTGTATTTGTGAGGAAAAAATCAAGGTGACGTTTTTCTTCCTGGTTTCATTAAACAAAGAGGTGTCCTCACCTGCATAAATGGAAATCACAAGTTCTATTGCAAATTTTGGGAAGGTAGAAACTTCCTAGTATAATCTCAGGAGAGTCTCAAAGATGATTTTATTAAAAAGACAGCTTTTGTTTTCAAATAAAGTGTCTCATTTGGAGGGTATTTAGTTACTACTCTTTAAATGTACTGTAGTTTATCAAAGTATTTTTTCTATGCTGAAAATGCGAATTTTATCTGCTTCACTTAGGAAGGTGAGACACCATAAATATCCATGTTTTTGTTTTGTATCTTGAAATGAAAACTGGTTAATATCTGTCATGGTGGGAAAGATGCTTAGCCTTGTGATATTCAGTGGCTGTTCCACAAATATATCAATTTTATCTTTCTCTTTGGAGAATGTAAGGAGCATATGTAAACAGAAGACAAGCGAATTTTGTAGAGAGATTTAGAAAGATTACTTCTCACTTTCTATCTAGAGATAATATGCATAACTATATTGAAACTGGATAATAGAAAATATATGAATAAAAGAAAAGTCCTTCTCTGTCTGATCTACATGCTGTCAAATGTTCTTATTAATAAGTTAGTTAACATCTTGCCTATCCACTTAAAAGTTTTTCCCTCTACTGTATTCTGGGGAAAGTGCAGGAGGCAATGTATTCACAACCAAGGCTTTGAATTTTTACCTTCAGCTCATCAGTCCAGTCAGGAGCGCGTGCGGTCAGTACCCCAGGTTTCCCTGCCTTGCTGAGTTAGGAATGTGGTCAAGTACGTCTAAATTTAGTCCTGGTAAAGGACAGCAGGGGAAGGTATCCCAGTTCTAGAAAAGAACAGCTGAGCCTGGGGACCATTAAGCATTTTGCTGAGGTAAGACATGAGAGTTGAATTAGGCTGAAAAGCTGCTCATTAGCTGTTCAAAAACTCTAAATGTACTGTCTTCAAAACCATGCTCCAGCATAGCCTGCTCCTTTTGCATCATTTTGGTGCATCCTGGCTGGTTCCTCGCATTGTGCCTTGCCTCAGGGTTGACGTAGCGTGGATTGATGCTCCTTCGAGACCTCAGCTGCGGGGTCTGCTTCCCCCATCCAGAGCTCAGCTTGGGGCGTCCCAGGGTGTGGGGCAGGCGCAGTGTCTTCCGGCTGTCGTGGAGGCAATGGCCTTGCAGTTATTTCTGGGTGTTTAAAGGTCTAGTTTTCAGTAAAGGCAGTGACATAAAGCACTTTGGATGTTTGAAATACAAGTCAGTTGTAGAGTGGACGCAGGATTTTCTGGCTTCCTTTGGTCTTTAGTCTGCTGGATTATCTAGTTAATTTCACTGAATTGGCAGTGAGCCACTCTATTCCTCTCCCTGCTGACAAACTGTGTGAAATACTGATTAGAAACAAAGATACTCCTTTGGCACCTTAAGATTTTCACTGTGGCAATATCCGTAGCCACTATCCTGGGCTTGTACCTGTAAAAAATAAAACAGTACAGTGAAGGATGTGTGCTGGTATTATTGGCCCACACATGCTGTGTGCTACTGTGGCAAGAACTGTTTAATTTGAAATACCTGAAAAATATTGCATCACTAGCAAATATATGGAACAGCAAAAGTATATTAAAAGCTTGGCTGAAAACACAGTATTTGCTTGATGGTAATAAATAAGAGCTATATAATAGTTGCCCAGGTGTATGATATAGTTCCTATATTGCTCCCCACCTTTATGCACTTCCCTTGCACTCTACCAGTGACTGCATCTCCTACTAGATCTAATATTACAAATTGCTGAGGCGCTTCTATGAGCTGTTAAAATAAATTCACCTAACAAATAGTGTGGAACCTCCGCTCTCTCCCATTCTCAAATCAGAGTGGTCAGAGAAGCAGACTGAGAGATACTCATTTCTACGCCAGTGGCTAACTCAAAGTGTAATAGCTGTACCAAGGTAGGAACCAAAAGGAAAGGGGAATTTCTACAGCAGCTGTTTATAGCTGTGTGTCATTTTTAAGTGGAAAAAAGTAAAAAGCAAGAGAAAGCTAATATTTACTGATATTTTAATGAGCTGTGAGCTTTTCTTTTCCTGTGAAGCCCTGTCCATTGCAACCAAAGCATTTAGATTTAAGCTTAGACCGTTGTAAGAAATACTCCCCATGAAAAATATGAAGCATTTTGAAGTAGTTTTATCTTTGTTTTCTGTAAAAGCTGTGGCATGCAGAAAATATGCACTAATACAGCATAGTAGAAATGCTTCTTTAACACTCTTTCCAGAAAGACCTAAATCCCCTAACTTCTCTTTCAAGAATTTACTAATTCTGCAATATGTGACTGTCCTAGACGCATGTTGCAAGAGTCTCTGTGCCATGCCAAATTCTGACGTATATCCCATTGTATTGACTCATGCATGAGGAAAAACTGGAAGGAAATCAAAGCAAGAGAAGCCTCGGAGTTGAATTATTTTACACGATTCTTCGTGCACATTTTTGTTGGAATGGAACAATATGGCTGGAAGATTGGAAGAATCAGATTAACTAAATTATTTGAACACACGTTCAATGCTGGTCACCTGATTATACTAAAAAACTTAAAAGGTGGTTTGATAGTCAAGTTGTTTTGCTATTGTGCAGCTTAACTGTTACCTTCCTGTATTATGAACATCTATGTATTTGGAAAATAAATCCATCTTGCAAGAAAGATTGTGCAAAAATTGTTCCTATTATACTCCAGTGTATATTGCTGATGTCAAATAAAATATAATTGTGAGAGTTTTTAAACACTTTGTCTTTCTAATTGTGGCCTGAAGCAGGGAAGAGGAAGAACTATAGTAAACTTTGATGTGGATCCTCCTGCAGTTAATGTTAGCATGTTAATTTTAGAATGTTAATGTTAGCTAAGTGATTCAATCAACCTGATGCTGTATATGAACAGATAAAGGGATGGGTTTCATCAGCAATATGATGAATGATAATGTCTTGTATAACTTATTAAAATGGCACACCAGTTTACTGATGTATTATTGTCAAGATGCTAATCACTACATTAATCAGCTAAAAGCTAAACAAATTACTTTGCCTCTCTGCCAGGAGCAGAAACAAATAACACACACAGTAGTGGTGCCCACTTTATTCTCTTTTTACTTCCTATGAGATACTAAAATATTACTTGCTTCTTTCCGTACCTGCCTAGAGGCCAGTTGTGTCTGCTGCTTTACTTCAGTAGATGGACTAAACACTTTTTCTGATATTCTGTGTTTGGGCCTGATAAATCTTCAATGCATTAAAAGGTAGCCATATGCTTGCAGTAACTGCATTTCAATGAGGATTGCAAAATACCTAGTGATATATAAGTGTAGAGAGAGAGATGTATGGAGAAATCATTCCAATATGTGCAGTGGCCTGTGCAGAGCAGGGAGTTGAGAACCCTCATTTCTTTTGCTAACTGTGGTCAGGAACATCAAATCTTTTTGCAGGCTGAGAGGAGAGCTGTCAGAATGGCTTGTGGTGCTGAAAAGTGCGCTGGTTGCAGCTTGCTTCAGGCACAGATATTGACATCAACAAACTTGCTGTGTTTGACAGCCATGACTAGTTCATAAATTTGGGAAATTCTATGTCCCTTTCCCCTGGCTTCTCTAGGGGTAGTTTTTAAGCCTGATGCGCAAGCTAGTCATATGTGCTGCTGCCACCTAATTCTGTATGGCATGGTACACTATACATCACATGTTTTATTGCACTCTGTGCCAACTTTTATCCCAGAAATGCTGCTTGTATTGCTTAGGCAGGAAATTCTGCTATTGGACTACTTACAAGGCTTGCTTTAGCATCCAGGGAAGATTCCCATTGACTTCAGTGGATGCTGAGATAAGGTTTTATGCAAGTCAGAATTCTGATGCATGTTGGTATAAGAGGAATTCAGTCTGTAGGTTGAAAGCAATTAGGAACTTCATTCTGGGCTAGTGCAAAACACCTCCTACAATCATTATTCATAGCTGTAAATGTCTTCATGTGAAGGGCTTTAGTGTGACTAGTGTGAGCACTAGGATCCGCACTTGGTAGTTAAGAGTGAGACTTCTGTTCTAGATTTATCTTCTGTCTGATTTGAAGAAACAAATTGAGCCTGGGTTTGCTATGTTAGTGGTCTGACTACAAGCCTCTGAAAAATCTGGGATTGAGCTGGGAATGGGTACTCTCCTGTTAAAATGTTCTACGTTTATATATAGCACTTAGTACTTCTCATAAGAGAATAACCACAACCTAACACTCGACTGGGGAAGTCAGGTTCCAGTTCTTTGCCTGTAGCTCTTCTCTGCCCTTTTCCTTCTCCCATTCTGCAGGGCTCAAGTTTCACAGATGTGTTCTGGGATGCTTTGCAAGGGTAGCCTTGAAGAAGAGACAGGTAAGGATGCCATTATTTGAATAAAAAGTCCTGGTCTCCTTAGATACTGAATACCACTATGCATCTACTGAGCAGACTATTTTCTGTAAAGTGTTAAAGGTAAAACAAGCACAGCCTGTCAGATGGTCTGAGATAATCAGAGTAAAGTTGTCCAAGAAACCAGGCAGAAACCAGCCAGATGGCAGTTGTAGATGTAAACAAAGATAGACCTGGGAATCGGCTGGACGTGACCCAAGTGCTTTTAGTAGCTTATGCTACCAAGTGTCACGTCAGGCTGCATCAATCTGTATAGGCACGGACAATCAGGC
Source organism: Apteryx mantelli (assembly GCF_036417845.1). Taxonomy (NCBI): domain Eukaryota; kingdom Metazoa; phylum Chordata; class Aves; order Apterygiformes; family Apterygidae; genus Apteryx; species Apteryx mantelli. The sequence continues at coordinate 58,889,644 of NC_089982.1, forward strand.
AGTTGCATGACTTCTCCTTGTGAGAGAGAATAGCTGAATTAGGTTGAAGGAGAAGTACAAGACACAAAGTGAAGGGTAGTCCCACTGAATGCGACAGCCAGAAGGAACTGGTGGCAACTTGATGCTCTTAGGTGAGGGTACCTGGAAGACAAAGGCAGGAGCTGAAATCTTAAAGCCAGCAAGATTGAGAGAAATTATATAACATAGTTACTTTAAACATTTGAAGACTCATTTTCTTGGAAAGTGGTTGTCTTTAAGAAGAGTAGAAGCATTTTCTGTATTGCTGACCTGGCCTTAATACTGATAAAAGACTCTGGAACTGGAATTACATTGTTGCCCCAAGGGATGGTGTGAAAGGAGTCTCACTAGTGAACTGGAAGGCATGAAACTGTTGGAACGGAATGCCAAAGGGATGGGAAATGTATCCAAGCCTATTCAGTAGTATTTACTTCAATTTTGGCGGTTTCTTATATGACTTTTTCTGCTTAGTCTATGGAGATTTTTACCTTCTGAATTGAGAAAATTCACTTTTAACTACAGAAAATAATGTATTGAAGTATTCTCTTTTTCAGATGTCAAGAAGCTGAATAAAGAGCTACTCGTTCTCAAATATTGTGAACAGTATTGAGAGCATGCCAAAACCACACACAACTCTGGGCTCCCTGGCATTGTATATACTTCTTTTTTTTTTTCCTTTCATTTCTTTGTTTGTTTCTTTAAAAATGATTACAGACTGAGGTACTTATGTCCTTTTCTTTACTAGGCTAATGGTTAGAGCGCTTGCCCCTAAAAGGCCTTCAAAGAATCCTGCCCATTTTACAGGTGCATATTGATGCAAGTTCCCAGATGACATGAAGCACTGTAACCAGGGGGCCATTTTAGAAAAGGAGAAGCCCTGTGGGATCCCTTGAAGCATGCTGGAAGATGTATTGCTTCAGCAGCCCAACCAAGATCCCGAACGGGCAAAGGTGCATAGATTCAGTCACCTATGATCTGGGGAGGATTTCAGATACATTTTTCACAGCATTTCTGGATCCCTTGCTTGAGGAACTCATGCACTCAAGGAGCCTTAGCACTTCATATAACTTCATATGTTGAGTGCATACAGACAGGTGTTAGAGTGCTTACATAAACTGCTGGATTTAGCCCTGAACACCGCTAAGATAATGGCTGATAATGCGGTTCATGGCCTGTTGCAATATGGGAACTGGACTCAAATCAAGAAGTAACTTCTAGGTTCAAGCTGTATGTGGGTTGTGTGTGATATTAATGGGCACATCCAAATAGAGGAGGATTAATTTTCCTGAGGGACACAACTATCTTGTTAGCTCCACACCAGCTTTGTGGCGAAATGCCAGAGTGGTTCTGATACTTTGCTCAAAGTAAAAAAGAGGGACTTCCTCAGGGTGGAGGTAGCAAGTCAGAATAAATCAGACTGATTATTTAAATGGGTCTGGGCCTGTATGAACAATTTTTGTCACTGCAATGCAGCAGCCTCTTTTTCACCCTGCAGTTGACTTTGATTCCTTTATATTTTATTTTTAACCCCCTTAATAAGGTTCTTTTCTTTTATGGAAACCAATTACATTTGTCAGACAATTTGGGCTGGAAGTTGCGCTTGTGATTTTTCTAGATGTTTAGTTCCTCTAAACAGAGCATTGCATCTTTGTTACTTGATTCAGCGATTCTCTGTGGGCTATAAAGCACGGCAGTGCCTTGGAGGCTCTGCTTCATATGTTGAAAGCTGCAGGTTGAAAAGGTGGTATTCCTTGGAGCTGCAGAAGCAGGACCCCAGCCAGCTTTCCTGGCCAGCGTGTGGGAGGTGTTATGTGGTCTGCTTCCATGTTCTCCACTTGGCTGCCAGCCTTTTTAAGAAGTTTTACTGCCTAAGAGTCACTGGTGATGGAATTAGCCCTGAACTCCCTTTTCAGTATCTTTAACTTCAGCATATAAGACTAAAATAAATACCACCTTTGGAGAGCAAGTATGATAAATTTTATCCCTGAATTCAAGGAAAGATTATAGCTGCTTGGGAATGTAGCTACTGCAAGGAAATTGTATATGTGCTGCTTTGCTTCTCTTACTGCAAGCCTCTCAAACTGTGATTTTAAGAGCCTGGGATGCTATCAACATTCTGGGCTTTGATATGGTACCTCTTCCTGCAATGTCTGAAGGCTGGTATATTCAAGTATTAACTGCTTTTGACTCCACCTAGCTCTGAATGGAAGCGTTTGGTGAAGGGGAAGAAAAAGGAAATGCTAGTTTTTTTGCTGTGGTGTTGTAATTAACTGCAGATATGCAGAAGGTACTCTTGAGTTGCAAAGAGCAGTTGAGTTTTAATTTAACTGAGCTGCTGTGAGGTCGTGCAGCAGAATTTGTGAAACACTGAAAGATTTTGTATATCTCAAAACACTAATTCCTGACAGAAATCCTTAGCTTGGAAGCATAGGGATGCAGATTTTTTTTAAAAGCCAGCTTCTACCAGTTAATTGTAAATCTAAATTCTCAGTGCTCTTTATGAATTTTACTTATTCCCTGATAAAACTATACTACAATACATATATAATGTATATACTACAAGTTCACTTGACTTTATCCGGTCTTTCCTGTAGTAAAACTAATTGACTGCACCCTAGACAGATCCTTTACTCTTTCATTTTTAGCTCTCAGTTCAGTAAATATTGTCCTCTTATCTGGTCTACTATAAGCTATTTAAGGTAGTTGCCACTGGTTGCTAGATCATATCAGATCCTCCTGGCCAGATTAATTAGGATGTCAATTTCAATGCTTTTGAATATGTTTAGCTATTGTTTGATTTCACTGATATCGAACTTGGGACCAGTAGATCATTCTATCTGTCAGAGCTTTTTCAATCAGCTCTTCTATAATGTGTTTTATCTTGTCATTTTCATGTTGTTGTCAATGAGCTGCATTCTAAAATATGAGCAATTAGACTTCTCTGGGCCGCTAACAAATAAAATCACATGAGCATAAATGGCCATCAGTTTGTAATCACAAGTGTTGAGGGGGAGGGAAGAGGTTGGTGTTGCAGATTTTGTGAGATGTGTGCAAATACATGTGCTTGACTGCTGAAAAAGGCTTGGAGAGAACAAAACTTTAATGGATTCTCTATCCAAGTCATATATGAGCAAAGGTGGCAAAGTGTAATTATTAGGCATATCAAAACCTAGACAACATAACTTTTGCTCATGTTCTGTGTGTACCTTTTAAATACTCAGTAAGTGCTCCTTGTAGTCACTGAAGTGCTGTCTTGGAACAATGCAAAAGAACTGGCTATAAAACCTCTTGATAGGAGAAGAAAACTGTTGTAATCAGAGACAAAAATATAGAAGCTGTGCTGTAATATGAGACCTGCCCAGTTCTCTGAAAGAATCACTTAGCAGCAAATCTCCAGAAGGTTTTGGCCTGGAGGTAACAAATGACAGAGATGCCCCACTGTAACCCTGAGTGAAGTGGAAAGGAAAGGGAAGGGAAAGGAGGGGAAAGGAAAGGAAAGGAAAGGAAAGGAAAGGAAAGGAAAGGAAAGGAAAGGAAAGGAAAGGAAAGATTTAGGATATGCCCTCTTCTCAACATTTCCCTTTGAGCTATCTCAGACTAGTGCCTCTGTAGTGTCCTGCTCTTTTAAATCCCTTTCTGAGACCCCAGGAGGAGGCCTCTAACTCTCTCCTTAAACCTAAGATAATGAGTCAGTCTTGGCCTGGGGCTGAGTGCTGGTCATCCCCACTTTTAGATCCTGAAGTTCCACACTCTGGTGGTCCACAGGAAAATACAACATCTGACACAGGAAACCTACAGCAGAGTTCGGACTTAAACCAAAGCAGATGTTATTTCATCCTGATGCTGTTGCAAAGGCCACTTTTTTTTAGGGGAGGGGAGGAGGGAAGAAGGACAGGTGACAGGGAAGTAAGTGTGGGCAGTGGATGGGGAGGGGAAGCAATTGTGTTCTCAGATAATCTTAACATTATTTGAATAATCTACAAAACTATTTGTTTTCCATGGTACTTTAAGGGTTTGGGGGGCACTGTTCTATGCTTGTTTGTTTTCCCTTGCAAGTATGTCATGGAATGAAAGTCTTGCTAACATGTTTAAATTTGCTGAAGTAAAGAGTTGCACTGTATTCCAAGTTAAATCCTTAGTTTAGGTATCCAGTGTCTGTCCCAGCCCACGCTGTGATCTGATTGTTCAATTAGCTAAGCAGAAATGATGTGTGACAGTGATAGGTTACAAGTACTCAAAGCAAGAGCCGAGGGAATGAGCCTTAATGTTTCCTTGGGTGAAAGGGACTTGTTGTTTTTGCAGCTTGATTACTGTTACCTTGTTCACATGAAAGACAAGTTCATTGAATAAATTATGTTATATAGTGTAAGTATCTCTTATTTCTGTTATCATAGGAGCAGGGTGTGCTAAATTGAGCAAATCAACCAAATCATAACTTAATCATGTGTTTAATTTCTTGTCATGGATTTTTGCCAGGATTATTGGTTATGCCCTTACAAATACCTTGCTGTTGTATTTCCCTGTAACTATTTATTTCTTCTTTTTCACTATTCATTTGATACATATTACATTAATGTCTTTAAATTTAGCTGAGCTCACAAGTAGTCAGTTCAGGCTAAAAATAGCTTTGTATTGTGTAATTAATATGTTTGTTAAAAGAATTTTTTAGGGAAATTATAGAAAATAAAGTGTTTTGCAAGAGTCATGAAGAAATGAGAGAAGTACGGGAGATATTTTCTACTTCATTTGTGTTAGAGCCATAGACCCTTAAAATGGCCAAAATGTAGTGGTCAAAAGCCACCTAGTTTAATCTCAAATCCTATTTTTTTTAGTTAGGCTTTGTCCCATGCACTGTTTCTGTTTGTCCATTCTCCCTCTCCTATGATGTCCACTGTTCCTCCCAGATCTCTCTTTAAAACTAATTCCCTCAACTAACCTAATAATTGACTTCAATGGGACTTGAGGACATGTTCAAGTGCTCTCCTGAACAAGGATGCTCTAGTTAATCAGGACTGAAATTATCTGTAGAGTAAATAACATTTATGAGGAATTTTCTGAGTTACAAATAAATGCAAGAACAATTTGTTCGTGTTCATTCTGTCACAAATAACTTTATTCATAAATTGTTCAGTTAGCTAGATAAACATCCCTCAGATACCTGATGTGGAAATAACACCATTTACATATTCATTTAGGAGCTTTTAATGGTATGTTCCAGTGCAGTAATTATACTCTGCAATCCAGTGTTTGGGCAGTGAAACAGAGGTATAGTTTTATTCCTTTCTTAATCTCAGTGCTTTTGGTTCTTTCTGACTATCCCTGTACTAGAAAATTAAACATCGAAACAAGTCGGTAGAGTGGTTTTGGCCTGCACCAGCTAGCCAAGTGGTTTCCAGACACAGTTTAGGTGTTTTTGATGGGAGCATTCTCAATACATAGTCTGTGTGCACCTCTCCTCACTGGAAGGTAATAAAATTTAATGGTATTATTCAGATCTGTGCCAGCTGGCCTCAGTAGCAGAAAAAGGTCCTGGGCAGGTTTAACCTAGCAGGATAGGTTTACCAAACTGTAGTGGGGTAGAGAAGAGCCCTTATGTTCCTTAAAGTAAAGGACTGTAAATTTGTCTATTCACTAAGCAGGTGCCACGAAGGAGCTTTTTTGAGTTGAATTGCGAATGTATGGAGGAATCCTGCAAACTATGTTTGTTGAAAGGAGACTTTTTAAAAAGCACTTGCACAGGAATTCCCCACAGGGTAGCTGGAGGTCAAATTTAACTACCATTAGAGGCATTGTTGTATGCCATTAACACCTGTTTTGTTTTGTTTTTTGTTTTTTCCAAAATGAAATGACATTATTACTGCAGTTTGGTCCTTTGTAAAAGCTTTTTGTTGTCTAGGCAATAACCCTAACACATTCCCTCAGTTTGAGATAAAGCCATTTATTATCTCAGACATCACATGTAAATGATCTTGCTAGTGCCATCACACATGAACTTCACAGCCTGTGATTGCATCCAAGCAGTGGCATACAGATAAATCACCTAAGACATAGCACAATTTGTTCCACCCAGACTAAGATACAGTGATAGCTCCATAAATCTTCAAACACATGGCTGAAGCACCTCTATTCTAGAGAGACTCTGCACTCCTTACGGCCTTTCAGGTGTACCCAGGCAATCCTTCTGGCCCTTGTGTGCAGGTGGCTAATTTCACTGCCAGTCTTTTCACAGGTCAGTTGAGTCGCTTCATTGTCATTAAACATAAGGGAAGCACTGGAGGTGCTTAGGAGCTGAAATGTTTTATAGACTGTGGTTTTACCAAGAAAAATGTCATCAAAAGTGAAATTATTACTAATTTTTATTTTCAATGATAATCGTTGATTTTATTCCTTGTTAAAAAGTTGTATTTGACAAACAAAAACACTGACTGAAAAATAAATCTCTAAAATGGCCAAGTTTACATGTCAACAAGAACAAGTTTTTCAAAATTTATGTGAAAAAATTGCCAGTTTTGTCCAGTTCTGATACAAAAGCACAGATGAGTAAAGTAGCCACTGGATGGGGATGTGCAAGCCCTGTTTTAATAAACTTTGGTTACTTGTTCTAATAACAGAATTTTAAATGAGGGATTGCATTAGCTTGCAGACTTACAGACCTAATACTGGTGATAGAGAAGGATAATCTTCAAAATGTAAGAAAAGATAACTGAATTGAGCATGTCTTGTTCTGCTCTGCTGACTGTCTGTACACATTTGTGGTCTGCACTGTAGAGACAGAGGCTGCTATCACCTGCTTGCCTTGAAGTGCAAAGAGTGTAGTGGAGGGTTGAGGTCTCTGTGAATGATTCCTGATGCACACTCAGATTAAGAGCTTCAGGTTGACTGAGGGTGCTTTCTTCTACTTTGGTAGACAGCTCCGGATCTGACTGGCAGTCACCTTTGGTTAGGTCAAAGAATGTGATTGTTTAAGCCAGTATCTTCTGTATACTTTTTGTCAACTGCAGAGTACTGATTTTTTTTTTTTTTTTAAACATCTGCATGGCTGTGCTTGGTATTGAACGTTCTGGTGCTGACCACTACCAAGCCTATGTTTAGATGCATAAGCAGTGACTTTAAACAGAAGTATATGCCTCATCTATGCTTAGCTGAATCAAAAACTCAGATAAATGTGGGACTAAGCCTGTACAAACCACATATATTTATAGATCAGTTGCCAGACTTTTGAACTGCCTGATACTATCCAGTATAAAGGGATTGATATTTGCACAACTTTATAGTTAGAGACTAACTCCACAGAACTATCAGACATGAACCTCTATTGATTTTAGGAGAAATTAGGTGTTTGTAGATCTGGCCTTCTGAATAGATCTGGAATATTCAGTATACAGGGTACTGCAGATATCAATCCTAGATGTTAATAACAGAAGAAAATTTAAATTTGGAGGAGGTAAGGACTGATAAGCATAGGATAGCATTCTGTCTAAAGATTGCATTCTTAAGTGAGGCTGGAGAAAAGAATTAATCAGCTTTTATAACAATGATATTTGCAATAGAGAAATAGAGTATCTTGGTAAGTCAAATTTTTAGAAAACTTTATATGTACAACAAAAAATTGGAGAAAAGGAACTAAAAAATCATGAAATGTCAAGATGTGTGATAGATACAACATGATAAAGCGCAGTTATAAAATTACCTCAGCTGGAGCTAAGATTTCCTAGTCTGAACTGAGTAGCAAGCATAGCCTAACTTACTGTCACTGCATGCTGAAAGATATGTTAGTTTCCACCTGGAAAGTTGCATGGTGGCATTTTTTAAAAAATTCCTTCTAGCAAGAAGCAATTTTGCAGTCTCAACTCTAGTGGAAATTATCAATGTGAAACACTGCTTTACCTTTACTTAAATGATACATTATGCAAATTGAAAACAGCAATTTAAGGAAACAATTATAATCAGCTTTTCCCATCCTTGAACAGGAAGTGTTAAGAGAGAGAGAAAAAAAAAAGAGCCAACCCTAAATACTGTTGACTTCAAACTATTAAAGGAAAAAGCTCTATACTTTTCTTTATTTCAGGACTTCCTGAATCAGCAATTGCCAATAAAGACATGCCTTGTGTGGTAGCCTTAATGTGAGGCCCATAAAAAGCTCAGAACAAGTAATTAATGGTATAGTCTATATACTGAAAACCTTCGTGAAGGTGGTTAGTACTATTGAAGAGGTAAAACTGATGGTAAACAAATTACTTCAGAGCTGAACTGAAAGCAGACTCTTACTTTGACCAAAAGCACTACACCTGCTTTATGTTTATCAGCCTCTGTGCGATTCAGAGCTCCAAGATAAATGCATTTCCTGCTTGAAGGAGGCATTGGAGATACTGTGTGGAGCAGCTCTGGCCCAGTCATGGCTTATGTGGCCCCTGGACTTGCTGACTGCTGGGTTGCACAGGCCTTTCCTCTCTCTTCCTTGAGGAAGCCTCTCTGCATATTGTACAAGGTTGTCACCTAAATCAGGCTCTGTTCTTTCTGAGCAGAAAAGTTTGGAAGATAGCTCAAAGTGAACTTAACACAGGCAAAACCCACTCAGTTTCAAGAAAGAAGCACCTTGTCTAAGACAGATTTCTTCTCACCTCAGGATTTTAAACATTCTGAGAAACAGATATTTTGGGATCTACGTGACTCGGAAGCAGCCGGGGCCTGAAGAATGCTCCTTATGTTTTTTCATACCAATTTATTAATTTCAGACTTCAAAACTGAGAAGACGGTAAGTGCTTCTACAGCTGGGAAAATAGGGGCATCACAGGTGGTGACAGTACTATGCCCCCAATTGAGGAACACACTGTATGCACTCATTGACCCCCGTTGTGTATTTTGGCAATTTTAAGCATGTGTTCACGTCATTGTCACAGGACGACCGACTACCTTACAGTCCTGGGTCGTGTGGGTTTCTTCTGGTGTGACGGAAGGGAGGAGGGGAAGGAGATTTACTGCACGACTCCACAACTTGTCTCAAAGATCAAAGTTTACTGCACAAGTTACAACGGTACAAAGCAACAATTCTTATCAACAGAAACTTAGCTCAGCTAGAATACTTACTTTCTAATTATACTAGAAGTTATACTAATGGCAACTACTTGGTAAACAGACAAAGCTAGCTAATTTATACTAACTGTAACTACCCAAACGAATGAATTAGGCAAACCAATTCTGGTTGATCTTACCCACGTATTGCCTTAGTGGCCAATGTACACTCAATCCCAGGGCAGTAACTGCGGGAGGGCGTCCCCATCCCGAGGGGCTCTGCAAGCTGGCAGATCTGCTGTCACCCTCAAAGAGTCAAAGACAGCCTCTGGGGCCAACTTATTTATACCCTTCAGGGGAAGGTGGAGGTGGAGTTGCCAGGCCAGTTGCAGTTCCCTTCATGTAGGCGCAGTCCCTGGCTCTTGGCTGCTGCAAGTTTCAACTCTCCTCCATCATTGTTATGACCATCGCACCCACAGTCATGGGGTGGGAGTGGCAAAGGCCGAACACCCCCAAGGGCAGGCTAGCTGCCTCGCACACTCTTCAGCACTGAAGAGAGGAGTTTGAGTAACTGCGAATGACTGCTTCACTCTTGCAGTGGTGGTCCCAAGGAGAGATCCCGTAGTGGGGGTAAGAAGGAGTTAATTCCAGACCACATTAATTAACACTGCCCCAGTGGTGAGAGGAGGCTTTGTTTCTTAAGGTTCTGGTGCCCAAGCAGGCCTCAGTCATCTCGGTCTCAAGTCTTGACATCCTCCCTTTTGGAGTGTGAGGCACAGGAATGCGGACTGCTTGTAACTGGCACCAGATGGGGGTGGGGGGGAGAGATGGGAGCATCCCCCCACCTTCATGTTCACTTCATATGCTTTCTTGATCATCTGTATGTGGAAGATTAGCTTTTAGTCTTCTACTTTTTGACTAGCAACTCAAATTCATGGGTTGACATTCACACAGAAAGGGATACATTTGACATCTGGAAAAAACAGCTAGTTGGAATTGTATTGCAGCACAGGAGTGTCTAGGGACTTCTTGATATCTTTGTTGTTGCCTCTTCTTCTTAGATAACCTGGATCAGATGTGCTCTAGTGCTGTTGTTCCTGTCTGGGCTATGAGCCTGGATTAGGTGATCTCTTAAGGTCCATCCTTGAGGAAAATTAGGTGTATTTCCTCTATTCAGAAAGAACTAAATCAAGTGAAAATTCTTTATTATTTTGATTCATATTTTTGTAAATACAGTTCCTTGTGTTTCTTAAGAGTTTCTTTATTGTGAGGACTCCTGCTACTAGGTCTTGAACATGCAGTGTGACTTGGTGACTGGCAGCTTACATGCCTAGTCTTTTTTTCTAATTCCATTCAGACTCTGTGTCTGTCTGTTCAGTTTACTTAAGTATAAATAAAGAGATTAGATCATTTTTGCATTAACTGATCAAGGTATTAATAAATTTGTTTTTAGCGTCAAAAAAATATTTTTACAAAAGCTTTTCTTAAACTATGATGTTCTAAACATTGCTTTCAGATTGGATCGGTATCAGTGTTGTTACCTGTGCTGCAACTCAACCTTGCCTCATTCAAGGAGTGTGTGTAACTTGTTGGGAGGTGACGTGACAGAAACAGTGTGTCACCTATATAGGCGATTCAAATCATGTCCTCCGTTCTCTTCAAAAGGTTCAATTAAAAGGTCCTGTCCTTTTCTTTTTGCCAGCCCTCCACCTGCACACCTTTCTGAACGGACATTTCAGCAGCAGTGGTGAGAAGGGACTGTCACACACTGCAGACATGATCCCAAGGAAGCACAAGTTGTAGATTGATTAACTGAAGCTGTGTGTTACTGACAAAAATGAATACAAATGGTATGAATGTTTGGGGGTGGGGAATAAACCTGGGCAGCTGCGACCTGCTGGAGTCAAGGCTGTTAATCACCTCCCGTTATCACTTGATTCCTCCTGCATACTGGGATAAGGGACAAGAAGAGGAACTTGGGTGCATTGGTATCCTATATTCTAGCAGCACTAATAATGCATGTCTTTATTTAGGATTGTGTTTCTTATTTAAGACTGATATTATTTAGGGTTGTGTTTGTGTTGGCTTTATTTAGGGCTAGGTGCTGAATCTTCTTAACAGTCACTGACAGTAGAATTTATGAGATAGTTGTTTGCGTAAAATCATCTGATTTTTGGGCTTCCCTCTGTTTACTAAAATTATAATTCACTGTGTCCCCGGCTGAACATAAGAGAGGTAGTGTGGTAAGCACTGAAAACATGATGAAAGAGCTGGTAATAAAAAATGTCTTTGGATTGAATTAACGTACATCAATTCTCTTTAAATTTTGTGAGAACAAAAGTGTGTCTATAATTAAGATGTTCAACTTGCAGACTAAACTGTGAGACACAATGGGTAAAGCAAACTGAGCTGAAGACAAATTGAAGTAAGAAGCTCAGAAGTTTACATGAAGATGATGCCTCAGATTTCTTTAATAAAAGAAAAGGAAGGATCAGAAACTTGGGATCCAAAATATGGTAGAAAAGGTCTCCAGATCTTTTTAAGTGAATAAACCTCCCTAAAAGGATTTGGAAAGTACAAAGTATGCCTTCAAAGAATCCAAGAAGGGCTGAATATTTAAGTTAAAATATACCTTGGAGGTGAGAAAGTGAGTGGATAATGAGAATTACAAGTAGTCCAACTGAGTTAGACATTCAAAGGGAATTAAAACAAATAGTGAAAGATTTTTTTGCTCAGTAAATAAGGATAAGATAATGACATTTTACATATTGTGTTAAAATAGTGTGAAGAAGGAGAAATAATACTGGGAAATAATAGAGAAAGACAGCTGTGCTGAAATAATATACAAGTGTATGAGTAAAGTCATGAGAACAAAATATCTCTCCATGAGCAAGAATTGCAGATAAGTTTATCACTGATAAAGAAATATACTCTGTTGATTAGAAGAACTTTAAGTATAATTTCTGACAGTCAAAACTTGTGGGTGCTGACAGTGGGGAAAGTATGACTGAGGATGCTGTGATAGCTTTGTGAAACAAGAAGCAAGCAATGTGGCTTCATGAAGAGCTGTGCAAAGTTGGAGGGGAGGACCGTCTACCACAGGTAGAAAATGAAGAAGACATTTGCAAGAGTGATAAAGGCATTACTAAAACTGGCATAGAAAATAATAGAACAATAACGAATTGAATGGGCTAAAACTAATCGGTTGTTAAAAGGATTTTCTAACTGGGCAAGGGTAAGAAGGAAAGGAAATGAGAAAAGAGGTCTATTCATTTTTAAGAAGCTAATGACTCAGAAAAATAGCTGAGAATTCAGGATCTCTAAAAAATAAAATAAAAATATGAAGAAAATGAGGATGTTGAGCTCCATAAAAACAGCTCTTGATTAAAATCAGCTTTTCTCATTTCTCTGTTTCCAGGAGAAAAATGGGGATATAAAATAGTCAGCAAATGAGAACCCAATATTTTGTGATTTTAAAGTAGCTCGGAGGCTATAAGCAATAAAATGACTGAGGCATATCTATTCAGATTTGAATGGGCAGATATTGTTGCTTGTGTGTGCACCACCTCTGATTGAGAAGCTGCATAATTGCAGCAGGATCACGTTGTACCTGAGCTAAAAAGCTCTGCTGGAACACGAGCTGCATGTTGAAAAGGTGACATGTTATTGGAAAGCTTCCCTCTGGCACTTGTATTTCAAAGTAACATCCACTGTGTGTCTGATCCAGACTGATTTATGCAACTCTGAAGCCTGTTTGAAACAGGCTACTTTCAAGACTTGGGTGGAAGAATGCCTAATTTTGGTATCCCCTTAAGACTTACACAGGCCAAGGCAGACACGCAGAAGAGCAGAACGGTGCCAGGCAGGGTTTTGGGTGGTGCCAAAGGGATTTGAGCACCTTCAAGGTTTAGAGGGTTGCTGAATGTTTTTGTGTTGGTAAAATTGTGTTGGCTAAGTTCTGCTCTGGGGCCTACCTCCTGTTCAGTACATCTAACCTTTAGATCACCATCTCATGCTTGGTGAGACGCACGTAAAAAGACAGACTTTGGCTCAGAGAGCTTACAATCTGTTCACTACTCTTCTCTCATTTATTTTTTCAGTTTGGTTTAGCTTCTCTGCTTTCTTCTATAACCAGCTATTCCTCATTCCTGATTTTCTTCACTGTGCAACATTTTTTCCTTCTGCTGTTCCAGTCCTTCCTCCTTCCTGCATGGTGCATGTCTGTCAGGAACTGGTGCATGTTTCTAGTGCACATCAGTCTGCTCTCTCTTTCTTCCCTTTCTCCTTGCTGTATCCCCCCATAATATAGTCAATTGTAAGCTGATGGTAGAAATCTTTACGCTTCTTTGTTTGAAGCACCTCAGCATAATTCTTCACTTTTCCTTTCTGCCTGACAATTACATTCATTGCTTTGTCATCTCAGTCAGTGGGAGTACAAGAACTAACAACATCCTGGAATTGCTTTTAAAAGCACGCACAGGATACCTTTCTCTGAATGCTCATTGGTTTCTGTCATGATGTTCAGAGCAAACATCTACTGCAATGCAGCTGTTTGAGCTCTGCCTGAACTTGGTACTATTTTTGTTTGCTGCTCAATCCGTTTTCTTAAACCTCTTTTTGTAGACTCAGATACATGCTGGAAGCTGACAGCTATTCAGGGAAAAGCGTAATCCTTAGCAGTTTCCTGCCTTGGCAAACAAGCATATGCTTTTCAGTGTATCAACAGGCAGTTGTTCAAACGGTATTTGTTACTTTGGTTTTGTATTAGCTTGGCCCAACACTTGAATAATCCTTTCATTTGCTTTCATGTAAAGAGGTTGTATGAATATTGCAAATAGTGAATTTGACAATTGTGGATCAGTGCAGTCCCAGGTCACGTGATTTACGGTAACTCAACCTTTTGCACCCTGTTAGGTTTATATTAGAATATTAGTATTTCCAGGACCACTATCATGGAGTCAACACGATTCTTGTGAGTGGTCCCATTGTTGCCAAAAACAGCTTTTCATGTCCTAGAGACCAAGTCCTTTGCCTATCCTTGTTATGTCTTATTCCTCTTCCCCTACTACAATGCATTCCTACCTCAGTACAACAGCTTATCTCCATATCCTCAGGAGAAAAGCTACCGCTCTACTGTGTTTTCAAAACTGCAGTTTATTCTGTAATTAACTTCTAACTCTGTGGCTCATACAGTGTATGAGACATCCAGTTCTTCATGTAAAATGGTGTGCTGAGTTGTGAATGGTTTAAAATATTTTTCTTTGGAAATCTGTTTTATTTTATCATTACAAGACTTAGAGAATAAATGGAAGGTGCGTTTCATGTCTTAGCCAAGTTATAGAGACTGGAAGTTCTGTGCATCTTTTCAACAGATGAGACCTGCTACAATGGAGCTTTTCGTATCATGTCAGGAACTGTTTTTCTGAAGCAAAGTAGCTGTTAGCGTGCTTAAAATACTTTGACAGTATGATTATAAATATTTAGTGTAGCCTGGCCTAGAACAATTACTTATTTGATATCTGGACTTCTTCCATTCAAGTATCTATTAGTGATGGGAGATACCATTTGAATCTTTCTTGATATCAGTATGAAAATAAGTATTGCAATTTTACCAAGCATTGTAATATTAATATATCTGTTTGGACCCTTGTCTATGGGGTATTAGATGGCTGTGGGTCTCCTCTCCCTCCCTCCTGCACTAACATCTCATCTGCAGCTGATTAGATCTTGCTGGAAACTAAGACTTTACCCTAAGGACTTCACCTCAAGATGCAGTGCAAGGTCCTGGCACACTCGATCCTTTCCCTCCTCTCTAAGGTATATTTTCTTCTATTTTTTTCACCCAATTTCTTTCTCAGTGTTTCTTTCATCCAGCCCTGTTTGGGGGTCACCCATGCTCTCTGCTGGTTTTTGGCATTGTGCTGGGGAGAGGGCAGGGAGGTGCAGGTCAGGAAAGAGGAAAATGTGTGCAGCTCACAGAGTGTATGGGTCCTTGATGATGTTCCTGCTGGCCAACGTAAAGAAGCACAGGCGATGTGAAACAGCTTGCAAGTTTAAAGGGCTTCCTCTTCAAGGAGAGGAAGAGTTTGGAGAGGGAAGAGATGTTTCTGGGTTCTGTTCATGGGGGAGATATTTTTGGAGAGGGCTGAATAAAACCAAAGGAGGCTGTTTCTCTAAAAGAGACCCTGTACGATCTCCTAAAGAAAGGCAAATGTTTTTCTTGTGCTCATATTAACTAAGTGAAGTTGATCTGATCCTTTGCTTTTGGTATAAAGTGAGACAATTGGCAATTTTTAATTTAAATAGCTGTGGTGCTTACTGAGTTGACTGGTGGGAGGTACGGAGAAAACACGCCTGCTTCCATCCCATTTCTTTCCTGTCTGCTACAATAGGCCATACAGGTGGCAACTATCCCACCTGTGGGGAGAACCGTGGGGAAAGGACAGGTGGAGGGAGAGCCTGGGCCAGGAGGCTCAGATAACCCAAGACTGTTATCATAGAGACCCCAGTAGTATGCCTAATAACTTCGAAGTAACGCTACTGTGATAGTAGTATGTCACCTCACTCTTGAGCATGGCTATTTTGATAGCTTCGACTATGTTTGTAAAGCTCTGGTATAATAAAGAGCACAAACATCTTGTCTGTCTTTTTGTTTTTCCCTTAGTATTCACAGTTTGCTCTGGGCACTTGCAGCATTTAGGAAGAATATCAGTCTGATTTGTTGCCTGCAAGAGAGTCTAATTAAAATGAGAGAGCAGGATGGGAAGTGATGACACACAGTGCAGCTGAGCTGCTCCCAATGCTAAACATGGCAGCTGCGGTTTTCGTCATTTGCAAAGCTTCAGCCAACACGTCGGCCCACAGAGTTAAAATAAATGTCTAATTACATTGCTTAATTATTTTGGTTTCAAATTCATGGTGCAAAGTATTGCAGAAGGTAGGAGAGAAACACTGCGGGAGCCATGATCACGACTGTGGCCTGCCAATGAATCAGAAATCACTATGTGTTTCTTGATCAGGTTCCTGCCTTCCCCCTGCCCGGTGCTAAGGCTATAAATGAGAGGTGTGTGTGTCTGAACCAGGCTATGAGCCCTCTCCCTCCCCTCTCATTCTCAAGAGTGACTCAGAGCACTGCTTTTCAGCACAGTGTTAATTAGTTGCAGAGTAGTGAAGTATTGCAAATGCTAAGAAAAAAGACAGGAAAAGACTTCAAGATGTTTATCTTTTTTTTTTTTAATCATATTGTGAAAATTATAAAAGAAATACCTAATCACGGCTGCCCTGATCCAGCAGTTTGCTGTGTGTGGGGAGGCATTGTTCCGTCAACCATGGGATTTGCTGGGGCCGGAGGGTATTAACTTTCTTCAGCTCTGCTTTCCATGGTGTTAGTGTTCAGTGGGCCAAGGAGAGGGAGCGAATGTGAATGACTTCATTAAGCCTGGTGGCTAAATGTGGACAGGGTGGAACTGGTGTGCCAGGTGGAGTAAAACAGCTGAAGCATGAGAGATTGAGATCCCTCCATCAGAGCAGCCTCTTGGGAAGTGAAACACGTGAAGTTTAAGTCTGATCTGGGGCACAGGAAGGGAGTGGACCCTTTCTCACCCACAGCCTAAGCAAATGCTCTAGTTTGGAGTGACAAGGGCAATTCGGTGCTTCAGTCTCCTTGTAGCTCTAGTCCATATTCACAAAACTATTTGCCTGTAAAGAGATGAATACTATCTTGATTAATGGGTTCATTCTGTTTGTACAAATGGTGTATATTAGTTAAGTTGTTTATGAATCTACTGTTTCATGATCGTTCATCTACATCATCATTACAAACAGTGCTGGAAATGAGGTGACTTTACACATGATTGGTTCACACTGATCATGAACATTTATTTAAGCATTGACGCACTACCTCTTTAATGTGTTGTTCTTAATTATCTGCCATTCTTCAAATAGCTCAATAAAAAATGAATATTGAAAGTGTTGTCAAAAAAGTAGGAAAATATGTCTTTATGAAAAATATTTCTTGTTTTCAAGTAAGTATGCTTGTCACCTCTTTTCCTGATGCTGAAGAACTTCATTTCCTCAGTCACGGAAACTGTACAACATGAATGAAGATTACTAAAATAGTCAAAATCCCTTGCTTACTATTAACCTGTACGATGAAAGGGACATGTCTGAACTGTTTAGGGAATGCTTACAGTTAACAATTTGCAGTCATCAAAATCATGATTAACGTTCAAAGAAATTGTGACTGTAGATGATACATTTGGTGAGCTTTCTTGAGAACATACATTTGTTCTCCCACAAACTGAATTTTGCATTTCTCATGTCTCTACCAAGACCTTCTCCATTACAAAGTAGAAGTAATAAGAGGGGAAAATGAAACTTAAAGCACCAAGAACCCAGGCCTATTCAGAATCCAAAGTCTGGGCTTTTTTAATGATGCACACTTTGCACTCCAAAGAGCTTTACTATAGTAACAGTCATTAATTTTTGAGAAGAGAAACTGGCTGAAGTGAAAAAGAATCATCCCCCGAGTTTAGTGTCAGTTTGATGGTGGCCTCTCTTTAGCTAAGGTGATATTGGTGGCTATAAGCAATGACAGTATATCATAGTCAACTGGAAAGCTGATTGATTTCTTAATACTTCTTTCAGAGCATACGTTCAGTCAACTGTACTCTCCTTTTTCCAATCAAGGCTCTGATTTTAGTTCCCTGTTTCTTCCCCAGACTGGTGCTTTTTGTACTTACTCTTATGTTTCTCTTAAAAATATGCTTCAAGTCTTCGCAGTCTCTGGAGCCTTTGATGCCACATTTCAGTACATTACAAAGCTCTGTCACTTGGTAGTCTCAGAACTCATTTAGGGTCTGATGAACATGGGCCATGTGCAAGCCTTTGGACATGCAGTGGGTGTTAGGGTCTGTCCTGGAGTTTTGGCTTGTTTTGCTGCTGACAACTGCATCTATCTTTCTGACATGTCCATTACTTTTTGTCATACGGAAGGATGAAAGACTTTTCAAGCAATATTTCTAAACAAAATGAGGGAATGTATCATGCTCTAATTATTGAAGAGAAGCCAAAAAGGCTAATGTTGAAATAATCAGGAGGCAAAATGGGAAAAAAATCATTCCCATGTAACAGGGGTACAGAGTGTTGCAACAATAAGGGACACTGAAAGTTTAAATTAACCATTTGGCAATTATAAATCTTTCATACAGTCATCTCCTCTATTTGAGATGTTACTGCATGTCAAGTCTAGCATCACTCAAAGATGAAAACATTTTTTCTCTATACACATTTTTCAAGAACCTTTGGATCATTAAATCAAAGTTGTTTCCAAGTGTTTCAATTCAGAGCATCAAAAAAGACTTTCTGGAAAGCCAACATAGAAGAAAAAGTAGGTTTCATTTCTTTTGTTCTAGTCTGATCCTGTGGGGGATTTTAATGCGATGATTAACTAGAAATCTCAGTGCCCATCAGAGAGCGGTAAGAATTTAGATGAGCGACTTTTATTTCTCTTAACCTGGAGATAGGATAAGTTAGATTTTGATAAAACGTAAAAATTAGAACAAAACGAAATCACACATTTTCAGCTGCTTGTTGGTTTCTGAACCCTGCTGATCCTTGGATTCGTCTTGTTCATTTTTGCACATACGCGTGTGAGTAGTATTTTATTCTCACATGCATTTCAGGATGAATGAGGATGTATTCAGATCTATTTGTTTAAACTCTGCAATGAATAAATTCCTAGATGGTCCTAGATGGCCTTACAGATAACAGCCTCCATTCCTTAGTACCTTGGACATTATTTTTATATCGTCCAAATAGAGTCCATTGTAAAATGCTATTTTCTTTTCCGCACCTTTTTGTATTCATTTTCAACAAAAGGAGCGAAAGAGCTCCCAGATTTTGTGGCCAGGGAGGAATCAGTGCAATTACTGAGTTATAAAAGGATATTAAAATATACCAGAATAGCTCCTGCTCACTAAAATCCCTCATCAGATCCCTAGTTCATAAGCAGTTGAAGGGATCCGACAAAAATTTTAACCATACCTTTCACAAAGTGCATTTCCATGCAGGTACACAGAATAAGGTGATTAATCAAGACATTGCATGCTGGTCTTCTGTTGGTGAGACTACACACCCAATGCTTCTTACTATTGAAGGCTTAGACTTTACCTCTGTCCACTGTAAATTGGAAGGGCAAGAGGCAACATGAGGCTTGTGTATTAGGATGTTATGTTATGATGCATAATTAAAAGGCTATGATGTTTACCAGGTTGCAGTTCATCGCTCTGCTCCATGAAGGCACATTGCGTATCAGATACAATTAGTATAAGGGCACTAGACCTGACTTCTTCAGTCACAGGGCCTAGAAAGGTAACTACTCTCTTGAAGGCAGCCCCCTGCTTTCACCCTCTTAGGTTTATGCAAGGAAGAGAGAGGAGTACAGTAAAGCTCACACAGTGCATACATTAAAGTAACACTTCATCTAAACCTGTGTCATCATTAAATTTTTAAGCTGAATGTTATTTATCCTGGATTTTCAAACATCTTGTTAATCAGTGGGTATATATATATGTGTTTTTCAATTCTAGAGGAGTGCAACTTTGAAAGCATGGCAATGGGGCATCATTCAAGCATCATGACAGTAAAAGGGCAACATTTTCAGGACAAGTGCAGAATTAAGCTAGCAAAAGGGACAATAAAAGCTGTTACCATAAAGACAGCTTTTCTCTGCCTCAAAATCCACACTTGAAAATGGCCTGAGTTTTTTTTCTTTAGGAAGAGGCTGCAGAAAAATAGGAAGGGAGAAAGGAAAAAAAACCCTGAATGCAGTATATGCAGACTCATTTTATGCCAGGGTAATTAATATCTGTTGCCCTTAATACAGCTTTTATGCTGTTAAAAGAAAAAAAAATCTTCCTCTCTCATACTTTATACCTAGGAATTTAAAAAGCAGGAGTGGAGAACTTTGAGTTCTTGTAAGATCTTTTTATTCAGACTGTCCTCAGAAGAGTGTGGTATTGCAGTCAAATCTTAAGCTATCCCACATCATTTCCATTCCAGTCTTAAAAATTCCCATCTTGGGAATGGTCACTGGCTCTCTTGGATCAGCATGCTCTGCAGGTGCTGTCTCTTTCAAGTTTAAGTATATTTTTGCACAGCTAAATCGGGTGTTCTGCAAATGAAATGCTCAACTGAAAAACGGCCCAGTTACCTGCAAAGCACTGATAAACCAGGCAGGAAATGGCCACTGGTGGATACAATATTTCTCTTTGAAGCTGGTTGCCCTCTTGCATGGGAAATTGCCACAGATCTCCTGTCGTCTAGCTGCTTTATGCTTTGGTGTCACAGAGGTGGTTGGGCCAATTTCAACTTTAACTTTCAGCTTAGGAAATTCACATGAGAGTGGCTTTAAGTATTTCTGGCATAGGTTTCTAAGCTAAACTAAAACAGTTTGGGAACACTAGCAGGGCAGCTGTGAGCCATGCAACATGTCACGGTGAAGGCTGGATAACTTCACAGTGGGGACTCCAGTACCTGCTTGGGTAAATGCAAGAGGGACTTACTTGCCTAGAAATCAGGCTTTGCAGCACCTAGCTTGACCCCAGAACCCAGGAAGACCTCTTAAAGAAAGCAACTCACTTGGATAAAGAATAGCCTGAGTATAGTAGCAGAGTTTAGAAATTTCACTATCTTACTATTTTACAATCTTATTTTAATGGTAGCCACGTTTAAATGTATGAAATTGCAAAATCTTGTACAAAAATTGAGTATAATTAGTAATACTCACTAAAAATTTCATAAATACACTGCTGAGTAGAATTCCATCTAAGTATTTTTCAATTTGTCTAGAAATAGATATCCTTGCGTATTTCTACCTTATGTAGAAACATTTTTCATTCTTCAGTACTCAGTAAAACCATGACCATGGTTCACAGTGTAGCTTTGAACTGTCTATCTAGCAAAAGTTTTCTCTTTCAAGGTGTAGAATCCTTAGAATTATGGAGGAACTATCTGAAATTATATATAAGACTTCTCTAGAATACCTGCCTTTATTATTTCCTCTTAGTTTATGTTTCTTTAAAGTTATTTGTTGTTTAAAACATAGCTTGTCCTTTTTTATTTAGAAGCTTGAATTGCATGTTACAGTAGCAATAACACACTCCAGGTAATTCCTGTTGAGCTTCACTCTGCTTGAGTGCTTAAAAAGCCATTTGGCTTTCTGTCTTGTACCTTTTAAAGCTCCCTGCAGTGTGCAATAACTACTCAAGAAATTCACTGCTCATCATGGCCTATTGCTTTAATTTAAAAAGCTAAATTTGGAGACTCTGGATGCTCTGCTTTCAGTTTTTCCAATGTAAAGCTGTTCTACCACGGGAAATTGGCAATGGGATTCACTATCCCTGAAAAAAAGAGCATTAATATACTGGGAACAGAAAAGAAAAATATTTTGGTTGTGTCACACTTGGTGAAAGGTAGTGTAGATATAAATTTGATACTTGCTAAGGCTTCTAAAAAATCCAAGCTGTCTCAAGGCAATCTCTACTGTCGGGGATTGAGTGCCCCCCAGAGCCCCCAAGGTAATGCTGATCAAACTGGCAGATTGGCATGGGACACTCCAGCACCAGGTGGAGATACTGGCGCAGGAGGAGGCACTCCAGGGATATCAGCAGAGCAGAATGCCTGTGGCAAGGCAGATGCTGCTTGCGCATCCTCTGCTAGCTTGTCTGGAGCCACTTGGAATGGCTGACCTGTGCTTCATGGTGCTTCTGGCTCTTGGGGTAGCTTTTGTGGAGACGTGGCCTATGACTGTGATGTGAACACACAGTGAGTCAAGAACATCTGAAGTCTCATCATAGCATTTTGTCTTCAGTACAGCCTCCAAATCCCTATTTGCTTGACTAGACGAGCTTGTGTGTACCTGAAATACTGAGGAGAATGATAGTCAGCAAAGTGTGACACAGGGCCTCACATCCCATCCAGCAGAAGGCATGGAAAGTCCCATTTCTTCTCTATCTAAGCCTTTGTCTCATATGGCTTTGGAAAGGAATATACTACAGTTGTGAGCTGACCCATGCCACAGAGATGGTTGGCAAAAAAGCACATAACATCCAAGGGTGGACACAGTTGATATCTAAAGGGTGGTAGGCAGGTGAGTAAGAGTTTCCCCTGCCAGCACTGTGAAACAACTCTAAATTGCACAGATCAGTGAGGTGCTGAATCTGGATTATCACACTTGTGCCTCTGCATGGTTTATCACTGTGTAATCTTGGCAGCTTCCAATTCATTTGAAGGGCAATTTCCCTCACATCAACCTCCATAGTACCATGTAGGCATAAATTCACATACAAAAAGTAGAATATGGGCATTTTTGGGGAACCCCTAGTGGATGGGATTGGGTCCCTCATCATGAAATGCTACCGGTCTGTTTCTGGTAAAAGAGGTTACTTTTCATATAAAGGTTCAGCCACTCCATTAAGATGAGGGACATCTAAGTTAGATATTTTCAGCAGTCTGAAGGGGTTCAAATCTTCCGTCTCCTGGGGGAATGCCCTCCAGTGTCCCAGAGTGTTAGGTATGCTTCCACTGTTGTTAAAGCCGTGCCATTGTGCAGACACAAATTAAAGGTTTATGGATGCCAGAGCAGAAAGAAGGAAATAGCTTGACTTTTGATACACTTTGATATACAGGCTGGCTGAATGTGAGCCATTTTTAAGCCAAAGCTATGTAGCTTCAGACAGCACACAGCAAACCTCAAGCTAAAAAGTATGCTGAATGGCAGGATATATTAGACTGGGCTCAGTGCCACTCTAATGCAACTAGACAGTACCGAGCCAGCTCGCAGAGCAGCCTGGCACACTGTAATGGCAGAATAAGGGTCCTCAGCTTGGAGGTGTCAGGAGAAGACCTTGGGTTCCCGTCAGCAACTTCCAGCTTATTTCTGGATTTCTATCTGTTCTCATTCATCTAACTGAGTTTGAATTGACCATGGCATGATCAAGGCAATGCTTTGGCAATAAGCAATTTGGGCTGCCCTTTTGCTGTTCACTACAGGGCCTTGAAGTATTTATAACTTTGTAACTTCATTACTTATCTCCAGGCCACCTCACATGCTGTACATTGACTGCAGGAGGAAGCAAAATGATTTTTGCTCATTGTCTAACCCTAACTCTTTAAAATAAAGCTGTTGCAGGATCAAACTCAAAGGCCTTTTCTCTTCGCGCAGGGAGTGGTCGTATAGTATATCACCCTATTTCTCTTTCGTAATCAGTTTAGCATATGAAGCTGTTACACATTTAGTACACATTTTCATTTGTAGAATCTTTCTTTAAGAATGATGCATTTTTGTAAAACAGCAGAAATCCTAATATGTAAAAGATTAATATATGCTTTTCTTTGCAAATGGTCTAAGCATTAGTATTCCATAAATAGCTCAGTTTTCTCTTTGAGTTGATAAGTAGTCAAACACTTCCACTAAGGACATTTTTACTTTATCATCCAGAATGTGAACAAATTTAAATTTACTGGCAATTATTCCTGGGGAATGGATGTTAAATATATGAATGTTTAACTAATTTAGTTTGGTTAATCTGATCTTCAGTCCTACTAAGTAATTGCCTGAGCATCCATCAGGAAAAAAGGCTCACGGCACTGTTTATATTGCTATGGTACACTACTTTATGCTGAGCCAGCATAATCCACCAAGAACCAAGAAGCAATTCCAGCCTCTGAACTCAGGAATTTTAAAATGCTTTTTATTTGCATTAAGGAACTCTAAGAAATACGTAAATGCACATTCAGCATCACTTGGGAATTCCTCTGTGTGCAGCAGCTGAAATGTCATCATGTGACCACGTCTCCCCAAAAATCATATCTACTTCCGGACACACACATTCTCCATGATGCTGCATCTCATCTATGTTAGTTATATACACTGAAAGCTCTGGATTTATGCAACTGTTGAAACCATCTTCTGATCATCAATTTATCTGTTGATGCTTCTTGTTTATTCTGATGCTGGATTAATGTAGCAATATCCAGGATCTGAGAGTCCTGTTTCTGTAGTTCCAAGAAAGTTCTTTATGAAACCAAATGTTAAAGTTTAAAAAGCAACAATGGCTAAGAGTTGACTCCTTACCAGCTGGTATTCTAGGCATGACACAGATAAGTAAAAACAAAGCAGTACAAATGAACATTTGTACCAGTGGAACCTGCCTTGGAGCAGAATGTATTGTGCCAGGCTATACAAACACAAAGCTTCTTTCTCTATAGCTGTATTAACTGTATAAAGAGATGCAGTTTGTGTGATCCAGCTAATTGAATAACTTTTCATAGCTTTAATAAGCAGATTAAAACAAGTGATTGGCTCACCAGGCTCTATCAGTTTCTTAAATGCATTAGGTAACATGAGATGTAAGAAGAGGTTGGGTAGCACCTCAGTATGAGACACTGGTCAGACTTCACAAGCTCATTTTGGTCACCTACACTGAGAAAAAGTGAATTTGAAGCGTAGCTGATGCAGAGTAAGATTACTAGGACAACTGGGGGAATAGGAGCCAGTTTTATGAGCGATGCGCTGCTCGTGTAGCCTAGCCAAATTAAAGCTGAAAGATGACTGCTATCTGATAATAGATTGCAGAGTAAGTAAACACCAGGAGAAGGAGAAGGTAAGTGACTGATGATTCTTTTGGTTCTGGTCCACTTAATCCCAAGCCTGGTAACTCCTCATTCTTTATTCCATAATTCCAATCCAATGACTGTTCCTAACATCACCTTACTTGGAAGCTGGAAAGCAGACAGTGGCTTCCTTTAAACTCTCCTGTATTCAACAAAAGCAGACAAATAGCTAGTAAATAATAGTATTATTTATTTACTTAGTCCTTGAAATATATAGAGCTGGTTTCTTTCTCCATTACATGTGAAACAGTCAAATAGATTTCAAATATTACATCACAGTTTGATTCTTGCTTATACTAGGGGACAAAGGGGAGTAACTGATACTTGCCTTGGGCAGATGTAAATGGTATAAAAGACTACCAGTGGAATGCCAGGTGTCCATACATTTCTTATTCCAGAGAAGTAATAGCCTAAGCTCCTTTTAATTAGTTTACACATAGGGAAAGTATACCCTGCTAAACAGACTATGAATAAAAATCTATTCTCCTCTATACTTACTTGATAAATATGTTTTTTTTTCAAATTGGAATTATGAGATTACCAGGAAATTGGTCATATTTTGCCTCTATGACTCCAGGCTAATTAAGGTGAATCAAAGAAGCTGTAATGGGTCAGCAGTCTTAGGGTCCATTCTGAAATTGTATTTTTCTAAATCTCAAATCTCTTTTTCATACCGTTTGGCAGTGCCAAATTCATGTGTTTTTAAGATTCACGTGTTTTAATTTAGTTTAAATACATAGGCATGTTATATCACTCAGATAGATGCAAGGCTAATCTTGATGGATAGACGCAGATCCAAGTGCTTAGCTAAATGTGTTTTTTCTGTAAGTTTTGCTGATGTTTCTCCATTTTGAGCACTTGGCTTTCTTCCTGAGATACCGTTCATGGCTTCCTGAAAATCTGGATCAAATGAGTCAAGGTTCTGTTTCCGAGGATTAAGATGAGATCTAGTGAGGCATTCACATTAGCAGTCTAGAAAATCTCTGCTCCAGTGGCCACCTAACCCAGGAGACCTCCAAAACTTATGCGGCCTCTATACTTAGGTCACAAAATTTTCCTTAATTTATGCTTACGGAGGAATTCAGAGGCCTCCTTTTTTAAACAATAGCTACCACGCTGATCCAAGCTTCACTGTAATCTACAGACAAGTTAGAGCAGAGTCTAAACTCTGCCACGGTCTCTGGAGGTGACTAGGCGATTAGTTTAAATCCTTCAGTTGAGGAGATAATGATTTTCTTCTTGAAAGGAATTTAATTTGTTTAAGATGTCCAAATTTTAAGAAAGACTCACAATTGGAGGTGACAGAATTTCCATCTAAGACATGCTTTCTCTTAAGGCAGTGAAGCTCTTCTCTAAATCCTTTAGAGTCAAGTATCTCTGAGATGCCTAGATGCAAATGTTATTTGGAATATTTAGGATAAACCACCAGAAAATTCACTTTCAACCTGTTTTTGAAGAGTGAGATGGCAAACGTATAGTCTATCAGTCTCACCAGGTTGCTCCAGCTGTTGTCCAGCATAAGAAATGATGTGAGGTGAGGATACCTATATTCACTTGGACTGATCATCTGGCGGTAACTAAGCAATTTCCTTACAACAAGAACTGTCCCTCCAAAGACTGCTAATGGAAAGGAAAATGACTTCTTTAATTACTATTTAAGTAAAGGGACTCTTTTAACTAATTAATTAAATTGAAAAGACTTTGGAGAGTTGGTAGACCTTCATGTAAAAGATAAGCTTGTTTGTTTGCACTTATTTGAAACAGAACTTTAACTG
This sequence comes from Apteryx mantelli, assembly GCF_036417845.1. Taxonomy (NCBI): domain Eukaryota; kingdom Metazoa; phylum Chordata; class Aves; order Apterygiformes; family Apterygidae; genus Apteryx; species Apteryx mantelli. The sequence continues at coordinate 58,916,124 of NC_089982.1, forward strand.
ATATTAAACTCTGATGAAAGTGAAGGAATACATCATAAAAAGGACCAATGAAAGAAAAAGTAAGCTTTAAAGATGCTGTAAAAATTTTCTGCTATAAAAATAAAAGCATTTCAAAATAGACTGTGTATGTATGAAGCCAACTACATATTCACAAGCTGAGGCAGAACTAAGAGCGCTGTGTGAAGTGCTGAGTCAGTAAAGGAACGACAACAGCTAATTTCAAATCCAGCCAAGCGTGAAAAAGCTTCATTTTTTTTGTTTTGTTTTTCTATTCAGAGTTGTTGAAAGAGCAGAGGTATGAAGCCATCTTTGTTTTACTAGCAGCTTCTTAACTACTCCTGCCTCAGCTTTATTATATTGAGCATAGCCTCTTGTTGTAGGCAAGAGCCAAAAATAAAAGGCTTAAGAAGCTATGATATAGCTTGAATAACTGCTCAGTTTATCACTATCTTGAAATATATAGATATTATAGAAACAAGACATCACAGAACACACAGGTGGCAATAACCTCAAGAACAATAAAATACTGATAAACTCTAAGTTACTACTACTACTGACATTGCAGAACCCCCCCCCCAAAGTAATGTGTAAATTAATGTAAATTTTAAATGCAAATTCTTTCTCACTGAATTTTTTTTTGTCTTTTCTATGAGGAGGGGCATGATGAGGAAGGAGAAGTTAACTGATATGGTGCAGCTTAATAAAATTTTGCTAATGTTGTAGTAGCCTTTTCTGGCAAAGTAGACACTTCAGCAAATATTAGGCTAACACTAGTGAGGACCTCAACTTTGAACACAAAACTGAATTCTTTATCTTATATTCCTCATTTGAAAATAGTGACTATATTCAACTGTGCAATGTGGTACCCAGTACCACTCCCATTTTTTAACACTATCTAACAGATTACAGGAGTGGAGACCCACTCCTGCTTCTGTTTCCCCTTCAAAACTAGTATCTTCTATCCAGTTTTGGAAATGCCACTTATGTCAGGAGACTAGGAACTCACCTGAATCCTGTGCTTGCTCGTGGTCAGCCCTGTTTGACTTCAGGGTAGTGATTCAGTAGCCTACACATTAGTGCCTAGAAATATTTTAGATGTTTTAAACAGCCCCCTTGGCCTCCAGTTGCCTCTTCTCCAGAATGGCTGGACTGGCCAGTAAATCCTGTGTCACATTTGTGGGCCCTGTGCAGAAGTCTTGGGTACTGCGGGTCAGGCACAGTGGCACTAGGCCTTTGCCAACGATACAAAACTGGGAGGAGCGGCGGATACACCGGAGGGCTGTGCTGCCATTCAGAGAGACCTGGACAGGCTGGAGAGGTGGGTGGAGAGGAACCTCATGAAGGTCAGCAAAGGCAAGTGCAGGGTCCTGCACCTAGGGAGGAACAACCCCATGCACCAGGACAGGTTGGGGGTTGACCTGCTGGAAAGCAGCTCTGCAGAGAAGGACCTGGGAGTGCTGGTGGACACCAAGTTAAGCATGAGGCAGCAATGTGCCCTTGTGGCCAAGAAGGCCAATGGTATCCTGGGGTGCATCAGGAAGAGTGTTGCCAGCAGGTCGAGGGAGGTGATTCTCCCCCTCTACTCAGCCCTGGTGAGGCCCCATCTGGAGTACTGTGTCCAGTTCTGGGCTCCCCAGTACAAGAGGGATGTGGCACTACTGGAGCAAGTCCAGCGAAGGGCTACAAAGATGATTAGGGGACTGGAGCATCTCTCTTATGAGGAAAGGCTGAGAGAGCTGGGCCTGTTTAGCCTAGAGAAGAGAAGGCTGAGAGGAGATCTTATCAACGTGTACAAGTATCTTAAGGGAGGATGGAGCCAGACTCTTTTCAGTGGTGCCCAGCAACAGGATGCGAGGCAACGGGCACAAACTGAAACACAGACAATTCCATCTGAACATGAGGAGAAACTTCTTCACTGTGAGGGTGACAGAGCACTGGAACAGGTTGCCCAGAGAGGTGGTGGAGTCTCCTTCTCTGGAGATATTCAAAACGCGCCTGGATGCGATCCTGTGCAATGTGCTCTAGGTGACCCTGCTTGAGCAGGGGGGTTGGACTAGATGATCTCCAGAGGTCCCTTCCAACCTCAGCGATTCTGTGATTCTGTGATTCTGTGATTCTATGATTATTCTAATACATTTATTATTCTTCAGGTGACTCCTATCCATGACTTAAGGATGCTCTGATAATAAGGCACTTTTAGAAATGTGGTTGCTTCTATAGGTTTGATTTGAAAGAAATTACTTTAAGATATAACATTGTGTAGTTATTGTCTGAGATCAGGGCACCTAATCATTGAGTCACTTTTCCTCATTTTGTTGGATTCAATGAGGTCTTCATGCAAAGGGAGAGAAACTGCCCTCAGTATATCCAACTACCTGGTGGTGTGGGGATAAGTATAAGATGGAGGCCCTCTAAGTAAGTAGGTATTTTAAAAATAGGCAAAAAGGTTATTTGACAAAGAACTCTTTCAACTCTTGGGGGAATGTCCTACTCATTAAAGAGAGAAATAAATGGTACTCTAGATGCTAGATAGTCCTACATTTCTCTTGCTGGTCCTTGCATAAAAGAGCACTTGCTAAGGGTGCCCTGAGGTATTGCTGTGTACCTGCCAGCAGGTAAGATTTTGATGGGACAGTGCCTGGTTTCAGATCCCATCTGGGACTGACATGGAAAATACAGCTATGAAGAACTGGGTAGTATCAGGATTTGGGCAGTTTCATACATGCTCATTGGTGGGAATGTGTTATGCCAGTGAGACTTTACTGGCAGATGCTATTCAGGTACCCAAGCCTGGGATAGGCTATAGTTTGAATACACTTGAGTGTCCTCATGGACTTCCAGTTGCTCTTCAGAAAGTGTAGGTGTCTCCTGTAAATCTTGTGCCTACTCTTTCAGCCCCATGCAGTTGTCTCAGCTTTATCCCAGGGTGTCTAGAAGGGCACTTGACACCTAGGTTTATGCACCTAAATCTTTTCCTTGTTGCCTGAGTATCTAGACAGATCTATGAAGTTAGATAAAGCAGCTAGCAGATATTTTAAGGAGCACAGTATCCCAACTGTTAGATGAAAGCACTTAAATCCTTTCTTGGATTTAGGTCAAAATTCATCTCCTCCTAGTATAAGGCATAATTTCAGAGGGAATAAAAGCTACCATGTGTATATAGAGAGGCTGTGGGTGTCCTTAATCTTAGAAACTACCAACTTTCTGGGCCTTATGGCAAGCTGTTCGCTAAATAGTTGCAAATTGGAATTCCTTTCTCCCCATCTCTGGTATTTAATTCAATGACAAGCAGCAAAAGAAATGCAAGATATTGACCTGTTTGTCAGTTTTTTAGGGTTTCTGGTAGCTGGTGAGGTGGAAAGTGTTATTCACTGACATGGCAGGGGTGGTTTCTGCCGACTATTAACCTCAGCACTTCTGTGAAAAAACAATTTGTTATTCCCAAGATCTGGGATTAGTTAGTCAGGGAGTCTTTTGCTCTGCAATGTTAATATTGATATCTTTCTGCCTTCCCTTGGGGAAGAAATACTGATTAGTACAGGTGAGAGGTGAACATGGGTAACATGGTTGTCTTGGAGAGGGAAGAGAGATTAGTTCCTCATTAAAGGGCCGGAGAGGGAGGTGGTAACTATAGTAACTAGAGCATATATGAACCTCTACTCATTTCATTGTAACCCACTCGGTTACAATGAAGATTTTAATTTATTGCTACTTATTTATTCATCTCTTCCTCTAATTAAACAGTCTCTTGTTGTAAACACTTGTCATATATTCTTGCAATTAGCAGATAGATGGGTAAATCGGCTGCTGTATCAGGATATGTGCCGTGTCTTCAGCCAGTGCGACTGCGGCAGGGAAAGGCCCAGGTCTCTCGGTTAAAGTCATACAACTGTGCTAAATCAGACAGAAGTTATTATTTGTAGTTTAGTTAAAATAAGCCTTATATGCCTAATTCATTTAGTGCATCTTGGAATTGTGCTTTGCCTCTTTAGATTCATGAAAAAAGTACAGTAACAAAGCTGAAACTCCAGACAGTTCAAAGATTAATCATTTTTTTCTTCATGACTAGAGAAAAAGAAATGTCTTAATGACTCAAGAACCATGCTAACGTTCAAGAATACTTGTATTTGTGTGCATATTCCCATTCTCTGAAGTATTACATGTTTTATTTCAGCTGCCCCTTTTTCATAGAATACCAATAACATTTAAAATTTGAGTGAATTAAATGTGTCTCAGAAATACTGTCACCTGTATCAGGATCAGTTTCTGATCTCTCTCAGGTCAGCAATACCATTAACCTGTGACTGCTCTCACTTCACACCTGGGTAACTGCATTAATGCATGATGTTACTCAGCTACTTGGGATGAAATGACTTAATGTTTAACCAACTGATATGATCAAGCATAAATTTGAAAGACAAATTACTGAAAAATGTTCTGCCTTCTAAGAAGGTCATATTGAGGCTTACAGTATTCATAATCCTCAAATTGTCCAAAATCTTCTGGTATGTATTAAAATCAAAGAGCAAATGTGAGTGACACCTAAAGCCTTTGCAGATATTTCCAAGTTAAATATTTTTTACTGCCTTTTAGCCAGAAATTCTGAGAGCTCTTAGTCGTTAGAACTGAACATCTCTGCTTTGGTTCAAAACAATATTATCACCAAATGGCAAGTTTTCACTTTATTTATGATAATGAAACAAAACATTTAGCTGTAATATTTTTGTCAGCATTAAGGAGGGTAAATTTCAGCCAAATTCTGTCAATTAAGAGCCCTTTGCTCAAGTCAGTATGTGGTATTATAGCAATTGAAATGGCATCACGGATCAGAAATATTTCTGATCAGAGTACTGAATGCACACCTACCTAGTCCTACAGTGATGCCTGTACTTCCAGTCACTGAAAATGTGTGGGGTTTATGGAGCATGCAGACTATTCTGATCGTCGTCTTTGACTTTTACACTGGTTCAGTGGAAAGCGTAGATTTTTTTTGCTCAGATAAGCTCCTGAGTAACCCATGTCTGCCTTCAACTTTTATAGTGAAGAATGTGGAAAAAAAAAAATCCCTGCCTCTCAGTGCAATATCTCCATTAGTCAGAATGCTAAGGCAAAATTTCAATGAAACATGAACTCTGTGCACTGGCAGGTGCTCTCTGCATTTCATCTGCTTGGAATAAAGTGCAGTATTTTCTCCTTTCCTGGGCCTTCCTGTTATAATTCCTGGGCATGGGCTGTGGCTTGCCCTTTACAGAAATAGCACTAGGCAGTCCACTTGTCCTGGGCCTCACCACGAATCCTGACCACACTGACTCCCAGGACTTTCAGCGTGCTTTCCTGCATGTTCCTTTATCTCCGTAGCTCAAATACCTTTTCTCTGACAAGGTTCTTACCAATTCCAAGCCTTCCTCTGCCAAGTTTTCTGATGCTTCCTGCTGAGATGTTTCTACTCATGATTGAAGAATATTTAATAACTGCTGCTGTCGCAGGGCCTCTGAAGCCTCCATAGATGTGGCAGCCTTGCAGGCAAGCCAGGCTTGTCTAACTGTCTGCCAAATAGAGACACTTCTCGCTTAGGTATGTGCGAGCTAGAAAGAATACTGATGGAAGTTGGACTGACTTTGGAAAACTGGCAGTAACTTTGTTTTTACCTGTCAGCTGAGCGACTTTGAACAGGAGGGTGCTGAGAGATGATAAATGAGGAACCTCATAATGCCTTTCTTTGAAAGTCACTTTACAAAACATCCTAAAAGAGTGAATTGGGCCTGGATCTACTTCATGTCACTGTATGTCAGAAGCAACCAAAGCAGCCCACCAAAGATGTATTTCTTTAGGTTCTTGCAGTCAGTAACACAGGGAACATGAATTTGTGACATACAGCTTTTAATTGTTTTCTCTGAATACTGTTGATATGTAACCTGTCAGAATTAAAAATCTATCTTGTGCTTATATTAAATCTGCAGCGCAGGATGTCAGCTTCAGCATCTGGGGAGAACTTTGTTTCTTTGTCACTTGCTTATATAGGGGTAGCGGTATTTTCAAATGTCACATGAAGTACTAATAGGTATACTTATTTCCTCTTTTGCTGTTGAGATTGAACAACACTTTCTGCTGTGCTTCAGAATAAGTACGGTTCTTCATATGACAGATATCTCTTATTTTCAGCAACATTTTTCCTAAAGAACTTTACCATTTTTTTTCTTTTTTATGTGAGCACTGATTATTTTTACACCTTCAGACCAGTCAATGGACAACTGACAACTTTATACTCTGGCTGAATTCATGCCCAATGTCTTTTCCTCTTTGCCTGCAAAGTAATAGAGTGATGTTTCTTTCCTGCACAATATTCAGGCAGATCTTTAAGTTTTGCATATCTAACTTGACACAAAAAAATGCTGTTCTTGTAGTTGTGCAACTTTAGACTCTTGAATCTGGGAATAGGGAGGCTTTTATTGTGATTATGTGCATGTACAAAATTAATACTCTGCAAAATGTTATTATAGAGCCAGCTAGTCTATGCATTGACAGTTACAGTTACAACTCTAGAGCTGAATCATACCATCTTTCTCCCACTAAAAACAGAAGTCTGCAGACTTTGCTACCTAGATTTATTCTCTATATTCCAAACCTCAATTAGATTTAAAGATTGTAATGTAATTTGATACTTACATCATCATTAATAACCTTCAAAAACTAAAGTCTTTTAAGATTTTGTGTCACAGTCTGACTTTCTGTGAACTGCTTTTTTGATTGTTTCCTTTTTTTGTGTTTCGCTGCTAGCCACTGTCCATAGCTACATGCTTGCACTGTGGACTTTTCTTTCATTGCCAGACCAAACAATGTGGGATGTGGGATCCTGGGACAGACAGAAGTTGTGAGGTTTGCCCTTGGGTCTGCTAAAGTTGTGATCTCAATGTGAAAGTACTCAATATAACTTAACTTTAAGATTTACACTGTAAAAGACTATACTAATATGTTTTATATAGCCACGTATGCACATAGGTGTTTCCAACTTGGGACCTAAAACTGTCTGGCCTGAGAAGTGTTGAGAAAATGGATGGATGGATGGATGGATGGATAGATTGGGAAGGGAATGGACACTGAGTATAAACTGAGCGAAGTGGAGCTGATGTAGTGCTGAACAGCCTGGAGTGGCAGCTGGAACAGTCCTGCCTGGCATTTGAAAGCTGATGGGATTTGGAAGTTTTGACACTGGTACTCCACAAACTGAGTCTAAATGATAAGGCTCTACTTCTGGCCTCTCCTAAGGAAAATTAAATTTGGAAAGCCACACCAAATTTTATAACATAAGCTTTTTTTAAACCATCTACATAGTATCACTATTCTTTTGAGCTGTTCATTATCATCTTTGAATAATCTAAAACAAAGACCATGGACTGCTTTTTTGTAGAGGATAAATAATGTACATAGACAATTTCACCTTTTGGGCAGTGTATCATATCTCCTTCAGGTGAATAAAACTTCTAAAAGTAATTAGCCTTGGTAGCCCATGTAAAACATATTGATTGTTTCAATCTCCAAAGGACATGTAACACAGTAACAGAGAAGACTGGGAACTAATAGTTTTTACAGCAGTATCTTAAATCCTTTATCAAGGTTTCTCTAGCTTAAATGTTTCAGGAGGGTGTGTAACTTGTCCTTGATTTCCCCTGAGCCAAAGTGCAATTTAGTCTCTAGTCCTTTATTTCTTCTCACCTTCAACCTCTTCTTTCAATACTCTTTCAAACAGCAATCAGTCAAGCCTTACTCTTAAATAACCGTCACATTCAGAGGGGAACAAGGACCTAATGGAGCCAGGAGTTTAAAATACTCTTCAAGAATCTCATTTTTTACACTACAAATACATAGCTCCCTAGATGTTAAGGTGAATCTTAGCTATAATTCTTTTCCAGAGTTATACCATTCCTCCATGTCTGTTCTCAAGCATATTTAATGCTAGTTTGTGACTCTTCCTGACTATTCATTTAATTGGAACATCTTGTCTCTGCTTTAGTTTCCTAAAGCTTCACTGCAGTTAGAAAGCTTGTACAGCTATGAAATGCTCCAGTTTTGGGCAGAATCCTGGAAACTATTTTGAGCCTCAGTTGTTATTTGTGGTTCCTCTTCCCTCTGCTGGGGTGCTGTTCTGCTTGCCATTACTGCAATTCAGCTGCTTTCTAATAATAGTAAATGACCTCCACCTTCACTACTTCTATGTAAAGTGGGAGGTAGCATGCATTCAAAACCCAGGATTTCTGCCTCCACTGTAGTACCCTTACGCAGTAACACAAATCCTGCAGAAACTGAAGAACAGACACTCTGTGAGCTGTGCCTTTCCATCTTGGTGGAAAGAAATGGTGTTTTTTAATATTAACTCTTTCCTCTCCCTCTGCCCAAAAGATGTGAAAACTTTTGAGCACACTGGACAATTTCAACCAGACATGACAAATGGGCAGAGGTCCTACAGAAAAATTGCTGAAAAGAGGCAGGGTCCATTCTCAAAATTCTTGTTCCATATTTTCCTCCTCTAATTCCCTTTCCCAAAGTAGCAAATTCGGACTCTTCCCGAGACCAGCGCCTTGGCAGGAATGGTCCATGGGTTCAGCACCGTGCTCATGTGTGTGATGGAGGAGGAAGTGGCGTAGAGAGTAAGTGAGGGAGCACTGGGACTGCTGGAGGATTTATGAACATGGAAAAGAGCACGAGCTATCTCAGGTCAGAGAGGACATCTAGAGGGCAGAGGGAGTGAGCAGAGGAGAGCTAGGGTTATTCTAGAGATACAGAAACAGAAGATACAAATCTGTAGGAAACCTGACTTGCTGCTCAGAAATAACTTGTTCTCCACTTGTGGCTTTTATTATTAGATGTGATTATTTTAAATAGAGAACAAAACCTATGTTTAAACTAATAACTTCTTTGCAAGATGTAACCTGGAATGAATTTTATGATAACTGTTTTCTGAAGTAATGGAAATGTTCAGCTCAGACCGGCATAACACTGAATGAGTAGTAGCAGCAGTGAAGGTACTGTCAGGGAAAGCCTTGGGAAACAAGGATTTCACAGCATTAAATCAGAATATGCTAGGGAAAGAAAAAGCACCCACATCTTAAAAGATGCTACAATGGGCCAGAATCCAGTTTAAATGGAAATTTTGAGACTAGAAAACTGGGACATTCGCCTATTCTGGAGGAGCAAAGAAAAGGAAGCAGTTTTATGTGAGGCACTGTAAAGGTGGCAGAGGTTTAGTAAAGAATAATTTTACAGAAGGCTGTTCGTGGATTTTAGTATCATAACTGTTGAGGCTGCAGGCTGTACAGCTACAGCCTCAAAAATGATGGAATACTTTAGAAAATACAGGTAAATTCACAGGTTTGCTGTTCCTGACTAGGTAGCAGTACATGCTATATTATCCAGACTAGAAGAACATGCACTGTTTAACTGACTTTATTTTTGACTAAACAGCTAAACTGCACAAGTGCACATCAGTGGAAGGGACCTAAGCAGTGAGCTAAGGATAAAAGAGCTAAAATCCAAGATGAGAAGAATGCCAAAAGGGAAACTAGGAGACCCCATTTCATTCTTTGTCCCAGCTCATTTGAACCACACTGTGTAACAGCCCCCATTTTAGACTGTATTCATAAAACCCAGATGAACATGAGAATTTAGGACAAAAAAAAAAAAAAAAAAAAAAAAAAAAAGCTGTGACGTGCCCTGGAACTGCATGGTAAAGGCTAACTATTCATCTTCATCAATTATGTGACTGGGAACTAAATGGGTAAATAGAAACATAATGTTCTTATGCAGTAAGAGAGAGAATCAACCTCCCTCAAGTCCATGAAGTGTTTTATTGTTTTGGTCCTACTCTAATGCCCTCTTTGCCTGGAACCTGGTTTGGATTCAGATATGTTTCTCTGACACTTTCTGTATTAAAAGAATTGCCTGACTTTACACATTAAAATACTGGAAAATGATTTTAGGCCTCATGTCTTTCTTCTCTAGAATTATGTATTGTTTATTTTTAGAGTTTATTTGGCATGCTATGACCTAAAGCTGTTTTGCCTCAGCATGTAAAATGTTTAATTAGTTCTGCAACTAACTAATGAGATTTGAAGTAAGAAGCAAAGAATTTCAAATGTCTTCTTCCATATGAAAAATATGAGGAAATAGACAAAGCTGAGGAATGAATAAAATATCATGCAGCAGGGTAAAATATAAAAAAAATAAGTGAACAACTGGCAGATAAGAAGAGATGAATGTTAAAATATGAAAAGCAGTAATTCTGTAAGTCCAGGGTTAACTATCAACTTTATTAATGCTGGAACTTTCACGCAGGAAGACATCTACCAAAAGCAGCAAATAGTGATGCAAAGAAGACAATCTGAAAGTTTGATACTTTACAGCAAATGTGAGAATATTAAGATTTTAGACATAAGAATGAACAAACTATATAACAGTTCAGTGTGGATCATGTAACCTTTCTGTAACAGACTAACAAGAACATTAAACTTATTGTGCATTTATGTATCATGTTTAAGATGTTTATAAACTAGGTAACAAAGATATTTGGGCATGAAGTGCTTTTTTAGGGTGTTAGTAAAGTCAAGCTCTGTTTTCCAAGATACTGCCAAGTATCTGTTTTTCAGCTGTGTTCCTGGTATTATCTATGATATAAAACCAGCATAAGATTAAAGGCAACAAATACAATGAACTTGGATAGCTGCAGTGAGTAGTACAGTAAGTATATTTTACAACTATATTATGTATGTGTATGTAAATGAAGTAACATTAAAAATAAAAACAGCTTGTTTAAGGATCTATATTGAGGGATTGGTGAACTTGTTCAGATGAATGTTAAACTTGTTTTTATGCACTTCTATACAAATTTCATTAATTGTTCAAAATTATACCTTAAAGAAAACCAGAAAGCCCCGTGGCCACCTGAGAGCTATGTCCCCCTATGTCTGTGTGTGCTATCATGATGCACTAAGAGGTTCATCTAGACACACTCCCTTTTTTAAAACTAGCTCAAGAATCACTCTGTAATATTCAGAAATATAGATATACTAATCCTATTTTCTTATCTCTGCACTGTGCTAGCTTGCACATCATTTTACTTTATATAATTGTATCATAGTATCAGCTTTAAGTTCCTTAACTAATTCCTTTACATCTTAAATGATATCCATTTAAAGTGATAATAGAAGGTAGTTGTAACTGTGCCTGGAAACCTTCATACTTCACAGAAATACCGCTTCAATTCAGAGGGAGGTGTGCAGCCTTCCTTGCTGATTTTGAAGAGCTGTGCTAGTAAAAGTACTAGTGATATGAAGGGAAAAAAGAACATTTGACTTACAAATATATAACTCTTAGACTTTTAAAGCACATGTGATCAAGAGCACAGTGATGAAACACAGTACTGTTGCTCTCACCATACATAACTGCAAATTTTACCCGCAGTGGATGTGTGAGATTGGACTGCAACTGCTACATCCACATCTGATTGAAACAAAGCTGCTCTCAGTAGCTCTGTGCTTCCAAAGCCCGTAAGCAGCTACCGGACCATACACCTCTGCGTGCTTCATCCTGTTCACCCACAGCTGGGAACCGCCTATTGGCTGTGCAAGTCCGGTATAAAGCAGGGCGCATAAAGCGAGTCATGGCAGGAGCAAGGAGTATCTTCAGTAGTGGAAAAATTAACATATGAGTGGTTCAGATTTTTACGTTTCTTTGCTTATGGAAAGGAAAAGCTCTACCTCAGCTCTGAATAGTTGAAAGCAGAAATAGCATAGCAGTTAAATAGTGCTTGCGGCTCCTGTTGTGACAGGTTCTATATCACATTCCCTTTCACAGGCAACAATGTTTAGATTGCCTTAAAAAGATAAATTAGAAAGTATCTCTAATTATCACTTTTGCTCATAGATATTGCCTTGTATTGCAGCAATCATAGAAACTGAGAGCTGTGTATTTGCTAATTAACAACTTAATGAGCTATTCTCTCAAAAAGTTAATTAGGTCAGTCTCCTGGGTTACAGTCATTATGTTTAAAGCAAACAAACAAAAACCCTTAACAAATCTCTTTCTTGGGGTTTCTCGAGGTAGATGTTAGATGATGTCAGGCTCAGTACTGTGCACTTTTGCTAATGATAGCTTTAGATGAAGGAGGACATTAACAACTACGAAGTTATCAGAGGCAAGAAATCAGCTGACCCAATGCTTGCAACTATAACTAAACTGAGCGCTGCGGCTAACGAGAAAATTGTAATAAATGAAGCTAGAAATTCATCATTGTTTATTTTGTCCTCTTCTTTTTGACATTAACATTTGTAGAAGAAAATGGTCATGAAAAATCTTCTGTCACATTCGCAGTTGCAAAGCATTACAACCATTAGGCCTGTTATCGTAATGAATAAGACTGAGGTTTGGGATGGGCAAATTGACTAGAAAAAAAAAGCTGTAGCTGATAATTATCCTCAGCTTTTTCTGATCAAAACAAAATTCTCACCTCTTTCACTGCTAATCTGTTAACTACCTCTGCCTTTTATTACTGCCCCACTAGGTTTTGGCTTTTTTTCTTCTTGGGGTCTGACTAGCATGTGATTGTGAAGGTCAGTATTTTGCACTCCTTTGAATCTTTGCTTACTAGGTTTTAATGTAAAAATAGATTTAACTAGATGAGTATGCAGAGAGAAGTGCTGTAGGTTGTTAGGTAACTGTACATAACCTAGGCTGTGACTTTTAATTAGTTTTTTTTTTAAGAGCCTTATGAAAGTCATTTATGACATTATAGTCCTAATAGTTCTTAACTGGATTGATAAGTAGTGTATTTGAATTCTGATGCTGTCCTGGTGCAATTCATCCTAATAATATATGGAATAATATGTACAGGATATGTGCATACCCTGTGCATTAGGCTTGCTGGTATTAACAACAGTAGGTTATTGATAGGAAGGAAGCTTGTGACATTGTGAATGCAAAGATGCCTTGATGCTTCTGTCTAAAAAATCACTTGGGTGATATTTAGAATTGCTGTTTCAGCAGCTCCTATGCAGTGCTGGGTCCCTTAGCCAGAGCTGGCAATGGCTGCTTAATGCTAGCTCCTACACCTGCCTCCCCTGGCAGCCTTGGGGCCCAGAGCCCCATGTGTGAGCCTGTGGAGCCTTACCAGCACGGGTGCTGTCTTTTGGAGGGTTGTGTGGGTGGGTGGGTGGGGGGGGGAGGGGGGTTGCTTTGTTTGTTTGTTTTTTGCCTAGGAAGACCAGTGACAGTTCTTTGCCGTGGTCTGGCTTACGGAAAGTGCACGCTCCCTCATCTCTCCAGGCTTGTCTCTGTAGTTTTGGCTTTGCGTGCTGAGCTAGCCTTCTTCTCTCAGAATTTATTTAAAATGAATTGTATTTCTATACAATTCAATTCAAAATTTCTGTGCAATTCTCATTTGTGTATGCATGTCTGTGAAATTCTTTACAAAATCTGAAGGCAATGTAATTTTACCTTATAAGGAGTAGACCTTGATCTAAACTTAATAACAGACACCAGAATCTGTGTGGTCTTGATATTACAGTTTTGTGACAACAGAAAAATATTTTCAGCTCCTTCCTTCTTTGCCAAAAGCATTTTAACACATTTTATCTGAAAATATCCTAGTGTATAATTACCAGGAGGATCAATTGCCACAAGATGGCTGTTAGATATGAGTGATTAATGACTAGAGGCACTGGTATTTTTTTAATCATTTATTTTGTAAGGGATATGAATCCCTGGTAAAAGGGATAAGAGTTGCACAGCATTTGTCTTAAACATCACAGCACTATTCATGAAGCAGGTTTCTTTATTGGCTTTAAAGATAAATGTTCTTTTTCCTGTTTGTTTTGCAGATGCGGTAAAATGAATGATGATAAAGGCAGCAACCTTTCTAAGTTTAGCTCAGATTTCTAGTATTGCCATAATATCTTAGATTTCTAGTGATGGATGATATGTCTAGTGCTTTGTTTTTTTTCATAACCATAATTCCTCCAGCAGAATTCTCTGGGCTAACCTTGGTGAGAAAGACCAAAAAATTATTTATTATTATTTTAAAACTGTATGGGGGGGGGGGGGGTGTCATGTCACCTGTCAACCAGCCTGGCAAAACTGCTTCATCACCAAATTTACCATTAAGAAAGCCAGAGCTGCTATATCTTGTGGGACTTCCCGGCTCCTCTAGAAGTCCTCTTTTGAAACTTCCAGGAGAGACCCCAGAGAGGCTGCAACGAGAGTATCCTGCAGCTGCAGGATAAGCCCTACTGCTTCTCTGTTGCTTTGGCCACTTTGGAGTTTTGCTACAGTCAATGGCATATGACATTAGCTCTGAATCCTCCCCTGCACCTTCTTCCCTGCCTATGGTTTTCTACTTCTCCCCTCAACCCTCTCTGTAGAGAATCTGCAGTATCCTAGAAAAAACATCTACTGGGTCAAAACCATTTGAGGATGTGGAAAAATCTGCCTTGCAATGAGAAATGAAAGATGCTGTAATTTCTTCATGTAGTTGAATGGTCATTTGATCGTAGCCAATACATACCTGCATCGGGAAGAGATCTCTGTCAGCAGACAGAAGCGTAAGAAAAGGCAATCGTTTTAGTCTGAAACTAAGCAAAGTTCAGATTTGAAATGAAGTGAATGGGCCCACGGGCTCTGTTTCTAATAGTCTGATACAATCAGCAGTCACCCTTTGTAAAAGCTTAAACATGGATGTGATTTTCCCTCACCAAGCCTAGCTAGCTAATAGTCAAGATACGCTGTGGTTCAAAGAGGTACCACAGACTCCAGAACAATTAGTAGGTGAAGTACAATAGCCTGTTTATGCCACTGTCTGTCACTACAGAGGCCTGTGGCTTCTGGACTGTGAAATTCTATTGACATAAAGAAATTGCGCCATAAGTTTCTGAAATGAACACTTAATGCTATTTTATGCTGGGCTTGTGCTGTTGCATGGATAAACAAATGTTGGAATTATGCTATACTTTGCCATAAAACAATTGCTAAACTCTTTAAAGTGGAGCAGTGTGTAAAATAAAACCATTCCTGTCATAATTGTGCTTTGTTTTCCTTAAACATTTTGACAATATAATTTATCTGCGAAGTGTCAATGTCCAAGAAAAAAATCTGTTCACTAATCTTTTTAGTTCTAGGGTTTTATGTGATGTTAATAATCATGCCTACAACTTTCATAGATTTAGCAAAGGCATGAATCACTGAGCAATTATATCTTACTGAATTGAAGAATTTGTAAGTGAGCCAAAGTACTTAGCAGTTCCTGCTGTAAAAGTAATACAAGAATATGGTATAGTGTTTCCAGATGCAGTTCTATTACAAGCTGCACCAAGAGAAGTCAAGAGGGGATTTTCATATTTTTACATTAAAGCAAAGAAGAAACTACTAGTGTGAGAAAGGTCTTAGTAGCCCCAAAGACTGAGGCAAGAACAGAAGTGTGGTTTATTAAATATGGAAATCCAGAAAATATTTATTTGAAACTACTCTGCAGTGATATATGTATGTGTTTGTACCTTCATATTTTGTGAAACGTGCACAAATACTTGCATCTGCAGAGCGTTTTATCCAGATTGCACAAATAGTGATGGTTGCCCCATCTCAGTGCTGTCTGGCTCTTTGTTGCTGCAGGAAGATCTAGTGCCTCCAAGGAGTAGCTGTGTCCCAGGAGCCTGTGCCAGCGCCACGGTGCTGGTGGGGATGGGAGAAGGCTGCTTGGGGCTCAGGGTGTAGATGGAGGAGCAGGGTTGGTAAACACTGGGCTGCATCATGTGAGTCCATGGGTGGCAGGTGGTGGGGAAAGAGGGCAGCTGGCACATGTTCTTTCTTGTATTTAAAGTTAAATTTTCTATTTCAGTTCTCTAGTGATAGTCAGGAGCACCAAAATTAGCAGCTAGACCAAACCCTGTTTACAACTCGCTCTGGTCTGATAAATCTGGGGTCCTACAATTTCTAATCTTGTGCTGTGGAAACAAAGTAATATTTTCAAGCTGTTAGCGCAGGGTAGCCCATACAGGCAGGACTGGGGTATAAGGAGGGTGAGAGGTGCCATGTGCAGAGATACTGCTATTTAAAAACCTATTCCTGCCTTGATCCAGCAGCATTGACTAAAGCTCTGTTGTTGAGCCCTTTGGAAAGATTTTCTACTTCAGCCTCGTCTGACAGTGGTCTGGGATAGAAACTAAGAAGTGATGATACGTTGAGGAAGCCAGATGTATACACTTGCGTGCAACATGCTTTACCTTTCCTACAGAAAGATTACTTGCAAGTAAACAATGAGATGAAGTCATTAAACCTCCCAACTGCCAAGTCAATTAGGATGCTTAAAGATTCCCTAGATAGGTTTAATTGGAATCAATTTCACTAGATTCCTCAGGGTCAAGTTTTTAAACTAGAGTTTAAGTTTTAAATTGTAGTTGTTTCACAGTAGCCTAAAAAATGAAGTACTCTGCTTCTACTGCTCCAGTTTCCTCTTATCTAAAAGTTGTAGGAAACAAGCTTGAAGAATGTGCAGAGGTTGTCTAGTCTGGCACATGTGAAAAAATTTAGCCAGTGCTTTACTCAAACTGATTAGCTCCTCTGGACTTCCCAGGTTAGCAAGTGGAAGGAGCTTGCTCTGTGCCTCACTTGCAGATCTATGAGTCTGTGGCTCCTTTTGCAGAAGGGAAGCAAAGAAATCCTGAGCTGGCCAATTCCCCTGCCCCAGGCAGGGCTACTTCTGGGTAAATATTTCCTGACAGGTGTTTGTATAACATTTTCTTAAAAACTGCCAGTGATAGAGATTTCACAACTCCTATTAGGAAATTTATCATAATGCTTAACTGTACATAATGCTGGAAATACTGTTTTTCTTGATATCTAGTCCAAATCTCCCTTGCTGCAATTTAAGTCCATTATTGGCCTGCTGCAATGGACACAGAAAAAAGATTAATCTCTTCTCCTACAAAGAGCTTTTGCATGTTAGAAGGCTGCTTGGTCTCCCTGTAGCTTTCTCCTCCCAAAACTCAGTAGCTCCAATTCATTCAAGCCTTCTCTGTGGGCTGCTTTTCAGCCCTCTGATTGCTCTCGTTTTCCTTGGGTTTCTCTCCAGCTGATCCATGGATTTCTTGAAGCTGGTACTCCACAAGATGCAGCTCTGCTGATACATTAGCAGTGCTGTGTATAACAGGTTGGGTGCCTTGCATACAACTGTTTTTGTACATCCTGGCACAAAGTTAGCTTTTCAGGATTGACATTGTTGAGCACTATGAAGCCAACCATCCTTCTTGTGTTTGGGCAGTTGATCACTTCTAAGTACAAATGCAAAATTCCACTCCCTCACCCCCATCACCTCACAAATTTGTTAAGATTATTTTGAGTTCTCATTTTCCTCAAGCATCAATTACCTTCCCACCCCCCCACCCCCCCCACCCCCCCCCACATCCCAAAGTTCAGATAAAGTCACAGCATTTTACAACTAATCTCCCAGAAGGTAAGTGTTGAAATGTACAGGTGCAGAAAAAACAGATAGAGTATTCACATTGGCTCTGTCTTAAGCTCATTTGGGTAATTTGGACCAGGCTCTGCAATCCTTTTTCATGAAAGTCTCTTTATTCGTATATTTGTGAAGTAACTGAGGCAGATATAACCTTTTTTCTTAATCTTGCCTCTGGACTATTATTTTACTTTGAAAGTTTGATAAAACTTCCAGCACAGCCATATCTTGTCTGTCATTTTTCTCTTTGAATGTAGTTTCATGACTTCCTTGAGTTTGCTGCTCTGTTTACTTCTGTCTCTATAATTCATTGCAATCTTTCCGACATTCTTTCAAATTTCAGGAAACATCAGCACGTTTTCACCCTTTTGTTCAGTGACAGTTTGTCTGGAGCTGAATTTGAATGATATCTTTTTATCACTGGCAATGTTTCCTTTACAATAACCTCTGTTGTCACTATTTCTTTGCAGGTAGACCACTGGTAGGAGTAGTGTAATAAACTGCCACCACTGGGCATTAGTTAACTACACCTAATGCAGAAATGCTGACATTGGGAACTATTCATTGCATGATCAGAGGTTTTTTTAAGATTAAGTCGTATCCCACATGCATTGTAGTTTGTTTTGCAGTACATAATGATAAGCTGAATAATTATTGAATAATGTTAATGTGGGTATGAAATCTTTGTTTTTCTGCATGAACTCAGATGACTTCAGTATTTCTCCTTCCTTTGTTGCCTAAGAGTTTTCTGGGAATGGAGCTTCTGCTGTTATTTAGGTAAGCAGAAAAAAATGATCCTCTTCTCACCTATGTCATGAACACTACCTGTGAGGGAACAGAATGAAAATTTATGGAGTAGAGTGGCTCCAGTAGTAAATGGTAACTGTCTAAGAACGAATAAATTTAATTAAGTTTGGATACCTCAGATCATTCTGTAACAAGACTATTTAATCTACACTGCCAAATCTATACTTCAGCAGGGTATGTGCACTGGTTAGCCACGTCTTACCAGTGGGTGCATTCAAAGAACACTCTATTTAAGTTCTATTTAAAAGATTAAGCATTTTTTTGTTTTCTACTGTCTGTTTCACACTTTCTCTTCTCAAAATAACAATTTCTTACAGGAGATTGAGTAGTAAAAGGATGCACATGACTTGCACAAATGTTCAGGTGAACCATAATTCTTTCTCTGGACATTATATCCCTGATCTTAGAGAGGATGTAGGTGCCTGAGGAAGGAATTTGCTGAAACATAGGTGCATCAGTCCAATTCATCAGCCACCAACCTTGTTCCTTGAGTGATCTATTTTAAGAGTTGCCGATAAAAATGTAGTCCCAAAGCTGGAGTCTGCCAAAGTCTTTTCTTTCTGCTGGTGTCCTGAGCAGCTGTGTGGCTGCCAAGGTGGAGCAGCAGTGGGCCATCCCCAGTCAGAAGCCTCAGAAGGATCATCAGGTCAGGTGTCTCTCTGTCCCAAGTGCCCTCATGTGCATGTACTCTAAGTGCTCAAATACCTGCTTGCACGGACTCAAAAGCTTTGAGTCTGCTGGAAGTACCTTCAATATCAGCTGTCTTGTTGCTAGAACTACAGAGGTTTTAGACTTTTTCCAGTCATCCAGTGCTTACTGCAGCTAAAATAAACATTAAAAGGTGAAGGGGGTGGAAAGAAAGCAGAAATGCCTTCCTGAGTCTGCAGGATTTCTTAAGCAATAGCTCTGAGGTGTGACTTGCTAATGTTACATGTTTTGTTAGCTCTCAGTCTTAGTTATCATGACACACTCAAAGCCTCTATTCAAACTCCTAGGCAAAGCATGCAGGAAAGGTATTGTGTGACCTATATAATTTACAGTGAATGATACCCGATTTCTATGCCATAGCCAATAGATCTTGGTTTGCAGGCAGGGCATTGCAATTTTTTTTTCCTAATTCAATGTCCTGTTTGATAACGCAACTCTAAAATAAAGCTGTAATTGTAATGAAATAAAATAGGCATGAATAGTGTTAACTAGAAATGTAATAGGAATATGTAAAGCAGAAACACTTGACATTATTTTCATTCTTTAAATTCTTCCCAAAGATGTCATAACCCATCAAGCTGTGGCCATTTGTCTGATTTGAAAACCTTTCATTTCAACAAAAAGTGAAATGTTTCCATGGAGATCAGCCAGAGATAGCCAAATGACGAACTTCTTGGCTGTACTTCCAGTTTGGTTTCTATGGTTTCCAGACAAGGGCGGGGGGAGGGAAGTTGCTGACATTATTTTTTTTCTTGTTTTCCTGCATGTAAAAGGTTAGTGTAAACCAAGAGACAGAATTGAAATTAGTGTACTAATTCATGCTCTACTACAAGCAAAGGTAACCTTTGTCTTCCAAGACCTTGAAAAATTTTGTGTAGATCATATTGTGCAGTCTTACATTTGCACTTATTCTAGGGGAAATAAATTGCTTACAGCAAAAAGTAAGACTTTCTTAGCATTATGAATAAAGTTCTGAGTAGGAAAAATGTTTATAATGACTAGAGGTACCTTGATTGTGCCCTACAAAATGTGAAAATAGTAAGAAGATTGACAGCGTGTACTTCTGTTTCCTTAAAGGAAGTAAAAGCAGATGATGAGATGTTGTGTTTTGAAAAGACTCAAAAACCTTTAGAGAAAGCAATGCTGCAAGTCTCGCTCATAAGGCTAAATTCAATGAAAAATTTTGGGCATTACAATAGTTAGCAGGGCAGTTCTTTGGATTTGTGTGCTGGGTCAATATAACTCCATAATATAAAGTAAAACAGTCATCTTGACATCTAAGTTTTTGTTTTTCCTCTAACCTACACAATTAGACTCTCATCCAGCATCTTTAAGTTGCTTTTCTCAAAAAGTGCTACTTGGTTGTTTGGAACTGGTAAATACAACATTTCCATGCTAATTCATTCAATACTGCACAGATCACGTTTCTGGTTCATGGCTTTGAAATGTCTCCATTCCTTTCCATCCTGCATCGCTGCTGCTTTGTCTCCAAGAAGCAAAACTTGGAGATCAAACTTCTGTCATTGAATACATCAGATAGAAACTTATTTCCAGTGCTCCTGTCTTTTGGAGTTAATTGCTTTCTGCCCTGTCATCTCTTACATGTTCCTGAGGAGCCAGCTTCTGTCTCTGTTTTGCACTGATTGCATCTTTCACTGTCTGGTGCACTTCTGCACAGGGGAGCTTCCCTTCAACATTCCCAGACATATGCTAAGTACCTTTTTAAAATTCTGTTTTGAATAATGTTCACTGAAACTGGTTGATAGTTAGGAAGATGGTATGCTAAGACCTGTCCTGCTGATCAGTGTTGTTTTCTTTCCTCGATTCTCTGCCTGTGGCAGCCTATATTTTATTTATTATCATTATTATCCAACTTTTACTGTTTTTTTTTCTAAATTTGACGCAAAGTTCACCAGCATCTTCTCCTTCAAATCATATTAAAATCACTTAGTGTTAGCTCTACAGCTTAGGTCTGAGCTTTTCTGTGTCTTTCCCCTGTATCTCAGTATGTGACTCTTTCAGGGAGATTAATTTAATTGAGAGACAGGAGAGATTTTCCAATGAGACTTGTGCTCCTTAATCACTTAATCTTTGGCCAATCCATCTCCTTAACACTCCTCACTTCTGATATCCATAACTATAGAGACAAATTTATGATACTGTAGAAAGAATCTCATTTAGATCTCAGAACAGAGTTAATTGTGTGGTGTTGCTATGTAAAATTAGTTGAAGATCAAGACCGTATAGCTTGATCACTTGTGAAATTTTCTGTATCTGCCCTATATGTATGACTCTAAAGTATATGTTTATGCCATCTCCAGACAAACTGATGGAAAAGAAAGCTAAGTATATCACAGAACTCACTGGGATATGTAAGACCTTAAAAAATGCCCCCAAACCTTAATATCTAGTTAAATAAGCTATATTACTCACTTCCATTGAAACATATGGTTAACAGAATTGAAGAATCTGGTAATGGTCAAATTGTTTTCTGGTTCTAAATCAAAATAATATTTAAAAAAAAGCCTAGATATCAGAACATAATAAACAAAGTTAGCATGTAAGGAAAATAAGACTACAGAATATTAATATGTTTGGACATGTTCTTTTCAAGAGCCATTGAAAAAAATCTTTAAAATTCCTACAGAAAATAGAGATGTTTGACACTATCAGAATAACAGGGAAAGAGCCCAAAAGGTGTCACTAGCCTGACCCATAAAAAAAGTGTTAAACAGTACAGAGACAGCTAGATGACATGCACAAGAGAAAATAAATTTTGTGTCATACTGAGCAGTGTCAGGAACATCTCAAGAAAAACTACTTCAGATCCAAGACTGTAATATTCATATAAAGCAACTATGGCTTTCTAGGGAAGCTGGACAGGCACAGCAATTATCTTGAGTGCCTTATCATGAATCATGTCTAAATGATATATAATGAAAAACATAAGCTGTGACTTGCCTTGTGTTTGCCTGACTCTTAATAACATTGATTTATTGTATGAATTTGTATTTTATATATACTAATGGTAACTTTAAGTATTTACATTCTTTGCTGTTCACAAACCTTACATACCACTTCCTTAAATCAGTTTTTAAAGCAAATTCCTTATCAGTTGTGCAGATTATTTAAATTGGGGGATATTTTGCATATACAATCATTTATTCCTGTGTACCGAAGGACAATGACTATTAATGAAAAATGGCAACTTAGTTATTAGTTTAATGTATTTTTGATTTTATTGATACTGAAGAGAAACACTATTTTTTGTATTACAATACTTGGAAAATAAAATAGTTCAAAAATTTATATTTATGCATTTATGAAATATCAAGCTAGTTTAACAAAAAAAAAATCTTTCCTAGGAATTTTCTTTCCTGTCATTCTTCTTTCCACAGTTTGAAGGGAGAAAAACTATGCTTCTACTTTCAAAGAATCTTTTATAACTCTGTAATATCTATTTTGCTTTAACATTGTATTCTGTTTTCTATTATACTGTGTTTTGAAAAAGATTTATGTGTGAGTTATTGATTCATGGCTGGTACAGAGTATTTGACCGGGTTCCTTATTTGGATGTTTTAAATCGTGGATTTTTTTTTTAAAACAAACAAAAATCAGAGTAGGAGTGTGCTCAAGATGTGTTCCCATATAGTAAACTATGTCATAAAATACCCTTTTCCTTTTCTCTTTTTCAAGAAAAGACTGTTTCTAATCCTCCTCAATCATAGAAAGGGACAAAAAATTTCTTAATGTCACTCATGAGCATTCTTAACTTGTCTGTCTTCAATTTATTGAAAACGTAAGCGATTTGGAAATGTATTGTGGGAGATGTTTGTTACTTTTCACTTTTTTTTTTTCCTGCTGCAATAGTTGAGATGGCATACATTGCTTCTTTGAGATGTGCAAATGCAATCTCTATTTAATAACTGCCAGCGCCCTTGGTAGGCAAGTGAGGAGCTGCTTCATGGGAAAAATAGAGCAAGGCCGCTTGATGCTGAAACTAGCTACTAATGCAAAAGCTGTCTAAGCCCCAAACTTGCTAAACTAATGTACCAGGAAACAAGTAGCGCTAATGCAGTAACCATGACTGCTGAAGACCTTACAGCAGCTATCCTATAGCCATCAGCCCAGGGATTCAGCTGTCAGTGATCTAAGATCTGTTTTGATGCAGTACAACTATGCAACCTTGACTCAGTTTTAGTGAGAAAATTGTTGTAAGGCATGTGAAAGGGAGAGCTAATGCCATGTAAAGGCAGTGGAGGCCAGCCCTTCCTCTGACTGACAGCTGTCTGGTCAGTAAAGACACTTTGGGTGGCTAACTAAGGTGGTGAGCACAGCCTGCTTGCTCATTAATCCTAGCTACCTGTGCATACATCAGCCAATAAACAATTGCTGTGTCCTTTTAAGTTGTGTGTATCCTGCTTGCAAGGGTCATTACTTATGCAAAAGCATAACCTGTGGAAAAGTAACCTGTAGAGGGAGGGTTAAAATCCCCTAAATGTGTGTGACACTGGAAGGTGGCAGCTACTCTTATTTGCAAGCCACTCAAGTCCTGAAGGAAGTGCTCCTTCTACCAGTGAAATGAGATTAAAAGAAGAGAGTAAGCTTTGTATGACTTGCACAGGGAAGAGCCCTCCCTTCCACTGACGGCAATCTCTTCTTAAATTGTCCTGTGTGTCACTGAGCGAGCAAACAGCAGTGAGGAAAGCAAAGAAACAGTGGGACTCCAGTGTAACTCTGATCTGAAATATCCTTAGTGAGATGCAGTTTGCAAAAGCATTACCAAGGGAATCATATTGAAATCAATCTGCATGGGTGTGAGATCTGATTAATATTAGCTATTAAGATATTCATTCTTTACTTCAGGGCCACTATATAAATGGCATCTTTTAAGTAATGGAATTTAATATTTACTTTGGAAAAAACAAATAGTTCATGATAACCATTTGCAATTTATGATAAAACAGTTTTCACCTATGTAATGACCTTTGTAGTCCTTAAATTGATTTTTACGTAGTACCCCAGGACAAAACTTGTTAGTGGCTTGCAGAATGGTGTCTTAATATTGAAAAGATCATTTCCACCAAGGAAAATATTTTCGTAGGGGTATAGACTCTGCTGTGTTGTTTAGTGGATAGTTTTCAGAAAATACTTGGACTGTAACTTTGTGCTTTGTTTTCATTATTGCAATTATTTTGACTTCCTTTAATTATATTGCCTGCTAAAGTAGCAAAAAATCTGTCTGGCTGGTTGCTGTTTTTGTCTTTAAGCTCAGTCAGTGTTATCTGAGGTATGGCCTATGTGCTAGACACTTCACCACAATATTCTTCCCCTCTGCAGCATGCTCCTGATTGCTCTCATCTTGGGGCACCTCATGACTGTTCCCCCTTGCAGCTGAGGAGCAGTCACAGAGCCAAAACGCAGGCATGGTATGACATACATATGTGTATCATCAGAAGCTGCTTGTGCTTCCTATGGTGTGACCAGTCACGTGCCCATCATGTGAAAAGCAATGACACTTTTGAACGTGCACTAGATATGTATCCTGTGATGTGCTGTGACCTACAGGAGGAGCGAGGTCATGTTAGCTGATTTGTTCGCTCTCAATGCTGTAATCCCATGACTGCTGCTGCCACGAACAGGACAGGACTGTGCTTTGGCTGGGCAGTGGATGTGCATGACCCTTCCAATGGAGCAGAAATAGATCTATGGCTGTCTCTGGCTGAAAGCATAGATATGACTTCCCTGTACATTTTTGATAATTTGAAACAAAACTGCATTTATTTATTTTTAGCTAAACCTTGCAGGAAGAATGCACCCTTACAGACAAACCCCTTTCATTTAAGTTAGCATCTACCTGCTCATGGCTCTGCTCTCTCTTTTTAACTTGGCAGAAAGTGCTCTCCAACCTGGAATTTTGCTAAATGTGTTCTGAGCTACCTGCAGGTTCTCAGGTTTTAAGGGTTTTGTCTGAATGCTCCAAGGAAAGTATAGCTGCCTCTTACTGGGTACCATCTGCTCGGGCAATTATGTCTAAATAATAATTTCTGTCAGACAATGAATAATGCTTTGCTTAAATAGTTTTGTAGCTTAAGTATTTATATATATACAAACAAATATTTCTAAACAGCATATGACAAACTGTATCCCAAGCAATCCTAACAAAGTATCTTTTTGTGTGGCAAGAGCAGGGCTCAGGCATATTCGTTCCCATTTAGCACATCCCTCGGACATTAATGTTTCGCTTGCTCAGTTCTGATAACCTGTCTGACCCTATGAATTTACAATATGTAGGACTGGTAAGAAAGCCTTTTTGTGAGGAATTGTCACACCAATGACACCAGAAATGAAGGGGGACGGGAGGGAAAGAGGAACAAGGTGTGTGTGTGGGGAAGGGAGGGGAAGGTTATTTGGAAGTAAGGAAGTAGTCTGATCCTAGAGAAAAGAGACTGTTCCAAGTATAGGAATTAGCAAAGTGGAAGGTCTAGGGAGAATTAGTCAAACGGCACAAGGAAGGGTGTGGGGATTTTGAGAGATTCCTGAAAGACTCATCTTCACTGGGAGAAAAGGTATTATTTTTAGTGTGCATCTGAATCTTGGCATATGTAAGGTAAGTTGTGTTTTGTGCCTAAACACATGAGCAGTTCAAACTTTGTAGCTGTCTGTTATAAAAGTCTCACCAGGAGTTATAACCTCTCTAGCCTTTGTTTCAATGGAAATGCTATCCTGGCCTGGTTTGGCTACTGTTTTCATGAATTGCTATACTTCATCTGAGGATTTTAACACGTGCCAGTTAAGATATGAGTAAACTTGAGTGAAAATACATTTTAATTTCTGCTGTTGACCTGTTCATAATGTACTGCAAATGTGATGGGGCGCTTTAGTAACGGGTCAACTCCGTATTTCTGTGTTGTTGCAGAGTATAGTGAATCATTCCTGAACTAGCAATAATATGTGGTCGTTCATATTACTACTGTAAAGAAGTATCTGAATTCTCTTGGAAAGCTTGCCCCGTGCCCTAACTATTCTTCCTGGGCTCTATCTTTGTACTCTGAAACTTGAGAGAAGGAGCTGCTTGCTGCCATCTATTGATAAATCTGAGGAAGAGACAGACCGAGTCAGACCTCATTTGCATGGTTGATGCCCACTATGCCTGTACAAACGTTTTTGGTTGCTGGTGTTAATGCTATTCTAAAGTTCTGTTTATAGAGGTAATAAAATGTTATCGTTACTGACTAAATAAACAACTGAATTGAACTTGATGCGGGACAAGTGAAGCTTTAGCCTAACCAAACCTCAGTCAGGGACCTCTGGATACGGGAGTTCAGATGCACCCCAGAGATGTAGAGAAAAGGGAAAGTAAGGCCTAGGGTTTTTCACAGAATGAAATTCATAGTAAATTGTAATAAGAGTTAAAAGAGCTCACAGAGATCATAATACTGGCAAAGCAATGATTGTTGTATAGGTTGAAGGCAGGAAAACCCTTTCCTAGGCCTGTTGCAGGCAGAGGGTTGTGAAGGCATGCCTAGAGGCAGTGGGGTGTGCAGCATGTAGGAGTGATGCAGCTGGAAGGCCATGATGCACCCAAACGCGATGCAGTGTGAAAAACAGGCACCTCTTCACGGGAGCACTCCTCTCCGTGAGCTACAGGGGAGTGTCGTAGGGTCATACCAGGGCTCTGAAGCAGCAATGACCACCTACAGTGAGTGGTGGGTCTCCAGAGAGGTGGGAGGCAACTGAGAAACCACACACTAATACTGGGCATTCGCACCAGTAGGTGGGGAAGGTGAGTTAAAAGACTACTGCTTAATGAAGCATGCACATCCATGATTTATTTGTGTAAATGCCTAGGTTATTTACTGGTGTTTAATGTCCCAGACTGTTGTCAACTGTGATGTTATTTTTCTTTTTCATGTAGCTTTTGTTTCATACAATGACTTTCATACAAAGAAGATATTGCCTGTAGGAAGTAGACAGTAATGGTTTTTAACTTTTTTTTCTCAAATTTCAGGAAAGGTGCTACAAGCTGCTGCCTCCTATTTTTAGGAGGAATCTTTAGATACTTATTCTTGCTGTTTTTGCTGCTGCAAACACCTGTTGGCCGTTAAAGCACCACAAAACCAAATTCAAAAGCTATATATAAACAAGATATGTGAATTGCTATTAGCATTTTCACATGGATATTAAGTTAAGATAAAATGAGCACAATATTCATATGGAAATGTTAAAAGGCAGAATTCTAGCTTTTAAAAAAATCTAAAAATGGCACACAGTAGTTGAGTCAAGTACTGTTTTCTCTCTTTAATACTATTTTTAATACAGTTTTTTTATTTAGTTAAAACTCATTAAAAAACCTCAGCAACTGCAGCCTACATCTGGAAAAAGGAGAATTTTAAAGCCATTTTAATTCCTGAACAAGTCATCAGGGCAGACCATTACTGGAATACTGGGTGGGTTTCTTCAAATTGTATTTTCTCCTCACATGTAGTCTCTATTGATAATAAAGCTCTCCTTTGAAAATAGTTTAGGTCTTATATTTCTAACAAAATATAGTTAAAAAGAGAAGCAGTACTAGCATCTAGGGTTTCACAGTCCTTAGTAGAACCACATTATCCCTCAAACTGTGATATTCCCTGCACAGGGGACTCTGGGACTGTTGTCCATAAGAGATCGTAGAGAGCTACCTGCTGAGGAAAATGCTTGTCCAAAATCTACTGCTGCTGCCTGTGATATGTAGCCTAGCCTGTGTGTCTGTTTGATCTCACGGAGCCCCAGCAAGCTTTAGAAATGCTGGCCACCAGGGAAAGCAGAGAAATGCTACAGATCAAATGTTTCTCAAGGAGGAGAGGAGGAAATAGCTTTTTGGGGGTGAAGTTTTTGGCAGATCCAATGCCAATTGCCAAAAAAAATAAAGCTGGGGTGACTGGGGTCCAGAGGAGAAAGGTGCTCTCCTGTTGTTGTCTTAAGATGGACCCTGTGGGTTTCCATCCTTCAAGAAATCAGAGGACACAGTTAACACGAGTAACAAGGTGGTCAGAAATTGCATCATTCTCTCCTTGCACCTGAGGGTGGATAACTGAGGGAATAAGCATTGCAGCTTTATTTCTTCTTGACTTTTTCATCAAAACATGTGAGTGCTCCCTTGAGTTTGGAAAGACTTCTCTTTGGCCAGGTGACTGGACAGCCAGGCTGTGTGGCTGCTTCAGCAGACGCCTCAGGTGGTTGTCCACTGGCTGCCCTCACCCACTCGCATGCTCCACCTGCAAACTTGTGCCATTGGTGACTCAGCCCGTTGTCCTGTGCCAAGTGTGTTGTAAGGCATGACATCTTTTCACTGGGGAGCATCTAGGCTGCATCTACTGGGGTAAAATGAGCGAGGTGCTGCTGAGGTATCGCTTTTCTTGTTGTCTGTCTCAGCCCAGCAGCAGTAAATTGCTGTTGATGGTCTGCCTCCTACTGTCCATTCACGATGTCACCTCTACCATCTGCCTCAGCAGCTCTCATGGCTCCTTGTCTGAGTGAGTCAGTCCAGAAAACATTTCAGTCAGGCCCATTTGATTCAAATCAGAGAGAATAAATGGGCATCTGCACAATAATTAAGGTAAGAGAGATCAATTTTTAAGATTGCTTTTTCCTCAGTCTTTGCAAAAGAAAAATTGTATTGAATTGGTGTATTCAGAGAAGAGACAAAGATAGAGTGAAAAACTAGAAAATAGGCCTTTAGTGAGTTACTGAAGAAGCTCAAAGAAGTTTGAGGGCTGAACATTATATATTTATAACAGTGAGAACAAACATTGATATGAAGATGTTTGACATCTGACTTGTAAAAGTAGAAATATTCAGACTTGAAATAAGTGGAGATTCTTACTAAAAATGGCTAACTATTATAACAACTTGTTAAAGAGTAGAGTAGACTTTTTGACTGTGGAAATTCTGTAGAGTAGTTTGCACAGCTTTCTAAAAGACTTAGTTAAGGGAAAACCTTAGGTTTTATTGTTGAAGTCCTAGTAACATTTGTTTCTTTTTTTTTTTCTTGATACTGAGTTTTTATTTATTTATTTTTAAACTGTCATCATTACTGATCAGTTAGCTTATAATGTCAATCCTAAATGGTTAAACAATTCTGAATTAGATGAACTGGCTGTTTCAACATATCAGTAATAGAAAAGAGAATCTCTTTTTTTCAGTCCACAGAATGAAAATTCAAGGTAGTATAGTGCTACTGCTGTGTGTTCTCTGTCTGACGAGGCTGGGAGGTCCTGATGGGTTTCAGTCTTCCTCATTCAAATTTTCTCAGTTTAGGGACTGTATTGTCTTACCACACAAGCATGATAAATCAGTCTTGCAATCTCTGAGAACTGCAGTACTAGAAACTTTACCTATAAACTAACTGGAGGTATTTTAGATCAGAAAAGCATTATTTGACACTGTATTTGTTCATGCTTTCATTTAACCCTCTTTTATCACTACAGTATTAAAGTAGCCTAGACATTAATGATTCTTTTTTTCTTGCATATGTCCTATAAGATACGAAGAGGATGATCAGCATTGCATAACAGGCAATTCCAGATGAGAACAACTTGGTGTCTTGTGAGCTTTGTCAGAAGTCAATGAAGAGAGCAGAGGACAAGTCATAAAAATGCATATTCAGTCCTGCTAATTCAGTGAAGCTGTAATTGCTTTCACGTTTGGGGTAGGAAAGCTGTTGGAACATCTTTCGAATGTTAACTCTTTTCTTATTCCATCTGTTTTCTAAGGCATCTATTTATCTGTTTGTTAGAGACAAATGAATAATGTGGTGTGTGTGTGTGTTTGTTTTTCATTTTTTTTATTTTTTAAATGCAGTGGCCAAGATGGAGGGGTAAAGCCAGCAAGTATCATTCAATTATGCTTGGAAGCAAACTTTGCATAAAATTAAAGGAAAAACATTCACTTTAAGGCAACCTCAACTGCTTGAAACCTAAGGAGACATGCTCTATTTTGGTTATTCAATATTTCTATTTGTTATTTGTCTTTCTGAATTACATAAACTTAAAAAAAAAAAAAGACATGCTTTTTGCTTTTTTCCCCTTTTATTTTGTTTTGGTGATTTCATAATTAAATACTCTGTTTAAAAAGTAAATAAGATATTTAAAAAAATTTTTTTTGGCTGAATTGCTGAATTTATCCTTCATTTATGGTTCACCGGGCTCTCAATTAAAAAAAAAAATCTTTAAATATAATTAAATACAACCTGTCAATAAATTATGAATTACTACAGTAGTATATACAACATATTGCTGTTTATATAGTCAAGGCTTCATGCAGTTATATGAAAGCTTGCTTTTAGAGATAAAATATCTGCAGCTAAACCCTATAAAATAAATTAGATGATTTAGTATGTTTGAGTAACAACAGAAATTTTCCTATTGAAGTTGAAACATGAGTTATACTGTTTTTTTTGAAATGTATCACAAGTATATACCTACAGTTTAAAATAAAGTCTTTAGGTATTAATGCCAAAAGGATAGATATGAGAAGGTCACATAACATAACTTTAGCTCATAAAATGTACCATGACCATTACTTCTGCTTGTGAGGTTGCTATCTGTTTAGTTTCTTTCTCTCATATAAAGGGCAGGTGCCCTTTAAAAAGGTATGGATGAATCTGTCTTTTTGAAAAGTTGCTTCTGTAAAGAGAGCAACGCATTACAAGAGTGATGTGCCCTGTGCAGTTAGAAGACACTCCTGTTGTATTATGTGTGTTTTGACCAAATGGCTTCTAGATTTACAACCATTTCTAGAATGTTTATAACCAAACTCCTACCAAATGTTCCATACACAGTATGAATCATTGTAACACTTTGTGTACATCTTTGAATAAATGTTTTTAAAAAAATACATGATGCTGAGCAATGTAGGATTTACAAAATTTCCTTCCAGAATCACCTATTCTCCTTTAGAAGGAGTAAACTTGAATTTATAGCTAAAAGGGTGTTTTCCTCCTTAGTTCTGTTAGTAAATGTTAGTAGAAAAGAGATTACCTGTTAATTCCCTTAATTAGTTTGAATATTTCATTTCACTGAAAACAATCGAAATAAAATCTCATGAGCAATTGCTCTTCAAGTGTTATACTCACAAAGTTAATTGCAAAGTATCTCACAACATAAAGTAAAGGCCAAATCAGGATCATAATGTTGTGATATATAAGAACAAAATAATGATTTTTGGCATCCATATTGAAGTCTGCTGGCTGTATGCAACCCAGAAAAAACACACTTTGTATTTATTATTGACTCCTTTGTTACTGATCATCACATGTACAGAATGTGTGTGCGAGAGAGAAAAGCAAGATGAAAGTTGTCACCTGTGATAGTCAAAAGGTGAGAATTTAGCTGAGCCAAACTCAATGTGCTACACTTATTTAATTGGGAAAGTCTGGTGTGGGGGTGTGTGTGGTGGGTTGTGTGTTTTTTCTGTGTTTTTTTTTTTTGAAACAGGTTTTGCTTCCTCTGTGTGTGTATATGACTCCTGCAAATCCAAATGTATAGAATTAGGACAGTGATGTGAGATGCTATCTGAATCACTTTAAGATTAACAGTAAGCTGTTCGCAGACCATAGGCATTGGCAAAGTTATTCATGCATGCCTATGGTTGTGAAATGATGTTCTCCATCGTATAAATGGATATACCACGGTTTTCTGCTTTCATTGCTTGTGGCTAGCTTAAAATTGATGTAAAGGCTCTGAAATGTTTCCCAATTTATTCTTGTATCACTTTGACATCATTTAAAAGAGCTATTAAATATGATTTATGAGTCAAATAACTTGCCCACTGGATTTCATTTTAAAACTCTGACCACTAGCAAACTCTGTAAAAGTGTATTTTCTGTATGAATAACCAAGTTAATTGATCTATATAAGTATAACCTACATCCATATGTCAGAACAAGTGAAAGAATTTCATCTGCACAAAACTCATGCTTTTAATTTCCATTTTTTTCTTACTTTCTTTAAGTTGCTTTTTATTTAGCTCCCAGTTTGAATGTTTTTGCTTTCACCAAATACCAGTGCATTGTGTTAAAACTGATAGCTTTACATGCCATGTAAGTATGCTTTCAGAAACAGACACCTACTATGGAAGGTTTGGATTTATTGGGTCTCAAAGGGAGCTGTAGCCATTAGCTCCAGCAGATGTTGCATGTGCATGCACTCTTACCTAATGCGACTTTAGCCAGACAGCAGTGCAAAAACACCTTTACTCCCCAGTCACATGCTACAGCTTTGCAATAAACTCGGTGTAAAAGACTTCCTTACATGTCTTAAACTGACAAGTTTTTCTACATGGTAATGTTTCCTTTCATTGCTACTTTACCCTAGCAAATAGATGATAGGTGGCATACGAAGATTGAATACAGCAATCTTAGACACCCAAATAATTCACTCCTGAAGTTAACACCAAGTTTTGTTTTCTGTTCAGCTATTTATTTTGATGGAGTTGCCTAGGTAGAACATCATTCCTTTATACACAAATGTCAGAGCTGCTTCAGTAATTTCAAAGTTAGTTTGTCTGCCAGACAAAAGTGATCAAACACTCTGGAAGTCTGAGGGCAAACTAAGAAATGTTCTTTATATCCTTTCTGATTATATGGATTAACAGTATGCATCATTTTCTTTATCTCCTACAGTCATGCTTCCTTGATGCGTCTTGTATGGATTAGCAAAGCATCAGAGGAACAGTGCTTTGCTTCCAAGTTTTAGGTGAAATACATACTGGGTTCTTTGCTGTTGGTATCTTTTTCTGTCACTCATATTGAGATGAATGAAGCACCCTCTTGGTCTCTGGTGACTGCCTGCTGCTGAAGAGGCCAATCCTATTTTGTTTGTCTTCTTAGCCAGATGAAACCATTGCTTCTCGGGATGTTTTTCTTGTTTTTGTGGGGTGTTTTTTTTGTTTTGGGGGTGTTTGTGTGTTTGTTTCTTCAGTCTCCCTTTTCCAAAAATGGAGGAAAAAACAAGTTATGGGACTGCTTGCAGCTTGCTTGTAGATACTAATCCAAAGTAGTCCAACAAGCTGTGAGTATGTTTTTGGTGAAACACCACCCCAAGGCACTCCTGTGAACAGGCCAGCTTTTCAGGCTTTTCTGGGGATTTGGGCTTAGGACAGTACATTTGAAGAGAAAGGAGTTAACAAACACTGTGAAATATTAAGGATTGACTAAAAAAAGACATTAAAAAGAGATGGGGAGAGGGAAGTTATATTTTTACTTAGAAGAGATATATAGTTTTTTATATTGTGTAAGTATTTATGCAGTCCTCAATCTTTTTCCTTTTCCTATTGATTTTTGAAACTCTACTGGGAAAGAGTGGGGCTCCAAAAGACTGAAAAATTCCATTCTATAACAGTTCTGGTATTTAAAACTTAAAATGAGTGAAAGTATAAGCCAATAAATCACACTATGTTCAATCTGATGCACTAATCCTAGGTAAAGCATTAAAACTTTTAAAGAAACACGATTGAGTTTCCTGAAACACAAAACTTGTTAACTGTGCCATTATTTTAGTTTTATATTTAGGTCTTTCTGTGGCGTTGGCCTAGTGCTAACCAGCATTCAGATAGAAAACTTGTAATTCATGGAATCTGCAAAGAATGATGCAATTCACAATAGGTGAAAAAGATTGAAAGATTATCAAGGGATCACTGGCAGCTCTCAAAATGTAATTGATAGTGGGGCTGTTTGAAAAGCATTTGACAAAGTAACAAATCTGCTATGTATTATGTTTATTAAGAGTTTTAACAACATGATAGAATGAAAACATTCCTGGGTGTGTGATGAGTCACAAACTGGCTAAGACAGAAATATAAGGAAAATATGCTACTGTTATGTGATTTGGATTGGGGTTATAAATAGTGCTGGCCCAGAAACATTCAAGTGGTTGACAGTGTGCCTGGAAATGGAGGAAGCACATATTGCACTGGTGGATCTTTCTTAGCAGTGATACTAGGAAGGATTTGGGAATCGGGAATACAGTGGATGCAGCAGACTACCAAAAATGCTAGCATCATAAAGATATAAAGATGGGTGTCCTTATCAGATGGAAGTCTCATCCAGTATCCTATCTCCACCGGTCATGGTAGATAAATAGGGATGAATATAAGACCAGGGCA
Organism: Apteryx mantelli; assembly: GCF_036417845.1. Taxonomy (NCBI): domain Eukaryota; kingdom Metazoa; phylum Chordata; class Aves; order Apterygiformes; family Apterygidae; genus Apteryx; species Apteryx mantelli. Next base: position 58,950,280 of record NC_089982.1, read on the forward strand.
AACCTATATGATACTTCCCTTGAGTACTCTCCTAAACTTCAGCAATTGCCTGAGCTGAAGGTGGCTTCTTTGTACTTAGTAATATTCAGCAGACTTCACTTACAAAGTTTTCTCTTGTGTTGATCCTGGTATGTTTCAGAAGAGAATAATATAAAAAAGAAGTAGGAAAGCAAACTTGCTTCTGTGTGCAGCAGAGGGAAGATCTCTGCTTATGTTCTATTTTGGGTGTAGCCTTCAAGAAGTATGTGGACATAGAGGAGAGCTGCAAGCATTTGCATAAAAATGATGCAATAGTTATGATGTGTAGCTTGAAGGACTTCAAGTCAGTACATTTGTCAAAGAAATGCTTGAAAGATGCCTTGTATGCTAAGCATATATACTTATACATGGAAAAGGGGTTTGACAAAAAAGAGCTCTTCTTTATGGGGTGTGTGGTTTTTTTTTTTTTTTTAATCTATCTCTGCAGACCAAGGCATAACAAAATCCAGCAGCTATAGGCTGAAGCTAGAAACCTCCAGTCTCAAAGATGCAGGTTCCTGAGCATGATGATAATTCAGTGTTTCTAAAGGGTAGCATTGGGGTGCTGCCCTGCTTCTTTATTTGAAGCCTTAAAAAGGAGCCAGAAGAGTTCCTAAAATATACATGTTTTGATATAGCTTCTGCAAAAAGTACTGTTGCCTTTTGTGTTTGCACTGGCCTGGATCACTATAGTGTTTCTTTTTGGCTTTGAAATCTGTGGATCTATGAATCCCATTTCTTTCCTTTTTTGAGGATCCATAGGTCACTGCATGTGTATATTGTGCTAAACATGCTTTTAATATATGCAGCTACATAACAAAACAGTAAGTAGAACCAAATCTCCTGCTTCAGCTGAATCTCCAACTTTGGCGCATTGCTTCTTCCCCACACCCCCTGCTCCAGCATCAACGTTTGGCTCACTAAGACAGGATGTCAGGAAGGTTGGATTCCTGTTCCGAAATAGTCCTGAGACTCCTCTCTGCTTGGTGTCCTTGTACGCTCAGGGCCACAGTGACCACTGCTCAAGGGCTGTGAAGCTGTTTCCCCCAGGTTCAGCTGGCAGAGGCTCTGTCTAGCAGTGGGGCTTGCTTAGTCGGCTTCTGGATGTCTCATTAGTTTCTTCTCTCAGGTACTGTTCTCTTGTTTGTTGCCTGAAAAAATGTGATTATTTATTCATCTGAGAAATGAAATACTTCTGCCAAAGTCAAGTTATAGGACTCTGTACAGGTATGTCTGCAGGTATTATGGTAGTCTATGACAGTGGTTCCCCAAGTTTTGAAAACATGTTATTGTGAAGCTTTAAATTTGCTTATGCACTACCATGGTAGTCATGAAGTGATGAATTTGTACATTTCATTGCTTAATATGCTGTAGATCAGCAGTGATCTGAAGGCTTAGGTAATGTAATAGCTTTGTCTTGACTTAAGCTCTGTGAACTTGATATGAACTTGGAGTTTTCTTTCTGTGTCTTTTGTTTACTCACTGAGGCTTTTATTGGCAGGCTACTTTCTATTTCTATTTTAATCTTTATTACCCTCCACCTTTTTTCAAGAGATTTCTGTCTAGGTAACTAGGCCACAATTACTATGATAAGAAAATTTGCTGATCATAGACATTCTTTCAAACACACTTGTTAATTTCTTTTGCTCTCCAAGGATATTAACAACATGAAACAAATTCATTTACTATCATAATATTTTGTAGGAGAGGAAACAGTATTGAGTCAACTTTGTTCCTAAACATTCAGTTTTTAACTTAGCTGATGCTGGGAAAAAAAAGCCATTGAGCAATAAGTATTGCCTGAGGGAAGAATATACAGGAAAAGCTATGATGTAGTACAAGAGCAGAGAACATGAATCATCTTTTTTCAGTCCATTATGAAATAAGACAACAGATAGACTTATTGTTAGTATCTTGGATAAATGTCTTTTGGGTGCCAGGCTTCTGAGCAGTTCTATAAAAATTACTATGGCTTGACAAATGAGTGGAAACACTCTCTGGGTGTTTATGTATCTCATCTAATACAGCAGAGAAAATTATTCCAAAATATCTTCAAATCAGTTACTATTTATTAAGACATTTTTCCAGTTAAAACAGGTGCATGAAAAAATGGGCTTGTCAAATTATGCACAAAATATTGTCCTTTCTCATTAGTTTTACTGTTTGCTGAAGTATGTTAAAGTTGTTAGTCTTTTTTGTCTGTTGAAGGTGATATTTGACATACTAAATTATACAACTGATCATTAGATGATGTGCTTAAATTAGTGGTTTTTAAAGATAAGTCTGCCAACTGTATAAAAGCTACTTCACCTTGCATGCTTAATTCAGATATATATTTTAATTTAGGTATAGCTAAGGATAACTGCTTGGCAACTCTGACTGCTGCATGTATTTATGTTTCTGGATCACTGATCAAGGGTAGCTAATTTTTAAAATCGTAATACATTTTAGACTCTTAGGCAGGATTTTGAAGGCAGGTCCTGCCCTCTGCTACACCTTAGTGTGTGGCTAGATTTGTGTGACATATCCAGTGTGCAGAGGGAAAGCCTTGGCAAAGACGTGTGCTACAAATAAAGTAGAAACACTTTTCAGCCATCATTGAAGAAATCTAACTCACGGAGCATAAGGGGAAAACAGGACTTATTTGAAGCAGGTCTCTGTGTGCAGTATGTAGTGGCTTGGGTAGCGTGTGTGTGTATATATATATATATATATATGTATATATTTTATATTTTTTTGTAATAACAGATAAAGCCACATCTTTAGTGATACTAATACCATTCCCTGCTCCAAATGAAAAAACATCACAGTATTACTGACTCTTTGCATGAGGCTGTCTGTGTGAGAAACAGGAGTGCCTCTCTCCAGAGCTCTGCTTCTCGGCTGAGAACTGACTCTGGAGGGACTTCTGCGCTGTGGAGGCTGCTAAGCAGGGTAGCATCAAAAATCTCTCATTTCTCCTGGCTCTCGAGGTGGATGGTATCAGAGTCCAAGAACTCTTTGGTGCTGCTTTGTTCAGGAGCCTGTGTGTATAGAGTCATGATGCTATGAGGTTATCAGTATAAACTCAGCGTTGGGCTCATAGCTGAGTGGAACCGGTTCTACAAACTGGTCCTCTTCATGAAGAGACATTGCTGTTGTGAAACATCGCTGAACTTGCGACCTCATTTAGTGTGCAAGGCTTCCCTCCCTGACAGAAGAATGCAACAGCTGCAATAGCAACTACTAATGAGGTAAGGACCATTTTAGTCTTGACTGTAAGTGATATTTACTCATTTTATCCTCTCTTTCATCAGCTATATCCTTAAGATGCATCCTTGCATGTAAAAAGTTTAGAGAGAATAGACTGAAAAAGAGGAAACTAAAATACACACATTATCAGAACTTTGCATTTCACTTGAGCACTCTTTCATTGGAAAAAGTGGTTTATGACTAAGCAGAATTTTTGTATGAAAATAGGTGCTTTTCTCCAGGAAGAGACTGGCCTACAAAGAACTGGAGTAGAAAGCAATTTTCCTGGAAACACTGCAGCAGTGTTTCCAAACTGTGACCAAAATATTTGTATTTTCATGCTCTTGCAGTCCATGTATGTATAACACAATGTTTTAGTTTTGGTCATCATCTATAAACTGAGTTCACAGGCTCATTGGAAACCCAAAGGATAAAGTATAAGAATACATATGCATCACTGGAAATTAGATAATAATAAATTTCCTCATAAGCGAATGTTGTGTATGAGACCTTGGGCATCACTTAAAGTGGCTGTGTGAGAGTGGACCCAATTTGATAGTCAGAGGCTGGAAGTGTGGGTTACACGTTGCTCTGAGCGCTGAAGCTATCTGTCGTGAGGGTGAAGCTCTGGGCATGTGTATTGGTCTGATTTAATAAATGATGCCAGACTATGAAACTTCTTCCTGCAGGGACTGTGACGTGTTGCATTCGTTTTGCTTCAGTACAAATGTATGGGGATATTCTTTGGTTTAACCTTTCCTGATGACTCGGGGCTCATGTGTATTGTTAGATGAGTAAGAAAATCCAAAGTTAGTCCCTCCACGATGCTGACTGGGCTTTGACCAGGCAGGATGCAAGTCAGCTTTGATCCAAACGGCATTTGGACGCAATCAGATGGGGCTATGCTTAAGCAAAGCATCCTGTATTTTTGAATTATCTGCTTAGGTTTCCCACAGAGAGATTTCTGGGAAGATTTTCACTTTTCTTGGTGACAGGCCTGTCCTCCTGGCATTTTTTTTTGCAGAAAACCCAGTGAAGTTGTTCTGGGTATCTCTAGAAATAGTGGGAATTTGTCCCTTAGGAAGAGTTGTAGTTATGACTTCAAATATATCAAAAGCAGGAGCTGATGCTGCTTAACAACAGTCAAGAATCACAGAATGGCACTGTTAATACTGTAAAGAGGAAAGAAATGGCTATTTACTAGAGTTGTTGACTTTTTGCAGTAATAAGCTTAATGGGTGATATTTACTGCTTAATTAAAAGAAAAGGTTTCAGTTTCTTTCAGAAAAAATAAGACTCTTAGCAAATGGTGTTTGTTCTCCAAATATTACTTAACAATGAAAAGTTACAGGCTGCAGAACCTTCCTAGTTGAGGGTAAGTGGTATTTACGCTGCCACAGACCTCTGAGAAGTAGAGGAACATAGATGATTTCATGAGGTCTCTTTTGCTCCCTCATGTTTACAGTTCCTGGATGCTATGAAAAAGAGGGCATTCAATCTACTGTAAAAATATATACATTTTTTACAATGCATAATTAACATATAGCATGCGTTGCCCCAAGATGACATTGCAGCCAGATGGTAAGTAGGAGTCCAAAAAGCCTTAAAATTTTATGCATCTCTTCACAATATTTACTGTTGCATTAGAAGTGGGAAATATAGAAGGGATGTAAACATTCATACTTCAACTTGTTTACAAAATGGGAAGAGGAAATAAAATTGGTTACTTTCAAATTTTCTTTTTTAGAAAACCATTCATCGTTTCTTTATGAAACATGCCACAGGTCAGTCTGCCAAATTCAGTGTTCCTTAATTGAGCGATGGCTTTTGCTTGAGAAAGACCTATGGAATTCAGTGCAGTTAGGTTATTTTGTTTCATGCAGTGCTGTGCACTGTAAATCAGGATGCAGTAGTATGACATTGCAAGTCCTAAAATCCACCCCCCACACACACTTTGTGGGTAGCAAATTATATCTCTTGCCCATCATAAACCAGCAAACAGTTGCTCCCATTCAGTATTCTAATCATCACTGAATAGTTTGATGCATCTTTAAACAGCCATTTTAGTGTTTTGCGCTTAAAAGGCTCTGTGTTGCTGACTGAGCAATTGCACAGCTGGCTGGCTGTACTTTGAGTAGTAGGGTAGTTGGGAGCACAGCTGTGGTTGAAGTCTTGCAAAAATACTGACTTTTAGGGTTAGTCTGGTTTGTGATAGAATGAGGAATAGCTCCAATAAATTTAGGAAGACAGAGGTCTGTATTACTTCCATGGTGAAACAGTTCATGGAGGAGCTACAAAAATTATCTCTCTGATGAAATCTTCCAAACAATCAGTTCTGAATGCTGCTGACTTACATTACTAAAACAAGCCAGTCTGGAGGAGTCTTATGTGTATTGTCCAGAGTGCATCTGAGTACTGCATGTGCTGAGTACTAAATTCCACCAAAGATATTTGTGTATTGCTTCTCAGTGAGATGCTCTGCATTGAGGTTAACACATGCTGCTGAGAATAGCATTATTATTGCTGCAATGAAACAGTGGAGACAAATTGGATAGGGAGGGAGAAGCATTTTTAGCCCAGGGCTTATTATAAAGAAAAAAGTCAACTATTTCTTAATGTACTATTTTATAATAGCAAATACAATCCACTTCAGGCTTAAGTAACTCTGTATTTTCCAAAGCATGTAATAATCTTGATTTTTTTTTTTTAATGTCTCCCCAGGGTTTTGGATAACTAAACTAATATACTCTTTAATATCTCAGGGCTATTCCTTCAACTTAGTGACTATCCTAGTGAATCAGTCAAGAAATGTGGGAAAATATTCCCAGATTTTGAAATATAGAGAAGCTTCTACTGTAATTTCTGAAACATCCTTCAGATGTGAACTGTTAATGAGTCTAAACATAGTCATTCTGGATTTTGCTGTCTCATATCATGTTTGGATTTTTAATGAAATGAAGATGACCTAAAAGGAACAGAAATGCAAGGAAGTCTGTTATGAGGATGACATGCCTCATTATGCTGAGGACAGCATGACCCTGAAATCTGGTTTGAAAACAGATAAGTGCTTTGAAGGGGTCTAAGCATGTACTGAAATAAATATTCCTAAAGTGGAGAAAAGCAAAAAGTTTGAGTTGAGCTTTTAAGCTTCCATAGGAGTACTTGAGCTGTAGAAAAAATGAATAAGCTTCTGTGGTTATTAGCCCAGAGACTTGTCAATCAGTTTGACTCTCTTGAACTACTCACTGCAGATCCAATTACAGTAGTTGCCAGTGGTGTCACTGGCACTGATGTGTACTTTGGGGACATGAAAGCCCCCATGACACCTTAAAACTCCTTTCTAGGGTTTCCCAATTTTTTAATTTATTTTATTATTTTTATTTTATATATATTTTTTGAAATATTCCCTTCTACTGATCTGGGATTTTAGTTAAACTGCCAAAAGGGGTTGGTTGAGAGGAAAGAAGAAAATACTGTGTGTATACATATACCGGGATGTAAAGGCCTCCACCAGACCATGCTCAGCAAATACTTCTGTAGCTTCCAGGCTGGGGCATCTTCTCTCCTAGCTATATCAATGTAAAATACAAGCATCTTTTGCAAATAGAGCATCTAGTGACCTCAAGAGTTATAGTGAGAGCAAAGTGAGCCAGAGAGCAGATGAGAAAGTAAAATTTCAAGCAAGTCAGGAAAGAAGAAAGGCACTGAAAGTATGGAGAAAGCAAAGAGTCCATTCTGGGGGAGAATACATTTTTAGTTATTCAGTTAAACATTTGGCCTCCTACTTTATGACTGCTCACTAGTGATATGACAAGATCCTGCATCTTCATGCCCTAACAAAGAGTTATGTTTAGTTCAGCAGTGTTTGTAAAGCACTAGGATCCTGGGATGGATGCAGTCAGATAAACAGTGAAGATATTTCTGACAGAGCCAAGTATTTCCATTGAAACAGATGGCGTTCAGTGCTTTGGAGTCCTTTGCGAACATGACTGGGACAAATATCAGTACCATTAGAGGTGTGAGACACCTCTGAGAAGTGTAGCAAGGAACAGACCTAAAGAAAGCTGAGATTTTCTTAGCTCATGCAGGGAACACCTCAGACTGGGATAAATGGCATTGAACAGCATAGTTCCTCTCTGCCTGACTTTGCAGGAGAGATTGTAACCAAAGCACTGTTGGTGCCTTTATTTATATTCAAATACAAATATATTTTCTTTATTTGATGTACCTATGAGTATTTGCTAAAAGACATATATTTAATGAGTCTTGTCCATAATTTGTTTCTGTTGCTCGCTAATGGGCAAATAAGTCTCTTGAAGACCTATGCAGAGTAAATAATAAAATTCATAGCATTGAATGGTATTCAATGTCAAGTAGTTTCACTGCTAGAGTTATGGGTATATTAGTACTGATGATTTACTGTTATTGGTTACACTTGCATAGAATCATTAACACCAAGAATTAATGTTTAAAGTACTCAAAATTGGAATTGGTTTCATTAGGAGATAAGTAGGGAAATGTATCATTGCTGAGAAGCTAATACATATAGTAGCGTAGTTCCCCACACCTTGCTGTAAAGAAAGAAACTTTTTCCTAGAGATGGAAAACTCCCCAATAAATCCATTCTTTAAAAATTTGCTAATGAGTATGCAAAGTAAACAAAGTTAAATGAGTAAGAATTTTCCTGCTTTTTTGGATGAAATAAAGCTCCTAACAAATTAACTGCTTTGATATATCACTGCTTCAGGAAAGTTCAAGAGATTTAGACCCTTCTTCCTGCATATAGTAAGATTTAAGATGATGTTCCTATGTATCTTTTTCCAGTTTATTTCATACCAGCACTCTTTTCAACACAAAAAGTAAAATGGTATTTTAGCTTAAAATTATAAGGGGTATTTCTTTTGGATAAAGACATGATGTTAAAACAATCGTTTTTCTTACATAATTTAAATAATTACTATAGGAATATGAGAATCTCTTTGCAAGCAAATGCCTAGGATACTTAATTATATATGCTTGAGTTTTGGGAATAAAATGGATAACATAATATAAACGAACAACTGAAATATAGACTTTTTTAGTTTGAAATTTATCAAGATTTTGTAGAAAGGGGGGATCTATTTTTAAACTAAAGCAACTTGTGCTTTAATACTTTCAGAAACATTATTAGTTGACTATGTCAAACTATTGAAAAATTGGTAAAATAAATGGAAGTGATGATCCCTGTAAATGACCTTGAAACTGTGAAGCCATAAATAGAACGTAAATCTCATTTCCAAAATATGACATGAAGTTCTACTTTCCTTATACAGCCTATATGTAGCTCCCAGAAGACATGGTTCGAGCAAACATAATACAGTCACAACCTGTCCATACTACCTCACCATGAGAACAGAATGGGAAGTGACTTATAGTTTCTACACCTAAAATGCCTTAATTAGATATACGTGAGGAACTGAATTATATGTGGAAAACTTTAACGGATGACTTTTGTTATATTTATTACTTGAACTGTCAATGCTTCATATTTTCACATTTAACATTTTCAAATACACCAGTAACATTCTCAGTGATGTCGTTGCCACTGATTTTTTTTAAACTGCTGTATAAAACTTTACCATTAGAAGAAAAATAAAAATCTTACTTCAGAAAGAACTGGTGAAGTACTACTGTTGGGTTTGGGTTCAAATCTTTCCACCTAGGAATGATGGCATTTGTTTAATGGCCATGTAAGTGGACTTTTTTCTGGTAACAAACAGTACTTGGCAGGAAAATGCTGCCATTATCCTGTCAGTGTGGTACACAAATGCTGTCCCTTCACAGGTGCTTTTAAACTTGAAGCTGACCTAATAGCTGCAAGTAGTAAATTTTCCCTGTGTCTGACAGTTTTGTTTCTACCATGGGCCAATAGGTTTTTTCAGACCCTCTTGGCTTGTCCTAAAATGTATGAAGAAGAAGAAACAGGAACTGATTTAGTCGCTGCAACCTTACAAAACTCAATGAACCTTCAACAGATGACTACAAGGAAGGTAGGAAAAAAGGTGACTTCGGTGTGTGTTGTCCCTCCCCCCCCAGGTAACAAATATGGGAAGGAATTCTGCTCGTGCAGTATTTCAAGTGAAGTCCATAGAAATAATTTCAGTTAACCCATGTGTACTTCAATTTAGTGGGAACAGGTTCTAGCCCATGGAATTTGGTCTTTGAGTAAAACCTTAAAGAAATGCATTTCAGCTTTAGATAAGAAAGATATTGAGCTCTGGTTAAAAAAAAAAAAAGAATTTGTGAGAACTGGACAGACTGCAATAAGACCAACTTTTTGCTGTTAAGTCTGCTTTTCTCATCAATTCTTTGAATTTCAACATGTGTTAGTATTTTGCTGAAATGGGAATTCATATCCCCAAAGTAACTTTTTAACTCAAAGGTGGGAAACAATCTTTGCTTGTTTGAAGGCTTGAAATCTTACAGTTTATTCTTGATGTAGATGATGATGACCTGGAAGCAGTTAATGTGTCTCAAAATACAAACCTTCTTTTGTGTCATGTTTGATGTATGCAGAAACATGCAAAACTTAAATGCCTTTGGAGCAGCTAGACTTAGTGGAAGAGACAGTATTATTGTACAGGGAACTGGTATTATTCTGAAACAATTGGTAGAAGCCTGTGCTGCTATTGTATTTTATTTTGAGGCTGACAGTCTTGAATGTTTTGTTAATGACTGTCAGTGTGTGGTTTGTTCAATTAAGTATATATTTGTATTTCAAGTCGTCATATCTCTATATGAAGCTCATCAGCTTAATGCAGGTTGGCTTCAGGTTCCTTGCTTTAGAGTTTGCTGCAAGATATCTGTAGCAATCTGAGTTGTGTTTCTCAGTTCCTCAAAGACTACTGAAAGTTGTGGGAAATAAGGTACTGCAATTTAATGTACTTGATTTTCTACAGGAATAGGTACCTGTATTCATCAATTTTTTTTTATTTATTTATTTTTTAATTCTTGAGTTCAACACTGATGGAATAACTTTGCTCTTCCATGTGGGCGCCAATGACTCCAAGGGCAAACTGGAGACCATCAAGCAGGATTTCAGAGCTCTGGGGATGGCGGTCAAGGGTCTGGGAGCCCAGGTCATCTTCTCCTCAATCCTGCCAGTGAGGGGGATGGATCAGAGGAGGAGGAGACGGACTTCCCAAGTTAACAACTGGCTGCACCGCTGGTGTTGGCAACAGGGTTTTGGTTTCTACGACCATGGGACCCTGTTTGAAGATCGACAACTGATGGCAAGAGATGGGATCCACCTCACAAGGCGGGGCACGCGGGTCTTTGCCAACAGGTTGGCCAGCCTGGTAAGGAGGGCTTTAAACTAGGAAAGATGGGGGAAGGGGAGAGTTATAGAGACAGGGTAGCTGGCAAAAGACTGCTCAAGTCGGGATGCCTCCAGCAGGTGAATGCAGCCAGGGAAGTGCGCATGGGATGTGGCTATGGAGGACACTCTTTTACCTCTCCTGGGAAACCTGCATGCTCGATCACCTCCCTGAAATGCCTGTACACCAATGCACGCAGCATGGGGAACAAACAGGAAGAACTAGAGATGTGTGTGCGGTCGCAGGGCCATGATCTCATTGCCATTACAGAGGCATGGTGGGATAGCTCGCATGACTGGAGTGCTGTCATGGATGGCTACGTGCTTTTTAGGAAAGACAGGCCAGGAAAGCGAGGTGGTGGAGTTGCTCTTTATGTGAGAGAGCAACTGGAATGTATTGAGCTGTGCCTAGGGGTGGATGAAGAGCGAGTCGAGAGCTTATGGGTAAGGATCAAAGGGCAGGCTAGCATGGGTGACACTGCTGTGGGTGTTTACTACAGGCCACCTGATCAGGATGAGGAAGTCAATGAGGCCTTCTACAGACAGCTGGAAGTAGCCTCACGATCCCAGGCCCTGGTTCTCATGGGGAACTTCAACCACCCTGATATCTGCTGGAAAGACAACACAGCTAGGCACAAACAGTCCTGGAGGTTCCTGCAGAGCATTGGTGACAACTTCTTGACACAGGTGGTGGAGGAGCCAACAAGGAGAGGTGTGCTGCTGGATCTCGTACTAACAAACAAAGGAGGACTGGTGGAAGATGTGAAGGTCGGGGGCAGCCTTGGCTGCAGTGACCATGAGATGGTGGAGTTCAGGATCCTGTGAGGAGGCAGCAGGGCACTGAGTAGGATCACAACCCTGGACTTCAGGAGAGCAAACTTTGGCCTCTTCAGGGACCTACTTGGAGGAATCCCATGGGTTAGGGCCCTAGAAGGAAGGGGCGTTCAGGAGAGCTGGTTAATATTCAAACATCTCCTCCTCCAGGCTCAAGAGCGGTGCATCCCTATGAGTAGGAAGTCAAGCAAAGGAGGCAGGAGACCTGCATGGATGAGCAAGGAGCTCCTGGCAAAACTCAACCAGAAGAAGGAAGTATACAGAAAGTGGAAAGGGGGACAGGCCACTCGGGAGGAATATAGCAATGTTGTCAGAGTATGCAGGGATGTGACGAGGAAGGCTAAGGCCCGTTTGGAATTATATCTGGCAAGAGATGTCAAGGACAACAAGAAGGGCTTCTTCAAATACATCAGTAGCAAGAGGAAGACTAGGGAAAATGTGGGCCCTTTGCTGAATGGGGTGGGTGCCCTGGTGATGAAGGATGCAGAGAAGGCAGAGTTACTGAATGCCACCTTTGCTTCAGTCTTTACTGCTCAGGCCAGCCCTCAGGAACCCCAGACTCTGGAGACAAGAGAGAAAGTCTGGAGAAAGGAAAACTTTCCCTTGGTGGAAGAGGATCAGGTTAGAGATCATTTAAGCAGACTTGACACCCACAAATCCATGGGCCCCGATGGGATGCACCCACAAGTGCTGAGGGAGCTGGCAGATGTCATTGCTAAGCCACTCTCCATCATCTTTGAAAGGTCATGGAGAACAGGAGAGGTGCCTGAAGACTGGAAGAAAGCCAATGTCACCCCAGTCTTCAAAAAGGGCAAGAAGGAGGACCCAGGGAACTACAGGCCAGTCAGCCTCACCTCCATCCCTAGAAAGGTGATGGAGCAGCTCATCCTGGAGGCCATCTCCAAGCATGTGGAGGAAAAGAAGGTGATCAGGAGTAGTCAGCATGGCTTCACCAAGGGAAAATCATGCTTAACCAATCTGCCAGCCTTCTATGATGGAATGACTGGCTGGGTAGATGAGGGGAGAGCAGTGGATGTTGTCTACCTTGACTTCAGCAAGGCTTTTGACACTGTCTCCCATAACATCCTCATAGACAAGCTCAGGAAGTGTGGGCTAGATGAGTGGACAGTGAGGTGGATTGAGAACTGGCTGAATGGCAGAGCTCAGAGAGTTGTGATCAGTGGCACAGAGTCTAGTTGGAGGCCTGTAGCTAGCGGTGTCCCCCAGGGGTCAGTACTGAGTCCAGTCTTGTTCAACTTCTTCATCAATGACCTGGATGAAGGGACAGAGTGCACCCTCAGCAAGTTTGCTGACGGTACCAAACTGGGAGGAGTGGCTGATACACCGGAGGGCTGTGCTGCCATTCAGAGAGACCTGGACAGGCTGGAGAGGTGGGCGGAGAGGAACCTCATGAAGGTCAGCAAAGGCAAGTGCAGGGTCCTGCACCTAGGGAGGAACAACCCCATGCACCAGGACAGGTTGGGGGTTGACCTGCTGGAAAGCAGCTCTGCGGAGAAGGACCTGGGAGTGCTGGTGGACACCAAGTTAAGCATGAGGCAGCAATGTGCCCTTGTGGCCAAGAAGGCCAATGGTATCCTGGGCTGCATCAGGAAGAGTGTTGCCAGCAGGTCGAGGGAGGTGATTCTCCCCCTCTACTCAGCCCTGGTGAGGCCACATCTGGAGTACTGCGTCCAGTTCTGGGCTCCCCAGTGCAAGAGGGATGTGGCACTACTGGAGCAAGTGCAGCGAAGGGCTACGAAGATGATTAGGGGACTGGAGCATCTCTCTTATGAGGAAAGGCTGAGAGAGTTGGGCCTGTTTAGCCTAGAGAAGAGAAGGCTGAGAGGAGATCTTATCAACGTGTACAAGTATCTTAAGGGAGGGTGTTGAGAGGATGGGACCAGACTCTTTTCAGTGGTGCCGAGCGACAGGACGCGAGGCAACGGGCACAAACTGAAACACAGACGGTTCCATCCGAACACGAGGAAAAACTTCTTCACTGTGAGGGTTACAGAGCACTGGAACAGGTTGCCCAGAGAGGTTGTGGAGTCTCCTTCTCTGGAGATATTCAAAACCCGCCTGGACACGATCCTGTGCAACGTGTTCTAGGTGACCCTGCTTGAGCAGGGGGGTTGGACTAGATGATCTCCAGAGGTCCCTTCCAACCTCACCCATTCTGTGATTCTGTGATATATTTGAATAAAATCTTAGTTAATGATTTCCCAATTAAAGACTTGGTGAATTATAAATATGAATTTTCTCATATCTTATTATAATCCTGATTTAAATTTGGTTTTCAGTGGCCCATAATCTGTTTCCTTACCAGTACAGACAGATCTCTCCCTTACAGCTTTTGTGCATGCGTGTGGGTGTGTGGAAATGCAGTAAAATCTTTCAGTACCAAAGCAATGAAGAAATCAAAATGGGGATTGATGGCTTGATTCATACTCCACTCTGAATATAGCTGCAGTAGTTTGCTCTTATGCAGCTGGCTTCCATTATAATTCTGATTCCATCTTCACCTAGTCTCCCTCACATATTAATGTGTCAATTCAAGTACTCTTTACTCTTGTCCTACATTTTTTTTTAAAGGAAACATCTGGGATACATAATTTTAGAATAGGATTCATCAGTAATGATGACCTTGATTAACCTTATTTTTGGTTTTAGAAATGTACATGCCACACAGTTGAGTAAGCCAAAGACCTGTTTTCTAAGAGATCATAGAAATGAGAATGTAATATTAGAGAAATGAGAGTGGGCATAATCTGAAATAAACTTATAACATTCAGTCACTGAAGAGGACAGAGAGAATGAGGCACATGTTATCCAACAGTTGTACCCGGAGACGTGTGATATTCAAAAACTCCTCTGCCGGTACAATGGGTTATTTTCTCCTACCAAGGTTTCCCCTCACCTTTCACTTTATCATCAATAGGAAAAGACATGTAGCTCAGTTTAATGAGACTGTATTTGGGAAAATTCAGATATGCAGAGTGATGCAAATGTGTGACAATAAGCAAGGTTGCTGCTCTTGGGGTGCTTCGTGCACAACAGAAAATGCAGGAGTGTGAGGAACTCGGTGCACTGGGTTCCTGGCAGATGGAAGGGTGAGCCAAACCCGCAAAACTCTGTGCTGTTTCCAAAGTGGGAAAAGTGGTACTGGGACAAACAGTCTGCTCTGTCTTTTTATAAATCCTGAATTAGACTCCTGAAATAGAGCTTCCCATTTCAGGAGGCCAATGATTATAAAAGACGCTTTGTAGTTGAACACAAAAAACTGCTTTCCTGGTCCTAGGAAAGTAGACAGTACCCTCAGATGTGAAGGGGGATGCAGGCTCTTCAGGAGCTGTTGAAAAACAATTTTCTCTGAGGCTGATTATAGAGGAATGGTTAAGTGGGATTTTTTGTTTTGTTTTGTTTTCCCTAAGAGTCTAATCACAGACTTATAGGCTTTAGAATTAATAAGGAAACACAAAATCCCAAATGAGCGTGAGGTCCCAACTTTCCTAAACATGCACTGCTATAGTCTGTGGATCCTTCTAGGCAGCAGGCCATCAAAGCATGCTTCTCTACTGAAGTGTGGGAGATCTTGATGAATATTGTTCTCTTTCCTTTTCTAGTACTTTAGCCTTAGCAAGAAATTAGTTCATTAATAAATGAAGAGGATGGGTGAATTAAATATGATTTAAAAATGGCAGAGAGTGAGATCCTCTGCAAGATTTGTGTGTCATATGTGCACACACAAATTGGAAAGAAGATAAGGTCATATAGAAATAATTTTGGGGCGGGGTGCATGCAAGGAAGTATTTGAAGTAGCAGAGTCTGAGGAAATTGCTGCTTTGGAGAATTTGTTGCACAAAGTTTCAGGGGGAAAGAGTTAACCAAGATCATGGGCTATTTCTGAAGAGCCCCCAGGGGCAACTTAAGGTGTGCACTGAGCGCAGATCATTTGCTTTGATCTCTGCCTACTGCTCTACACCAGTACCTGCTGGCAGAGGTCTGTGTCTGGTCGGGTAGCTGCTCCTCTCGCATGGCCTGGTGAGTGACTCCTATGTATCAGGACTCCACAGTTGGCAAAAGGTAGCTGAAAAATGTGAGAAAACACACTTAGTTGTACTGATTCGTGAGTCACAGCTGGAAGTGAAAGAAGAAAAAGATGGCCATAGGACTTTGTTACATTTTTAACCTCTGCTTCTAGTAGGATGATAGAACAATACAGAAAAATGCCTCTCTACATATATAAGTACTTTGAGCAGTAAGTATCATAGTTAAAGTTACTTTTACCAGTGTGTTTCTATCATTCCTTTTTATTGAAAGTATAATAGAAAATTGGTGGCTCTACAGACTGCAGCAGATGAAATATCTTTCATTTTCATTTCAGAGTTTGATCTCATCCTATGGAATCAGCTGACAAAATTAATTCACATTTACTTGAACAGAAGCAGTATTACTTGTCCCAAAAAAGGGGCTGAAAGACAGATATGTTTAAAAATAACAATATATCAAACAAGGTAGGAGATGTCTAATGAGCTGTATTAGGGACTAATAGTTTAGCAGCTAGTGTAACATTTCTTGTGAAAACATAAAATGCATCAATGAAATTCAAGCAGGCAGTGCAAATGGCAGAGAAAACATATAACTGAGTTGAAAGACTGGATATATAGGCAAAATAATACAAATAGAGCACCAACATGGAAAAATGTCTGTTAAAATGGGTGAAATAATTCTGTAGGTGCTGTAGACATGGTGAAACATAACTTACTGCTCCCAAGAGTGTCTTTAAAAGGGAATAAAGTGCACAGGGGAATATCATGGAAAAGGAAACACATCTTTGTGTATGCATACTTTTGGCCATAGGGATTGTGTTATTTATTATGTTAACTCCACAGGATTTAAAGATCTCTTTTTCCTAGAAGTGGAATGCTTTGGAAGAATGTCTTTGCGGGAAACTGTGAGAATTTTCTTCCCTGAACAGTCTTGCCTGAAGATTTCATCATGGAATCTGTCCTTATATGGTCACCGATGAGTCAGACTTTACTGGAAAGCAAATTACCAGATATATAATTGACTTAAAGGTGGAGAGGAACAGCAGAAATAGAAGGAATGGCATATGGAAAAAGATAAAGTGGCATAAAATTGGATAGCTTGGCTTAAGAAATGACTTAGGTTGTGATGGACTTTGATAGCTTGCAGCTATTGAAAAAGTGTGAAAGAAAAAGGAAGAGAAGTTATGTGATATTTAGAGTATTTTTGTTTACACCAAGATTGAATTTAGTCATATGTTTTTTGTAGAGGTGGCTGTACATTCCTTTCAGCCTGTATCCACTAGATTTTTAACCAGACAGCTTATGCTCTGAGAAGAAAGAGGATACATGTGTCTAATATTTCAGTAGCTCTTTGTCATTGTATCTCTGTCCTGTTCACACCTTTGTAGGACAGGAAAGATTGTTGCCCTCAGGAATGCTGCTGGCGCTGGCAGCGTCTTCACCATACCCCAGGGCGTGGTGTGTGTGCTGTGCTGCCAGGGCAGGCTTGCAGCGGTCATCTACAGAGCTCAGTGGGATGCTGCGTCAAGGCTCTCCAAACCATGGAAGAACCATGGAAATCTCCTCCATGGAAGGAGGAGACTTGCTTAAAGTGACTTACAAAAGGTTACTCAAGCAGTGTGTGGCAAAGCAGGGAGTTGAACCTTGGCTTCCTAGGTCTCAGGTCAATGGTGTAAACTTTGGGACATCCTTCCTCCTCCTCTTTATTTAGACATGCAATTTTATTCAGGGCTTGTCATTATGAGAAATACAGATGTGGCATGAATAGAATACTATCCTATGAATAGAAATATCACTGCATGAAGCATTTTTACAAACAGAAATGGGCAACCAGTTAGTCAGAAGTGGCAAGTAATTCAGCTCCTGTGATGGTACCTCATTTTCTTAAATAGGAGTAAAGATCTCTTAGTACCTCTTGAAATCAGACCATCTTACTGTGAAGCTGCATTACAACTATCTGAGGGTGTATTGACTTAGTTTCAAACAATGACTGGAGTGTGGCCAAGACCTTCCTGTAGCTTTACCTTCAGGCTTCATCTCTTGCTGTTTTGTTCCACTTAGCAATTCTGATAATTTTGCTAGTATGTGCAGTTGGCTACTGTTTTCTTTCTTCAGTGGTGCCAGGTGGCCATCTTTCCTTCAGAGTAGTTTTGTTCCAGGCAGTTGGCTTCCTGATAGCTAGATGTCTTTTTCTATTAGATGGCTGTTGCTTCCCAGTGATTGAGCTGCTGCTTCTTGTTTACCATTTTCTTTTCACAGCTCTTAGCTTGTTGCTTCAGATGATATGTCAGTAGGCCCTGACAACATCAAGTGTCTCCTTCTGCTACCTCTCTTCCCCTGCTGCTTCTGCTTTTTGCTGTGCCTGGCATTCTGGTTCTTGTTCATCAAGACTATTGTTTGGAATAAAAATCAGCATTTCCTTGCTGATTTTATTTCTGAGTTCTTGCTGATCTTTTATTTTATTTCCCATTACATTGTTGGCTTCAAACTCTAGAATTTTATTTAAGACAATTGGGTTATTTTGAATTCTTGTATTGCATATTTATTGTATCTACTAAGGCATCAGTAATTCTCATTGGCTATGGTGATTAACCTCTGTATGTTTCATTTATGCAAATGTTTCATACTTTTTTAAAAGCTTCTGTTTCTGTCCATGTCTCTGAATTGTATTGGTTTGTGATGCTAACACAGACTTAAATCTGGGACTCGACTTTATCACTTATTCCAGAAATGCAATACAGGTAACATAAGTAAGCTTCCTGTTAAGGAACCCAGATCTGCTTTTAATTGGAAGATATGGGTTTTAATTAGGGTGGAGTGTGGACTGGAGGCACTGAACAGCAAGATTTTTATTTTTTAAATTCTGATCTTCAGAAGTCATTGGGTGCCATTCTATGGACATAAATGTCATTGAATGGATTGGGTGTTTTTCAAAATCAGAATTTAAAGAATCTGGCTTGCAGTGTTCAAACTGTTTGGAACAAACTTAAACCCAAAATATTTATCTCAGAACAGGGCATTACTTATGCAATTCTCTAAGATTTTTGTATCTATATCATATGGTTCCATTTTGGTCAAAAGGGGTTCAGATTGAAAACTCTGCCCATCCCTCTGTTTTTGAGGAAAATGACATGAAACAGTGACTGTTTCACATGTGCTTTTAACTAATTCTTTTCAAAGAACGACATAATGAAAATTGTTAAATCAGTAAATAATTTTTGTCTTTACATGCATTGACTATATTTTGTGAGATGTGCTTCTGTTTGTAAATCTAACTCAAGAGACAGTGAGTCAAGCAGTAGTCAAGCGTATGGGATATAGTGACATTTTAAAAGTTTTTGATTTGAATTTCATTAATACTCTACATGTATTTCATTACAACACTACTATTTATAGTAATGATGTGCTGGCAATGGCTTGTACTAAATGGTTATGGAAAAAACAGATCTACAAAGTCATCTGTAGTAGCTGGTAGATATGGAAGACAGTCTCCATCATCCATTTGTTTCATGATCACCATGTACATGACTGAACAGTTTAAGAGCAAAATCATGTGACATGAAGGATTTATACCCAGTGCAACTGGTGTTACCTGGAGGACAAAAGTCATCTTTGAATGACTGAGCATCAATTTTGAATTAGCTGCTGAGCCAGAGGGAATGCTGCAACTTGTGCTATAAGCCAGTGTGGTGTTTCCTCCTGAGATGGTGGGATCAATCCAGCCCTTAGGCACTGGATGGTTGTGTTCTTCTCATCCCTTCTCCTGCCTCAGATCACCTGGTTCTTCTCTATGGCTCTTTTGCCCAACCCATGAGAAGGAAATTCTCATCTACTCTTTTGTGCTGTTCCAGAGCTTTCCCAGGACACAGCAGCTGTCAGAACTGTCTGCAGTCACTTGTGTGGGAGGTGTGTGAGGGGACTTATGCAGTAACTGTGCTGAAATAATTACTGTATTTGACCTGACTAATAATCAAGTGGTATTTGTTGCCTCTCCCCACCCCCCAAAAAAAAAAAAAAAATCTGGACAGTGTACAGAAGAGCGTTTTACTCATTAAGCTCTGTACTCAATGCCATGAAGATGAAAATATAAAATGCTTTGAAAAGAAGCAATTACTTCTAAAAGGTGTAGGAAGTACTATTTATGAAATAGATATCGTTTGTTATGATTTTTTTATTTAAAGTTTAAACTCAGAATATTGACGTCTTTGGGGAATAAAATGTTAAGTAATTCTGCAGTCTTAATTTTTTTTTAAATGCTGCAGTTTCCTTGTGTTGCCGTGGTAACATACATTCTGTATAATTGCCAGGCTGCCTTACAGTGATGAAAATAAAGTAAAGAAGTTGTCATATGGTGTGACCCAGGCTCATATTTTGAGTGGAGATTTATTGCCCACAGATCAGGAATAACAAAGATATCTGGTGCCTGCAGGATAAGGAATTAAATGTTCTTGAAGCGCTGTGGAAACACATGATAATGAACGTGGAGCACTGGGCCTACATGTTATAAAGGAGGACTAGAAGCCCTCCCCCAAGCCTGCTCCTGCTGAACTTAAAAATAAGTTCTACATCATTCTTGGCACTCCAAATGTCTTCCTTAGTTCTCCAAGTTACCCAGTCTAGAGATGTGGCAATTAACTCAGTTCACATTTGTACCACCTGCTCTGAGATTTTCCCTGCACATACATCATCTTTGTTCCCTTGTTAATATTCGATTCTGTTAAATGTCCCTCTTTAAATGCCTCTGTATCTTTAGCTAGCATGGGCATGGGGGAGTTAACCGTGTTCGTTTTATGAGTGTTTTCTCTTTAGAACAGCTCTTCCTGTAAGACCTTTTTTTTTTTTTTTTGTTAAAACGTGAGTGTCCCTATTTCTCTTTGCTCTTGATAGACCTCCCCTGGTTGTCTTAAATATGGCTGTGAAGTTAATTGCTTCCTCGTGAGTCTTGGAGTTGGGTTATACAAATGCCAGCTGAGCTTAAATTCCCACTGTGTATTAAACTCAGGTCCAAGTTCGGGGTATTGCTTGCATTTAGACTATGTCATGGCTCTGAGTTTTGAGGTCAATACAGAGCAAACTGGCAATATGAATTTACACAGAGCTGTTTATTCGGTTGGAATGAGATGAACCTTAACTACAGAATGTTCTTAACCTGGGGGGGGCGGGGTGAAATCAGTATTTCATGGTAGTAGAAGATGGAAGGGAAGATGAGAAGTTAAAAGCCAGGAAGGAAGAAGGAGATTGAGCTAAGAGCAGAGGATGGTGGAAGGAGCAACACTGGGCCAGAGTACTGGGGACCCACCTTGCCCCCTTTCCCAGAGATTTCCTTCTGGCTTGAGAAGATAGTTGCTCTACTTCCACAGTGTACAACACATGCCCATCTCCCATGAGCCTGTGGATCTGAGACAACAGTCATTATTTGGTGTGTCTTCTGTACAGTACAAAGTGTATAAAATAACCTGAAGGCTGTGCTGCAACCCATCTGAACAATGTGTTTATAGTACAAAGCTAAAAGCATGGGTTGCATACATTGGGATGTAACATGAGAACATACAGGGTTGAGGCTTGAGGGTACAAATCCCACTGAAACAGTGCTGGAGACTAAGACATGGGTAGCTAGATCTGGTGTAGGATAGTACATCCTGCCCTTTGGGTGTGGGACCTAGGCTGAACTGCTCCCCATACCTTGCCAAGGCTTTATCTTAGAAAGCTAGCAGGAGTGGTCCAAAGCAGTAACAGACAGATAGCTAACAATAGAGTTGGAGGATGATCACAGGTCTGTTCCCGAGTTTGCTCTTACGTGGTAGTATATTTGTACTCTATACCTGGTCCCATGTCCCCAGTGTGCTGACCCAGGCTGATTGTACAAAATGTGCCTATGCGTAGAAAGCAGGATGGCTTCTCACCTCTTGCTACCTGGGGTTAGTTTTTTTTTTTTTTTTTTCCCCCTTTCCCTACATATTTACCTCTAAACAACTAGAATTGAAATGTCTCCACGCAGATATTTCCGCTGTGTTCCTTAACTAGTCTTTCTGGCTTTTGGCTCTTTCTGCAAATTGTGTTTTAAGGCTGTAACAGAACTTTATCTTCCTAGATTATGAGGCGGGCTCGTTGCTCATGCATACTGTACAATTTGACTTCCAGCCTACTGCTAGCTTCTTTCTCAGAGGCCCTATGTGACAAAATAGTAAATTAAAAAAACCTGACATTAACAACTTTGTTTTTCCAAGTAGCTTCCAGAGCAGGTTTTCCAAAGCTACTCTCCACTGCCCTCTGTCTGTCTGGGGAAGGTCCTGCTGTTGCAATATGTATTATTACAAATTAGTTAATATGGATAGATCATGGCTATTTTCACCTTATAAGAAAGATTGTAGAATAAAATAGTAAAAGCATCTAATGCTTTTTTTTTCCACTTGATAATTTCCAAAGTTTGAATTGCAGGACAATTCATTAGAGACAATGTAGTATCCAGTTGGTAGAATGCTGTTAAATTTTTCAAAAGAGAGGTTCAGCAAATATCCTTTTAGTTTACTGGGATAAGAGAGGCATTCCTGCCATGAGTAGAGTATAAAAGAGCAGGGAAAAGTGAACTTCTAGCAACTTAAAGTAGGGCAGCTTTACCCAGAAAACTATAGTGTAGATTCAAATTAAATATAAGCTATAGTTTCGCAGGAACCATAATCATTTTCTTTTTCCTTTTTTTTTTTTTTTTTGAGAGGAGAAAAGTGTGGAAAGTGAGTGGCTGTATTTTGGATCTTGACTAGATTTCACGTGCCACTTTTTGCCTTCTCCACAGATCTTTGTTCTGCCCTTCTTGCATGAATGGACTGTCAGCTGGAACAGCAGAATACAAAAAAGCAATGTCTTCCCTGAGGCTATCCGATGGGAGAATATTACCCCCTCCCCCCAAAAAAAACCAACAAAACCCCCCCTGTTATTCACCACTTCCATGAAGGAACAGCAAAAGGATAACTGTAAGCTTCTTGAGCATGTAAGGTGAAGTTCAGAGTTCTGCCATGGCAGGACAAATTTCATTTTTAATATTCAGGACACTCAGCTATCAAAATCAGATTCTCCCTTTTTACTTTTCCTTGAAATCTCATATTTAAGAAAATGTTACTAGTTATCACTGCATAAAAATGAACCATGTTAATTCTTTACTAAGATTGCTTTAAAATTCTTGTTATTTTAGATGTAGGAATTAGAATGAAAAATCTGTCTTTGAAGTTTCTAAACATCCCACCATTCTATCAGGAAAATCATAGCAATTTGGAATCATTCTCATCATAACATTTTATATATCCTATTAAAAAGAACATGCGAGTTGCCTGAGGGAGGAATGATTTTGTTGTCTGTATAATGGCATGTTGGTCCATTACTCCTACCTAATGCTGGTAGTAAAAATAATAATCTGTAATTGGGATGTATAGTAAACTGCCCTTAAATAGGAACATATAAAATTGTGTTAAGACAATAACCTTAGTAGAGTCGATGAACACTTCTATGAGTCTGTTGGGGGCGGGGGAGAGGAAACTGCTTTGAATATGCACAATATAGGAATTTTAAACTACAAACTAAGTTTCTTTTCTCTCTGTTTCTATTCTATCCTTCGCCACATTATCTCCATTTTGCTTTCCATCCTCTACTGCTCAAATGAACTGTTGCTACTTAGAAACTCAAGGGGAAACATGAGACAATTTCAACTCTTGCCGACCCCTGTCTCTTCCTCAACACATAAGCAAACAAGTACTTTCCTCTTCCACTGTTTCTGAAAATAAAGTAATTTGCTACTTATTTTCTTACTTTGTGAAAGCAACCTAGATTTTTATTGCTTGTAGAAAGTATTGAAAATAGTGAAGGAAAACTATGGATTTGCAGCTGGGAATCACACTAATAAGTTTTTAAAGATATCCTTCTACAGGACTTCAGTGTATCAGATCCACTCTGCTAGACAACAGAACTCCCAGACACATACACAAAATAAGTTTGTGTGCTTGTCTCCCACGTAATCCTGGTTCTACCACTGTTGACAATGTGAGTGTAGAACAGAAATACACAACCTCAGCATTCTAGCCCTGCTGCTAATATCAAATTGATATTTAGTCTTGAGTATTTAACAATGAAAGATTGTTTCCACATTTGTAACCCCTTCTGTACATTGAGCAGGAGACTATTTCTTACCAAGTCATCTCCCTGGGGTGTCCTAAGGATTAACTGCTGTAAGCACAGTTCCTGGAATACATAAAATTACCTGTAAGTATCCATTATTAAATGTTATATCCCCTCAAGTACTTATTTGTGTTAGTTTCTCTTACTTACGTAGCCCCAGTCACATCTGTTCCTTTTAACTATTTTACTATTTGCCACTCTTCTTAGACACAAGCTAAATGGCTTTGGCTGTGGGAAAGCAAATTCACCACAGAGCTGCTTTCTTCTATATTTAAAGCATATGCAATGCTGTCTTTTTGCATTATTTTATTTGCTTACATTTATCTTTGTCATTGAATTTTTGTACTCAGTTGGTTTTCTGACTCCTATATTCCTTATTAAGAGAAGTGCTTAAGAAATAAAATCCAGCCTAACAGCAGAGAAATAAAGTAGAAAATGAAGAAGCATCATACACCTTTGCAACTTGCAAAGGTCTCATGGTTTTCATAACAGTCTAAAAATAACTTTGGCATTTTTTCTGCAGATATTGAAGAAAATAATTAAAGCTAATGTATTAAAACAGGAACAATGAATGGAGGGGAGTAAGAAAGGAGGAGGTGGCAATGAAGATTTCAGAAAACTAACTTGAACTGTCATGCAAAAAATGTGTTTTTAAAAACAATTCAATTAGCTTTTTATTAGTATAGCATCAATTAAAAAAAAAAGTTCAAATGCTGTGTTTAGAATTCATATATTCCTTATCTGGCATTATTCTCCTCCTTCTATTTACTGAACCAGTCCCCTCTCTCCCCTTGTAAATCTTGCAGACATGAAAGTCCTCTTTTTTTGGAGTCTCTGTAGGTAGAGGTTTCCATTTTCTGAATTTTCCCAATTTCCTATTAGCTTCTTTAGTGTATTTACAATGGTGACTAAGTATAATTAATTACAAATAAAGTTGATCAAAAAAAGTCATCTCATCCCCTTATCACCACCACCTTTCCACTAAACAAATACAATGACTCCCTCCATTAAGCAAATAGAATTTAACCTACTCCCTCAGTTTAATCTGTAAGAGCAAATAGGTAGAGACACCTAATGTGATGCCCTAAATAAATTCTTCACGAACAGGGAAGTTTTTTCCATAATGCCACCTTCAAGTTAACTTGAGAAGATGGATAGCAAACACTGTCTAGATGATCTTAATTGCATGAAAGGTGCATGAGGCAGAAGTGATCTTTAAAGCTGTGTCCCTTCAGTGTGCTTTCACCTTTGGAGAAGCTCAGAATACAATTTCTTTTACCTCTGTGCACTCAGCCCCTGCTTTGGTTGGAAAAGTGCCAGGCTTGTACTTTGAATGCAATAAACAGTTCTAGCAGGATTTTGTTGTGTTAAATTGGTATAAGACTAGTAAGTATAACTTCTCCAGTTCCCTTTTTCCTCACTCTCTAGGACTCTCCTCACATCCCCTTCTTCCTTGACTCACCCTCAGGGACTTGAAGCATTCGGTCCCTCTTCTATCCATCACCATCTCCCATCTAGAGCTCTGGGTACATTCATGTGGTTCCCCAGTCTTCTGGCATGTCGCTCCCAAGGCAGGCTCATGGATGAGGCTTTGCAGAGTCACTAAAAGCTGGCACTCCACTAATGGAGAAGTTATGAAAAAGTTTATTGCTTGCTCTTGTCTTCATTTTATTTCTTTCACATTTTACGTGGTCCAAGAACAGGTCTCACTCTTTCACTTCTGCTGTGCTGGAAATATAACTGATATATCTTCCTCATCTTAAAAAGCGCTTAGCAGTATTGGAAACTAATTAAGGCTGAATTCATCATAATGCTTAAGCATGTTCCTTAGCTGAGGGACACAAGTAGTTCCATTGGTTTCATGTACTTATTTGTAGGCTTAGATTTGAGTACCTGGCAGAATCAGGACCTATTATGAAGATGGTAGATGGAAGAAAAGTTCATTTGCTCTAAACGAAAGAACGTACAACATGCATTTTGATGTTAGAAAAAATATGCAGTCCTCTTCCACTCTGCTGAAAAAAAGCTAACATATTACACTTGCTAAGTACCAAAGTAATATTAAAGACTTATTACTTTCAAGTTTAAATGCTACCTTTGACTTATCTTAGTTTATAGCTCAGGAGTTGTAATAAATTGTAAAATGCTCTTATCTGGCCTCTGATATGTCCTTGGTAAGGACACATATACTAGGGAAATATAAATCTTGGATTTTTTTTTTTTTTGAAGAAAACTCTTATCCTGGGGTTCTTTAAATAAGAATCTTGAATAGGCCCTTAAAATATCGTGTACTCATGTATCAACTTGTTATGTGCCAGATCTGGCAAAATGCTGAGCATCTGAAGCTGCCCAAAGCTAACTGAAATTATGGGTGCTCTGTACACCAGGGATCACAACCCCCATCTTTTTGAATAAGCCATGATACATAACTATGCAGCCAATGCTCAAGGTTCAACATCCTAAAGCAGAAGTAGAAACATGTCCTCTTCCCTTCTGCCCTGCCCAAAAAGAAAAGCCTGCAAAAAACCAGATGATTTCAACAGTTTTCCCAAAACTTCATCTGCTGCATAACACTGTTTTTACCTTCGTTCCTTCCCTTTTTGCATGCAAGAGTATCCCTGTCGTGGCAAGGGCAGACATCATCTGGCTAGCAAGCTACTGAGGCCGGCAAGTACTGGACTGGGTGAGAATAGGCATGGCGTCTCATTTGCCACATGCTAAGATGGCTGGGTTGAGATGGTGTTAACTCTAGCTGTGCAAGATGGAAAAACCTAACTGTCTTTGGTACCTTTTGGAAAATTTATGCTTTGCATTGATCTGACTCTTCTTCTCCCCACGCTCCCAGTGACTGACACAAGACCTGAAATTCATCTTTCAAATTCATCTATGATTCTTCCATATAAGCTTTAAAATTGCTCCATCCATATGGTTTTATTGCTCTCAGATCCCATTGTTTGAGTGTGGATGTGGCTGCTTTGTGGTGGGCTAGAGCTAAATCAAAAGAAAGTGCAATTCATAGCTCTTCTTCAGCAAAATCTAAAGGTACAGGTTTAGTGACAAGTCTGGGATCTCTTGCTAAATTAGGTTTTTCAATGCATTCCTAGTATGTTCACATATGTAAGCAGAGGTGAAAGATGTAGTATAAAGATTTAAGCATCATGAATTAGAATTGCTACATTAGTTTTGATTTTACAGCTTAACTTTGTGCCCTCAGTCAGGGGTGTATGCACATTTATTAAGGGGTATTCCATTTTGAAGGGCCTCTCTAACAGGGTGGTCTGTTCTCTGTATACGTTAAGAAATCTGGGACCAGCAATACTTGTTCAAGACTTGGCATTTTTAAGAGGAGGAATTCTGGGAAGGAGGGATGGTGGAAGAAAGGTGGTACACAGGTATCTTGATGGTGTAATTAGCTGACCATGAAGAGGCATGCTTTTAGAATAGAAGGTAATTTAAGATCAGGATAAAACTTGTGGTGACTTTCTTTTTAAAGTCTTATGCATAAGCCACTGCAAAGTTGGGATCATAGATGATGAATTATCAAGACTGTCTGTAACCCATATTTGTGCATAACCATAAAGTAAGCCCTAGTCCAAGCTGTGGGTGCTACTATAATACAATTAATTGCATTATCAACAGCTTGGTGGAAAAATTGCTAAGGGCTAATAGTAAATTAATTGTGTTTGAATAAATGAAGTTATGCAAGAGTACAAGTATTTGCAGCATTAGAAACCAGCAATGTGAGTAAGTGTAAGAAATAAAAGGAGACATGAGAAATAAGGAAACAAAGAGAGAGTAACTGTATGGAAAGAGGTTGCATGTAATACTTCACTGGGCTCTTTCTTTTCCCTGATTTATAGGTTTTGGGATTATAAACTTCTTTTTCCTCTCAGTCTTTTATGACTTGCTCATTCCATTAACTGATGACAGTAATCATGTCACCTTTCAGGCACTGACCTGCTCCACAAATGTAGATTTCCTGGCTTCTTCTAAAGAGAAGAACAATTTATTGAAAAAGCCAAAGAGGAAAGATGGAGTAACAGCACTGAACAGTGTATTTCCTACAGTATTAGCAGGAGAGAAAATAAAAGATTCATGGCTATAAAGCTTGAGATTGCATCCCTAATAACTTTATTCTCATGAAATATAAACTCAGTCTCTGAACATCTCCATCCTGGGACAGAAATGACTAGTACTAGGAGTCTTAGATACTTCTGTCAACAGCCTGATAGCCTTAAAAAGTCTTGTAGACTTAACGGTTGATATTAACAGGAAGATGCAGGCAGATTACACATGACTGCTTGTTAGGCTAAAAATCCCTAAAATCAAGCAAAACCCCCAGGTGGCTGATGCTTTTTAATAACTGATAAATAAAGATTGTGGACCATGGTGGTTAGATCATAGTCGAACCAGTATGAACTCTACAAAATGCTGATGTCATGGTACCCATGGGGCATGTAATCTCTTTTGGAAAACAGACCTTTTTGCTTCTGGATATGCTGTAAGGCATTCTATCCTAAGGCTTTCCTTGTGGCAATAGATAAAAGACATATTTACTACTAAAAGCTTTTTCTTTCGCCTGGCTTTTGAGTAAGATTGGATTTGTTGCCAATATCTTAATATACAGCGTTCCTCAGCCTTGGACTCCATTCATAAATGGGTTCCCTGAGCTCTATAAATTAAACATAGGATAAACAAAGCCAGCAATGCTCACATTCAGATTATGAATGAATCCTGGTCCTGCAAGGTATGGAGTGCTTCCAGAAGTGCATGAGTCAGTGGGAAAATAGGATCTTTCTAGATCTATCCTAATAGCTCTGAATAACTCTATCCTAATATCAGATTCTTATTCATCATTCACAAGAAGACGTTAACTGTGGCTTTTAATAAGAAACAGATTCTGCATATCCAAAGCAAAAAATATGAGTTGGTAGATATGTTGCTTTTTAGACAACAGTTTGTGAACACATAATTAAACACTTATTCAACTGTGGGCTTGATTTATGGCAGGCCAACTCAGGGATATACAATCAAGTTCCAGTCTTGCCTGTTCAATTGATCGATGGAAAAGTAACTTGCTGTAATTTAATAAAACTGAAAGCATCAAAGGTTTTCAAAGTGTTGTTATTTGTCTTGGAAGCACAATCATAAAATATGTGAGGTGACCCTCAATACTTCCTGCTGCATAGAACTAAGCTGTCTTTTATGCTTGCCTTTTTTTTTTTCCATAGCACATCCAAAAGGCTCATTTTTCTCTCTTTTTCAGTTCAGAGACTTAAAACTTTAGATCAAAAGTCTTTTACATCATGAGCACTGAAGCTACTTTACTGCTTTTTCCTCCCAAGATTCTCATCACTACATTCACCCTTTTCCCAGGCAAAATATGGCTGCTAATGTCATCTTCCTGTGCAGCGTCTGTGAGTCTGTTAGTGTTGTTCTTTCTTGGAATCCCCATATCTACTGATAGTTAGGGTTTTTGTTACCTTATTTCTCTGCAATCATTCACAACATTTTTTAAAGGAAAAAAGTGGTAGGGGTAAAAGTCATTACTGTTTGCTATTTCTTAAGACATTTGTAAACATTAACTTAAATCCTTTGTGCAAGCATTTGATTATTTGTGTATGTTGTATGATTATGATTAATGAAGAAGACAGTCAAAAAGAGGCTCAGAGCAGAAACTGGTGACAGAAAACTCATTCTGTTTTTTAAATGACCACAGTACAATACCATTAGGTCATTATTGCAAAATATTGCTGTGTATTGTTCAGTTGAGAAGTAATGTAAATGTTGCATAGAGAAAGAAGTAACTGAAGTACATGCTCTACTTATTCTTGCTCTTAGGGAAAGGTACAGAGGGATAAGTTTGCCACTGTGCAGACTTTGCCTTCAGAAGGAATTTGGTGCTGAGGTATTTTTTTTCCTTTGCAAATTCCCTCCTTAGAACAAATTTTACTGTTAAAAAGACATGGTGATAGAGAAAAGTCCTCACGTTGACAGCTTTCTCAAATCAGATTGGCTGACTGTACCTCACATCTTGCTGGTGAGGATACCCTGTAATATACGCTAATGCTCAATGGAAAATTAGCAGTAGCAGCATCTATGGTGGGAGGTGATAGAAGTGGGAAGGCATGACCAGGGAAATGCAACAACCCAATTTTCAGATGAACTTAAAAAGCCTTTTTAGGGAAAGATCCAAAGGAGGACAGGAATAAAATCTCCACCATGACTGTAGCAAGGATTAGCATTGTCCAGCAACTATTTGCTTTGGTATTATAGAGATATAGGAGGATAGTAGTTTGGCAAACTGTGCACGGAGAGCAATTTGTGGTAAAGGACAAAAATAGCATAAATACAAGAAAGGTTGTGGGAATCTAATCTTACTTTAGAAAGAGTTTTTCCTCTAACTAAATTGAATCAGCTATTAATAACGCAGTGATCTACTGAGAGATTCAGCCTGTAGATGTGATTTACTCTAGATGTGCCCAGAAAGCAATGTTCTAAAAGGATAAGCAAAAGTTTCAGACTTGAGTTATTTTACTGAAGCCAAAAAGCTCTGTGTGCTTATGTAATCCTTAACTGGAAGAGGGGGGAGTAGGTATGTACTGGGATGTCACCTTGATATGGGATTCAGAGTGCAGCCTGAATCATCTTGGGAAGCAGGAATTACTCCAGTTTCTGTCAAATTGACTTGTGTGTCAGCCTATTTATTGATCATGATTTCGGGTCTTTTAAAGGAATTAATACCACTCAAGAGGGAAAAAAAAGAAAAAAGAAAAAAAAAAGCCTTTGTTCCTGCCTGTATCATGATGTATGTAACAATAGAAGTGCAGTACAACCCTGTTTAATAGTACAACTCTGTTGAATAGAAATCATCTTTACCGAGAATATGGCTCGGCAGTACAGCTGGGCCTGTCTAACGGCTGACTGCTGAGTCCTACTCCTCCTTCTGGCCTCCAGCTAAGCACTCTCCCTTTTGGGTTCCAGCCTGTGCCCATCACAACAGGGTCCAACGGTGAATTTGTTCAGGGAGCTGAGCCAGCGGAAGCTGGGGTGCAGTTCTGGTGCTTGAGTGCTTTGGGCTGGCTCATTGCAAGTCAGGGGAATGATAGTACTAGCATAAGGAAAATGGTGGGAGCACTTGGCTGCAGCAAGCTGTTAGATTGCCTTAGCTGTAACATGAAACTGCATCTGAATTTCAAACACGCACACACACACACATATATATATATATATAAAAATAAAACTACCAATACACTTTTAAGGAAACAGCCGTATCAGTAGAACTAGGCATTAGATGGGCATGACTTTTATGAATTTAAGTTTACAGTCATCCTCTATCGTATCCCTTTTGCTATTTTCTTCCTCCTCTCCCCTATGCCTGGCACATTTCCCAGTGGTATGACAGAAATATTAGCTTGATGTCCGAAGTCAATTTATCTCTGAACAGTTTGGGAAAAAAGAGGTAGTTCTGTGCCATCCACGGCAGATGAGTTATAAAAGAGCAGGGTGACTGTATGAGTGGATGGCTCACTTCCCTGTTACAGAAAGGTAGGCGTTTGGAGGCTGTAACTTCCACCATAGTCCTGTGCAGGGGGTTGTACCACAGTAGTCCTAGCATGTCTCTGTATTGCTAAAAAAGAGGGCCAAGCTCTGAGATCAATTATTGGTCAATAATCAAGCAATAATCCAGCCTTCATACTCCAACTGGTGAGTCAACTACTTCGTTCAGTGTGCGGGAATAGAGTGAAGTCCCTTCCCTGTGTCTTGGGACTGATGTGAGCAGGTCCTGCCCACGCAGGTGCAAGGTCTCACTTGTCCATCCATGAAGAGGCTGGGGTTTTGGATGAGCATGTCACCCAACTCACAGCCAAGCCCAATTAATGTATGCAGAGAAAGAGACTGTTGCTCAACAGTTAGTTAATCCTCCTGATCTTGGCATTCAAATAACAATTACTATCAGGTCTGTAAATCTGGCTGAAGTCTGGAATCAGACCGTGAAGTTTGTTTCAGTGCTTAGCCTTCTTCAGTCAAAGCACCTATTGAAAGAAATGGGAGTTTTATCTGCGTCAGTGCTGAATAAATGGTTGGGTTGTCACATTCTGACACCTCTTTGCACATCAGGTACCTTTGTGCTTGTTCAGCACTACCTACCTACCTCAGTTAGGTTAGTAATGAGGACATGATCCTGGAAAAACTAAAAACATCTGGGCCTGCCTCAGTCTTTAGAAGTACAGTTCTCTGAGATAAAGGCACCATTAAATAGTGAGGGAGCTGAAAGCTTTCAAAGAGTATTAAAGTTAATATGCTGCCTCTTCTTTCTTTTTGCAAACCACCTGGATAGTATTACAGGGAGAAGCTGACTTTGGTTTAATTGAGACATAGCAGAAGGCAGGGTTCCTCTGATGTTACTTTAATTACAGCAGACGGAAAAATAGCAATAGCTGAAAGTACTTGAGCAGTAATTTCAGCAGGTGCATCAGCAGTAATAAGAAACCTCATTCTTGCTTATCATTATCAACAGGGGGGAAATTTTTCCTTCAGCCCTTTGCGGAGTGAATCACCAGATTATCCCAAATCAGTCCCTAAGTGCTATTTTGAAAGTGTGAATTTGGGTGACCAGCAATTTTCTGATGTACTCTCTATCTGTTCATTTAAAAATGGCTCTTTTCAGTGGATAATATTACAGATTAACTTCCTAGGTCCTCCTGGTACCCCTATAGCCACATTATTTGTGGGAAGCAATATCTCCCTGGAGTGCACAGTGCAGTGATGTTCAAACACTAAATGTCATCATGAAAACTGTAATGCTTGCTATACTACTGCCCGTGCAAAAGTGAAAGGGTAACAAAAAACTTGAGAAGAATCTAGAGGTCAGAAATGATTGTATTGTCCATGTTAAGAGGATGTTCATTTAAAATGGATAAAATCAAAGCTGCTTGATAGATATGTGATAGGACAGCAATGGTTCTTATTTGTTTGCAAGTCATTTGGTTATCCTTTTTCTTTAAGATGCTAAAGCACATATCCCTGATGAGAGGGAGTTCCTAATGGTCACCAGATCTGAGCACTGAATTAATGAGAGCATGTTCCACATCTGTTTAGGCTTTAACAGTAACTAAGTGCAACGAAGATACAGGCTCAAAGTAGGTGACATAGCTCTTCTGATTCTGTTAACAGCTTAAATTAAATTTTTAAAGCATTGAAGTAATTTTTTTTCTCATGTGCTAGTAGTTAAAAGAAAGATAAATATTTTTTCAGGAGGAAAAGAAAAGCTTTGCAATACTTCAAAGTATCTGGCAAAACATATCAGCTGAAAATACCACCTCAACCATAAATTTATGCTTCTGCATAGCTTGCCCTATGTCAGAGCTGTCTGAAATACATTTGAAGAAACACTGTAATCAGTTAGTGGCTTGATTTTTTTTTTAAAGGTTTTGAACAACCACTACAATGTCTAGTGAATTCTGTAGGATCCCTAAGCACTGGGATCCACTTAAATCAAATGTTTTACCAGAAGTTTCTTTCTTCCTTTCCAAGATACAGTAGTTTCTCTCAAGCCAAGAAGCTATAGTTATTGTCAGTAATTCTACACTCCTATGTTTCCATCTCCTTGCTGGAGCTGAAGCTAATATTGTCTTTTAGGGAAAGGACAGTGACTTCTGAGTAGGACAAGGACAATGAGAGAGCTGCTGATATACTTCATAGAGCAGGTGCTATAGTTGAAAAAGGATACACTTCTGCTCATTCAAATGAATTCCCTTCCCTCCCCTGTCCTGTTACCAGACATTTAATGACTCAGTTGAATCTATTGGGAAGTGTCAATTAAAATCTTAATATGAGATTATCAGAAGTTTTCTTCTAAATATCTTGAATAGTAGTGGGGAAAATAACCCTGACATTATTTGAAATGTAACTCAGATTTCTCTAACCTGTATAGTAACTATGATGTCTGTACAAAAAGCAGTGATTTATTTGTTCAGTGGCGCTTGTAGTCTGGAAGTAAATATTATGTACAGTAGCTGAAATGTGCAGTCCATTTCACAAGAGCTCACTAGCAAAGATACCCCTGAGATGGAACAACTGTTATTTCTCTTGAAGCCTAAGAGATAGAAGATTTTTGCTGGGCCATGATGGCTGAATTTACTAAACGACTTTTCATTCTACTTAAATGAATGAATAGTAAAGTGACCTTTAAATATTGAGAAAGGCCTCAGATGAACACAGTTTAGTAATATAGTTGGTTTCAAATAGGATCTGATATTTTTGTGTCCCTGGTTTGATAAAATTTAAGAGTTTTAAAAATGTCTTCTACAAATTCATTGCATTTTGTCTGTCTAAATTAGTTTAATCCTTTATTTGGGTTGGAACACTTATTTTAAAAAAAGCTTATTTCTCCCCTCCCTTCCCCTCCCCTCCCCTCCCCCCCAAAAGCTATATCACAAATGCACCATAAAAAAAATGGAGGTTAATAACAGGATCATATATACAAGGTCTGAGCAATCTGAACACAGCAATTGCTTAGTCTGTCTCTTCATACTGATTTTAAAGACAGATTATTTAACACACCAGTTCAACCTTATTAGGTGTATTAAAACTTTACATAAAATCATATGCACAGCAGCTTAACTTAATGTATTAAATTAACAAGGGATTAAATTTGGTTGAAATAGCTGGGGAGACATTTGCTTTATATTCTAAAATGAGTTTTTATGAAAGTCTTACATGAGAATGAGAAGTTAAGTTAATGGCTCTTTTAAATACTCTAGTGAACTAGTTTTAAAGACTAGTGCTTACTTTGCAATCACCTCTGCAAAGCACAGCTTGCATTTTCATGCAATACTCTCCTGTGTCATGTTGCATAAGCCATTGGACTTTGCATTTTTTCTCCAAAAATGTTTTGTGTGACTTGGGTGCACAATTTTGGCAATAGTAAAAGAACAATATTTCCCAATGGCACAAGAATTTCAAGCATAAATGGCTTTATTTTACAGTATATATTAATGTGAGATAGTGCACTGACTGAGTTACCTAACTTTTCTAATCTTTATTTTTTAAAAAAGGGATCTCTTCAGGAATGTGAATGAGTATTACAGGGAATTAAAACTTTCTTTTGTTATTTTAAAATTTTTCCTGCAGAACACATATCTTCTGGAGACAATCTGTGCACATTTCTCCAGGTTGATTTCCCAGCTTATCCTGATCCTGACACTCAGAGACCTTCTCATGACCTCCGTCCCCATTCAGTCATTTCTTCTGTTTTTACATAACAGCAAGGGATCCTACAGTGGGAATATTTTTTTTCTTGTTGTTGTACAGTGATAGATAAGTTTCTCTAGTGTCACATAGAAAGAGCATAGTGACTGGTGTGCCGTCATGGGAGAGGTGAGTCAGAATGCCTTTGTCAGACAAATATCTGCCTATTGTGCAAAAGACAAGTGCCTTCATATTTTCTAAAAACAGATTACAGAATGATTTTTAAAGAAGTTGTAAGCAACTATGCTCAGGAGAAAATTCAAGGGTATAATTACCAGGTGGCTGTTTTGGATCTTGCCCGAGTTCTCTGTCTTTCTGCATACCCTGTGCATTGAGGTATTTAACATGGAGTCTAGATTCCACTTTAGTCTTGGTTCAGATGCAGCCTCAATGGTCCACCTACACAGTGTAGCCCAAACCTGGTGGCTCTGCACA
This sequence comes from Apteryx mantelli, assembly GCF_036417845.1. Classification (NCBI taxonomy): domain Eukaryota; kingdom Metazoa; phylum Chordata; class Aves; order Apterygiformes; family Apterygidae; genus Apteryx; species Apteryx mantelli. Next base: position 58,985,620 of record NC_089982.1, read on the forward strand.
CACCAACCACAGCAGTGAGTAAAGGGACGGGTTGGACCATGACGGGCCCATTTTTCTCCCAGACTCCGTATCTGAGGTGACAACTGCACGTGCAGAGGGGGGCTTTGCTCTCCAGAAGAGTATTCATCTCACCCTAGAGAAAGTGTACCAAATTAACCTGATTTCTTGAATTTGTCAATATCTGTTGTCTTTCCTACTAGGAGCTGACTGAGTGAAGAATTTTGAAACAGGCATATCCCTTTAAAATAAATCTGCATTGACAAAGCTCTGATGATGAAATAGACAAATGTGTTCAATGTAGGTAACCCAATCCTCACCAATTTCATGCTGTTTTAATGGGAATTATGTCCTTCTGCCTCCAAGCAGACCTGTGAAATCAGACTGTGCAATTAGAGCTACAGACTACATTCACCGGTTGGTTGAAGTCAAGATATGGCTTGGACAATACAGTGGTTTTTAATTTGTAAAGTCTATGGATTCCTCCCCCAAGGGTCTGAGAAATGGAACTAAGAAAAGTACTGTGTTAGTAGGCTTACATTCACTGTGAATCTCCACTGGGAAATTTTAGAGGTTTGCAAATCAAAAAAAGTTGAAACCAAACTGCATTAGGTTATTAAATAAAAGGAGGGACAGAAGGATGATTAAAGCATATATATCAAGGCTTTATTTGGAAAATCTGACCTTTTATCAGAAACACAAAGGTGTACAGCCTGGAAAGGTGAACATTCTGTTTTTAGAGGTATCAGAAGAACTAACAGTCCAGTCTGCATTTGTTAAACAGGGAATTTTTAGAGAGGACCAAAGGCCTGCCTGATGGGTAAGAGAGGCAGAGGCAGAGGAAGGCTGGCAACTGGCTGACTACCTTCATCAGCCTATCTACGAGCTACCTGAACACTGCTGAGATTGAATTGTATTGTAATTGCTGCATAGTTAATTCCTTTGTCTTAGAAAATGTCTTTATTGTTTTAAATCTAAACAAATTTCTTTATCTGTTAGGAGGAAAAGGCAGTATTTTTTGGAGTGTGTGCAATTTTTCTGGAAGTTTGTGCACTTAACTAAGTCTCCAGGTGGATAGCTTTCATGCTGCAGTTTAGTATCAGAAGCAAAAGCATTTAACAGGCAGAAGCACTGGCCTGGAGGTGCCCCTTCAGCATAACTAACAGAGCTGCTGGGCAGAACATGACTCACTCAGACTTTAGCAGCTCCCTCTTCTGGCTGAGTGTGAGAACAACTACTTCTTGAGCTCAGTATTTGTTCCTGATACTTATTTTTTTTTTGCTGCAGAAAGGCGCATATTCTGACCCCAAGCTTCACGAACACCCTAATAAATTTATCACAGAATCACAGAATCGCTGAGGTTGGAAGGGACCTCTGGAGATCATCTAGTCCAACCCCCCTGCTCAAGCAGGGTCACCTAGAGCATATTGCACAGGATTGCATCCAGGCAGGTTTTGAATATCTCCAGAGAAGGAGACTCCACAACCTCTCTGGGCAACCTGTTCCAGTGCTCTGTCACCCTCACAGTGAAGAAGTTTTTCCTCATGTTCAGATGGAATTGTCTGTGTTTCAGTTTGTGCCCGTTGCCTTGCGTCCTGTCGCTCGGCACCACTGAAAAGAGTCTGGTCCCATCCTCTCAACACCCTCCCTTAAGATACTTGTACACGTTGATAAGATCTCCTCTCAGCCTTCTCTTCTCTAGGCTAAACAGGCCCAGCTCTCTCAGCCTTTCCTCATAAGAGAGATGCTCCAGTCCCCTAATCATCTTCGTAGCCCTTCGCTGGACTCTCTCCAGTAGTTCCGTATTTCTCTTGTACTGGGGAGCCCAGAACTGGACACAGTACTCCAGATGTGGCCTCACCAGGGCTGAGTAGAGGGGGAGAATCACCTCCCTCGACCTGCTGGCAACACTCTTCCTGATGCACCCCAGGATACCATTGACCTTCTTGGCCACAAGGACACATTGCTGCCTCATGCTTAACTTGGTGTCCACCAGCACTCCCAGGTCCTTCTCCGCAGAGCTGCTTTCCAGCAGGTCAACCCCCAACCTGTCCTGGTGCATGGGGTTGTTCCTCCCTAGGTGCAGGACCCTGCACTTGCCTTTGCTGACCTTCATGAGGTTCCTCTCCGCCCACCTCTCCAGCCTGTCCAGGTCTCTCTGAATGGCAGCACAGCCCTCCGGTGTATCAGCCACTCCTCCCAGTTTGGTACCGTCAGCAAACTTGCTGAGGGTGCACTCTGTCCCTTCATCCAGGTCATTGATGAAGAAGCCGAACAGGACTGGACCCAGTACTGACCCCTGGGGGACACCGCTAGCTACAGGCCTCCAACTAGACTCTGCGCCCACAACCCTCTGAGCTCTGCCATTCAGCCAGTTCTCAATCCACCTCACTGTCCACTCATCTAGCCCACACTTCCTGAGCTTGTCTATGAGGATGTTATGGGAGACAGTGTCAAAAGCCTTGCTGAAGTCAAGGTAGACAACATCTTTATTATCACTACTTCTTTAAAATAATAGTACTATGTTTTATAACATCAGAGGGTGATGTTTTAAGCATACTATTTCTGGAATTTAATTCTGGATGAGGAATTGGAAGCAAGTTGATAGTAGGTTGCAAGCTACTCAGTTAACTGCATCTCATACAAATAACACCCCGAAGTCATAGGAAACTGTTTGGTTCTCTATAGTTAGTCTTCCTATCATAAAGCATTTTAACTAACAAAGGTCTGAAAGAAAGTTCTAGATTTAAATTGGAAAATATGTCCCCTCTTAAGATAGGAGGGGCAGGGAGGATTCCTGAACATTGAGAATGGATCTTTGGTCAGATGATCACACTGTGGGAAATCATAAATGTTAAACCCAGTTTTGATACAGCAAAACAACAGCATCTAACCCAGCTAGTAAACACCCTTTTTCAAAGGAGTGAACATTTCTGCCCCTCTTCCACCTCTCTATAGCAGCTTCATCTCTACTAAAAGGCTTTTCTGCTCTCAATTTTCTTGTTTTAATGACACAGAATTCTATGTCCAGGTATCTTTGAACCTCTGGTTTCTACTTTTAGCCTTAGATATCAAAGTTCCTAATTGAATTGGTGAGATAATTTTCTTTCCTTATTATGGTCTTCCATTAACCTTTCTCATTTCTCTGAGATTTATTATCTATTCTTCGCTTGCCAGTGGTTGGAATATATTTGCCATTTGCTCTTGAATGGTCTGGGTATAGTAAAAGAGGTATGGATTTTAATCACATTAATTCTTAAATGACTTAGCTAACCTTTTTCATTCATTTTTTATTTTCTTGATCTCTTTTGAGATAGAGATGAACAATGCATATCTGCTTAATCAAAGCTAGGTCTAATCAATCAAGTTTTTATCTTGTCCATAGTGTATCTATACATTAAAAAAAACCCCTCATGTTTCACTCCTTGTGATGGAGAAAGTATAAATTTGAGGGAATAGCATTTTTTAAAAAATTGTAGTGATGTTGTAGAAACAGTAATTCATAATATACAACAAAAGTGTAATAAGATGTTATGTTAATAAAAATATTGTATTAAAAATACTTTAGCACTTTCATAAAAATACTCTCCTGTTTGGAAGAAAATTTCCAGACTTGATCTTCACCCCTGCAAGTATTTTTATGACACTTGAGAAAGCCCATACACTTAACTTCTGATTTATGTAAATGCTAGTTATTTTACCCTTTCGAGACATTCAGAACACATTTGTTCAGAAAATGTACAACTGCGATGTCCCTGGGTACATGTTGAGCATTAAGGGCTTATGAAACACAGCAGTGAGCTGTACTCTGTTCCCTATGTCTTTTGGAAGAAGGTAGAATTTGTCTCAACCAGTTAACATATATTTAAAGAACAAGTCATTCAAGATTAAAAAACTCTAACATAGTGTTTAGCTTAATGAAAATACTTATTAAACAGATTCTGAAATGATATCTTTTTCCTAACTACAACTAGCTGACAGAGTGAGGCTGCTTAAAAAAGGGCAGGCATCAAGTGTATGTTTGAGGCAGAGTGCATATAAATTATTTGTTCTACCAAAATACAATTGTCTGCTGTTGCCAAGATTTGAACTGGACAGAGGTGGTATTTAAATATTTGTGTAACAGAAGTTGTCACTGTTGGCAAAGACTGACATTTATAAAAAGTGTCTGTAGGTTCTTATGATGAGGTGTGCTCCTCAGTTTTGTTCTGAGTTCATATAACACTACCGCTATAATTAATTAGCATTTGTTTTTCTTCTACCACCAAGCAATAGAGCTGGAACTTTCAAGATCTCACTAAGGGAGGCAAAACACTTTATTCCTCCCTAAAGCTTTCCCAGTCAGCGCTCTCTTTCAGTAGACCATACTGTTAAAGATGACGAAGCAGGACTTTCATATTCACTTATTTTTTCAAATTCATGCTTAATTAAACAAGTATATACAAAGTTATTGTTTGATTAAAAGATAAATGAATGTGCAGACTATTGTAATCCAGCATTACCATTGATCAATTGATAGCTTCCATTGAAGCAAAATGATTGTGCTAATACTGTCATGAATATCAGCTGTTCTTCAATGTTGATATGAGCTTTTCAAGTCACAGCATTTGTAGTACCTGTTCTCTTCTAACAAATGGTGTTTTTAGAGTCTCTGATTATGTTTTACCTAAAAACTATTTAAGATAATTTTCATGTTGTTGAATTAATCCATACACACCTTTATGAGAGGATAGCAAAGACAGATGTAATGCTTGCAAGTTTATCAGCCTCCTTTTTTCAACTACCAGGTCTTCTACCTGTCACACTTCAAAGTATTCTATTCAGCTTGGAAACGATCCATTTTTTCAGTTGAAAACTTCCTATGAAACTTTATAATTTGGGACTAAAAGCGACTTTTGGGACTCCAGTCCTCTTCTGTTGCAGGTATCCAAATACAATAATTCTCTTCACAGATTTATCACACTCCAATTTACAAGTAGCTTGGTGAGCCTTTTTACCCCACTTCAGTTCTTAAAGATGAAGGCTGCTCTAGAACATGACTACACTAATGGTTCAGAATCCTTACTGAATTTCCAGCCTCATTTATCTAAAAACTAGTATATGCCCAGTTGTTCCTATGCCAACGTTATCCTTTAGCTTCAATAGCTCTAAAATATCTCCTCTTCTTTAATAGTTCTAAAATAGCTCTTCCATTTCCTTGTTTACTCCCCTCTCCAGTTCTGTTTTCCTAGGTTAAACAATAAAAATATTTTTCAGTTTTACTTGGTAGGAAAATCTCTTCATTCCTTGGACTGTCCTAATACTCCTCTCCTGAAATTCTTGCAGTTCATTGAGATGGTTGAAAAGCCTCATGGTTACATTCGCCTAATTTCAGAAGGCTTTGATAGTTCCCAAGCTGCATTTTATTATCAATGATACAGTGCTTCTCTGAGGCAACAGATGAAACTGGTTGCATCATGTGAGGTGGAATCCAGGCTATTGAGGAAAAATGAGGCGTGAGTCACCCGAATTAAAACTTCTGTTAGGCTCTGCTAGCATTTCAGAATTGAGGTTTTGAGCTTGTTTTTGTTTTGGAGCTGTTTGTGTTCTTTGCAACATAATATAACACTTCCCACGTTTTGTGCAAGCAGCGCTGGGCAGGAAATGATTTTTATATTAGATTGGGACAAAAACAAGCCTTTTAAAGTTTAAACAAAGAATGAGAAACATCTTATAAAGTAGCAAACACCCAGTGAAGGGAGATCTCTGTTCAGACTGCTTTGTTCACTTTTCTTACCAACTGTTGTGTTTGTCTCAATCAGTCTCCTGTTGCAGCTGCTGTACTTTGCTATAAGCCTTCTAATTTCAAGACTAAAGGTATTCAGGACCTGTGGATACCCACTCCTTCTCTTGTTCTTCAACTGAAATCTCTCTTCTTTACCTTTTTTTTTTTTAATGACACCTTATCTTAGCTTCCTTTCTCTTTTCTCCCCTCCTTCTTCAGCCTTTATTATACTAGGCACAACAAGGCTCTCCTCTTTCTTCTGCAGTATAGGCAGACCCATTTCAATGCCCCTTTTGGGCACACATTCCAAGTTTTAATTCCTCCTTCCCAAACACCGATTTAAGAACTGATCCTTATTATTCCTGACAGGGTCACACAAGCATTTTATATAAAGATATTAAAGCTTGCTTTCTACAGCAAAAGCTTCCTCATATATCCTAGGATCACATTTGTTTTTCATTGCCACTTTACATCAGTGACTCAGAATGGTCTTTCTTCTCTGTTTCTGATTAATGAATCCTGAATTTAGCAACACTATAAGAAGAGCTACTTGCCATATGTGGCGGACACTGCAGATATAAGAATCTGCCACAACGGAGCAGTCACTAGGCTCCTCGCCTAAAGGAGAAGGCAGCATACCTACCTTCTGCATGTGCTCCTTTGACAATCTCCCTGTATCCATGGCCCCATTCATACTGCAGTGGTAGTGGTCATTATTTCTTGAGCAGACTTTGCGGATCCTAACGGATCTTGTCCTTCAGTGAATACACTGAAAGCTCTTTTCTTTCTATTTCCTATCATTTTGTGCACACAGATTTATCCTTATTCCTCTTGCCTTTGATGTTCTTGCCTTCTGAGAAGAATGTAGTCATTCACAAGGTCTTAACTACTTAAGGCCATAAATGCTGCATTTTAAACTGTTACCCTTGAAGTCTTTGAACTACTTCCAACTCAACATTAATTTTCCTGGGTTACTCTCCTTGAGTTAATTAGTTCTCTGTACTGTCTGCCCACATCTTTGATTTGTTTTATAGCTTTCCTTACTTGCACAGAAAAAGATTTCTTCTTTTTGCACGTGAATGAAATGAAATAATGGTCTTCAGTATTTTGCAAGATTATTAATTCAGGAGGTTGAAAATCATATTGTCATTCTCTATGGGGAAACCTATTATTATATCACCATTAAGTACTGATTAAATATACATTGTCCTTGTATAAATATATTATGCTAATAGTGCTTCCATGATCTTATAATACTTCAGGATCATTCCAAAACTAATACATATAGAAAATCCCATTTTTTTGAATTGAAAATGTACTAATTTTCTTCTATGTAGACCATCAGGTAACAGGTATAGGAGGGAGATTGTGGAGCACAGGCCAGAGTTTGGATTCCCACTGTGAGCATCATACAATTTTTAGGGAGTTTCATCTTGATACAGCCAGGATGGTATAATCTGTATACAAACCTGAATTACTTTAACTAAGCAGCATGAGTACTGTCAGCACTAAAACCATGATTATCTGAAGCTACCTCCTTCCATGCACCCACTCCGCTATCTTAAAAGTGCTTATTTTACTAAGCAACTTTTGTAGCCTATACTGCCAGAGTCTACACTGTTAATAGGATCTGAGCTAGAATAAACCTTCCTTACATTTCTCTGTACTTCCCAAATAACAGCAGTATAGGGGTACTGTCATTCAAACACAGCTTCATTACAATATGGGACAGGTATCTGGGTAGAATAATACAATAATGTCTGTCATTCTTCTGTGAAAGATATCCAAAGGACTCATCTCCAAAATCAGTCTCTGAAGTGGTAAGACTTGGAAAGAAATTTGGCCATATGGAAGTCAAGAGCATTGATTTTGATGTGATTGGGATTTTAACACTTAAACTCGGTTTGCAGGATGACTAAAATGTAGTGATACATGAGAACTTGAAGAGAAGTAGTAATAACATGTAACTGGATGCACGTGATTAGTATGTAGAAAAGAGAAAGAAGTGTCTGTGCATTTATATGAGAGTTGGAGTACAAAACAAAATAATCTCATGAAAATTGCAAGATAGGAGGCACTGTTTAACATGGGAATAATATCCAGGATCAACTTATATTTACTCTGCCATTTTCAATGAATGAAAATTTTTTTGAATTATTTGAGGAGAGTTACATGGCTTTACATGTATGGTCCACTCCTTTTGATATATATGTTTTCAACTTTTTTTTGTGTATTAGTGAAGTGCAAAATTCTTCAATGCAAAAATATTTTTTCAGTTTCTTTTAAGTGATGGAACACCAAAGGCTTATTTTTCCATTTAAAATAATGTACACAGAGTGGAAAAAAAAGCATTGAATAACACTTAACTTTGAAATATTCATTTTTGCAAAGTATTTCTGATGTATCGGAGGAGCAACTTGGGGCCTGTGATTTCTTTCTTAAGACAGAACAGGCTGGTAGAAAATGCAGAAATCTGAGAAGAAAATCACCCTAAAGGAGGGCAGCAGTTGGGTAAGAGAGACATATTTAAAAAAAGAAAATCTTTATAGTCTTTTGTGTAGCTCAATTCTTTTTTTTTTTTTTTGATGGGATAAGAAGGAATTGAGGAAACACTATGTTTATATCTGAATAGAAGATAGACTTGCTGCTGTGCAGAACAAATGAATTCAATATCTCATATTTCCTGAATGTACTGGTGAGGGTCTGGATTAAGCAACACAAAAACAGAGAAGCAAGCTGTTCTCTGCAATGCAAAATACTCCAGTGAAAGACTGTGAAAGCTACAAGTGTGCAGAAAATTGGGCAACATGTAAGTCTCTAACAGAATTGCATAGATAGTGCACAAAGCATATTTTGTAGAATTTATCCATTTTTGCATGTAGGTTGTTGTTGGTTTCTGTCAGAATGATCTCTTGGTTGAACACTTACTATAACATAGTCTTTAGGCTCAGAGCAATAGAAAAGTCCTTATGCAAACAGACCTGCTAGTCCTTTAAAATTTAAAAAATTAAATTAAATAAAACTCCAGTTAGCTACAATTTTTTCCTTGAAGAGGAACAGCCATCTACACATCTTTGTAGAATTAATCCTTCTGGACAAATACATAATTCAAAAAAACCCCACAAATAGTCAAGTATATGAGATGAGGTTACTGTTTGCCTATAATAAACTGGAAGCAAAAGAGAGGAGTGGGAATTCTGTGAATAGTGTGAAGCTGAAAGTTGGAGCTGAGTATCTTGACAAACAAAAAACTCCTGAGCTTTACCTTGGTGTTTCTTTAGTTTCTTGCATGCAAGATCACAGCCTGCATGCTGTTAGTGTTTATGAGAACTGATTCAGGCTTTTAGGGAGACCCTGCGTTGAGGAGGATTTTGCTCTTGCTAATAGGCTGATTTCTGACTCCTAGCTCTCTTCACATTTGCTTTTTGATAGAGAGTTAGCCAAAACCCTCCTTCATCAGGTATGGTTGTAGGCTCCTGAGGAGTAGGGGAAGTCTACAGCCCAGCTGCCCCCACTCATCCTTTGGTGCTTGCTGGCAAAAAGGACTGGGGGGGGGGGAATAGGCCAGAAAAAGCCTTTGAAGCCAGACAGTGTGGTGAGAAAGTTGCTTGGAGGGCTGCTGGGGAAGTGGGGAGAGCTTGTCCCTGTGTTTTTAAAATGTGGCATATAGCTTTGTCCTCCCCGTGCCAGGACTAAATGCAGCTCAGCCTGGGCTGAAGGTTTTGACCAGGCTCTCTGCTAGGCAGTGAGCTCCCTCAGTGAGACCTCAGAGCACAAAGCCAGGAACTGCAGGGTCAATTAAAAGGACATAACAAGTCCCTTCTTTTCAAATAGCCTTGGGGTTGTTTAATAAATTCTTGCCCTGGGCACGCTTTTTGCGTGGAAGGTTTAAATAGCGCTGCCCAGAGTGCTGCACATACCTTTCGTGTGACACAGTTCTTACTTTGTAAGCAGTGCGTAGTATTTTGCAAACAATTGCTCAGTTGCTCTCTCATGTTAAGCAGTTGATATCCAGATGCTTGCAAGTACAATACTGTGTTGACACAAACTAATTATCTGCCATGTGCAACTATTTATACACTTTCTCTATGTTAGTAAGATATGAGGACAACTTTATTTTTCCTTTAAAAATCCCTATGCATTTACAGGCAGTTTTGACTCAGTGTTGTGGCAATGGATGTTAAAATGTAGCCTAGGTTTCTCCTCCTTTAGAGCCTGTAAGGCTACTGCAGAGTGCTACCTGAAACAGAAAGCATGCTTTGAATTCCTTCAGTGAGTCATCTCTATTTTACTGGTGGTTCATTTCTTGAAAGGAGAGGAAGGAAGACCCAGCCTGTTTATACCAAGTGCAATCTATTTATCTATTTATTTATTTATTTCAGCACAGAGCATTCTCAGAGCACTTAACTGCTGCAATGTGGCTGGACTGATGGCTGTCCACATCTGACACCTTTGTTTGGCCCCAGGTTGTGCTTGGCACTTGCGCGCACAGAAGTGAGCAGAGAAGAAATGGAGAACCTTCATCCATGTAAAGGCCAGGTACAGTTAAGCTCTCTTGCACTGAAGCTGGGAAGAGTGGGGAAAGGAATCATTCTGTGGGCTTAGGGGTGTGTGTGCGTGTGTTAGGAGCATTTTGGATTTCTGCAGCACTTGAGTACCTCACCCTCCTGCAGCACAACTGGCTGCAGCCAGCACCACAGGAGCTGGCGTGGTTTCATCTGCTTGGCTAAGGAGCTTTCTGGTCTATGTATCTGTTGGTGCAGCAAGTGGCAATGTAGGAAACTACAGTATCTGGAGCAGGTATTGTGTTCTAGCAGTTTGTTTATGCAAATGTCTTTACTATCATTTAATTTTCATTCTGCATAATATGTCATCTGCATTGTGAAGAAAAGCAAAATCCTTCTTTTAAATGTATAAAATACTATAAAGGCAATTACTTAAACCAGATGTGTTTATAAATAGCTCAATGCTTTTGCAAAATGTAAACAAACTGTCATGAACTAGAGCTACATCCATAAGCAATTGTGGTTTATGTTCTATTTCTTTGACAAACATGGGGCATAGCATAAAACTATGTGACGCTCTTACTTTCTTTTGAATCTTCCCATCTAGACTCTATAGACAAAGAAACCCCATTATCTGGACTGCATATGGAGTAATGTGGGGTTTTTTTGTTATTCTTGTTGAATCAGGCAAGACATTTCATGTTAGAACTGTCTTTGGATTATTTGCTGTTAGTGATAGAAGAACACCTTTGCATGTGTTTTAGCTAGTATTAGTCACAGGCAGGAAGAAATTCTTTGAAGTTCCAGGAAGCAGAATCATTTTTAAAATGCAGGGTTTTTTTGTCACCAAAGATAAGGTAATCTTGGATCAGCAACAAATGCTTTCCTGAATTATAAACATTTATTGATCAGATTCCTAAATGCATTCTGGCCATCCATTTAAGCAGCAGTGCAATTAGGGCAAGGATGATTTTTTTTTTTTAATCAGAACTTCATAAAAGCATCCATTTTTTTAATTCAAAAATTAAATGACCTCTTAGTAGGAATATGAAAAACAACTTTTTCTTCTCAAAATCTTCCACTGCCAGAACTACCAATTTTGTCAGTTTTCAGCCAGTTTTAAGGTCTGGATTGTGCTTTTGTGAATAAGCACAAGTTGCTCTGGAACAAAAAGACTATACCTTTCTAACCAGTTTGTCTTGAAAAATCATCCCTTGGTAATCCCTTTTTTTGTCGTGCTATATTCATTTAATTTTCTGCTTGCTTTTAGTATTCTTTCATGCTACTGACTCTCAGAAAGGAGACTTTAACTAATTATTTACATAAACATAAAAGTATCCCTGCGCAGTTGTGTCATCTGTCTATAGACTGTATTACGGGGGTGGGAAAGGGTGTGCAGAAGCACATCCTCTCAGAAGTTGTCCAAGGCCTTGAGGCCTAGGTAAGTCTGCTGTTCATTGACAAATCAGTGCATTCAACATCATTGAGGAAGGCCAGTATCAGCCAGTGACGAGGGGAGATGAGGCTTTTGCAAAAACTAAGAGAGCAATTACGGAATAACTGCTGGTATTTCCAGGTAGCAAAGCCACCATATGTCAATTCTGTGGGCAACACAAGGTGGCAGGAGCCTAGTGTCTATCCTTCCTGGAACATGGTTGACCATAACTGGCCTTACATCTGTAAAATTATCCCTAAAGATCAATTGCTTAGTAGCAATAGAAGAGTAATTATGTCTTTAAATTTGAAAATATATTCAAAGAAAATGAACCTCAAAGTAGTTCCATGTAGTCACACTGATTTTTAGAAATGTGAAATATTTCTACCCTTCCAATAAGCAAGGTCTACTTGCCCCAAGCTGGACACTTGGAACATGAAACGTCAGTAATTTGCATTCATTTATGCAAAAAACATCTTCAGAGTTCAAGGAATATTTGAGTGAACAGCTGAAAGATAAAATAAACTGTATTTGTACAAGTAACACACATGTAAAGACATTTTTGAAATTATTTAAAATATGTTTGCATTTTCTGAATTCTGTCTTCTCTACCTGGAGCAAAGGTCATGTTTTGCAGTAATGTTACTTTTGGTCTGCCGTGAGCTCCCTGTAGGTGTGAAAAGCAAACAGGAAATCTGTAGTTGAACAACTATTGTTAAATTGGCTGTGCATTCTTTATAAAAGCAGATCTTCCCTTCCACTCACTCAGACCAAGAGTTATGAGTCAATGTTATTTATCTGAGCTTTCCTATCCCAGTTGGTGTGTGTGTTGCATTGCCCTCTGCTGCTTGCCTCATGTTTGTCCTGTCAAGGCAAAGCTACTCTAGAAATACGACACAAGCCTCCCTACTCCTGATAGATTCTGGTCAGTCTGTCTGTACATCTCAGTGTGTTTCGAGAAGCCTAAAAATCCTAACGTGTTTTGTAAGGTTAAAATTTAGGGGGAGTATAACCCTGGGAGAAAAAAACACTGATTAATATATAAACTGGCAATTTTGGATAAGCTCATTTCAGCTTCCTGTTCTGATAAACTTCTAGGTAAATTTAGGAAACTAACCTAAGGATGGCTATGCACCACTGAAATAAAGCTGGCACTTACTATTTACTTCAGTAGGTGCTCAGTTAGTGCCCTAGTTGAAGTCTGTATTACAGTTAGAGCTTTAAAATGAGTACAATATCTCTTCCCAATTCTGGATTGCCACAGGTAGAGGAAATACCCTAAAGATTATAAGTTGTTCAAGCACTACAGTAGAGGGTGGCACTTAAGGCCGTAAGATTTTTGCTCATTATGTTAGCATCTACTGCTAAATAGTGCATTTCAAAATAATTTCACCTCACTGAGGGATCTGTGGCATCATTTTGTAGAAAATTGGTGACTGATGAGGGGGTTTTGGACACTTGAATCCCATGGAGCCTAGTTATCATTTCTTATGAAAATCTTACTTTCTTAGAGAAATCTTATTTCCACAGCCAATGTAATGTGGCTTAACTTGGAGCTGCTCCTGAAAGGAGACAGCCCTTCCTTTTTTTTTTTTTTTTTCCTCAGATTAGCATTCATGTGGCTGTGTGATGAATCAGTCCAGGGAAGCCATCCAGCTAAAAACTAATCCCCCCTTCCCAACTTCTTTTTTTTGTCATTATTCACATAAATAAGATGAGATAACAATTGCTTATATTATGTAGCCATTGTATCTTGGTGACATACTTCAATCTTCTGATTTTATACATGATTGCTTAACTATTTAATTAATACACAAATAAATTTTACAAGGTTAAATAAAATAATCTTTCCAATACTGAATCCCATAGTGATTGACAGATTGCCTTTTCAGAGATGAATACATTTATAAAAAGCATACTTCATACTAAAAAAAAAAAGCTGTTGTTATATTGCAAAGAAAAAAGTCTGACATACCACTTCAATTTTCACATAAATGCATCACTTCACTGAATCTCAATGTTTGTTGTTGTTTTTTCTTATAGCTAAAGAGTGCTGCTGGCCTAGATATAAGAATACAGATTATTCTCAAGCAGTACAAAATATATGATGATTACCCCAAGCTGCCAAAAATTTTGTCTGGAACTAGTATTTTCCAGAACACACCCCAGATCAGCACGCTCTGTTAAGTACTGTTGACATTACTTGATTATGTCCATGATAGAACATGTTTACTGCCAGCTCCCTAACGGTACAAATCTGAAGTATTGTTTTTGTGAATTTTTTTCTGCCTGAAGGATGTAGTAACTTTGTCATCTAAATGATTCTTTTCAGCAAAATGTTAAAGGAAGCATTCACTTTAGTATTTTGCAATCCTGAAAATAACTGGTCTGGGCTTAACCTCTCCTGTGATTCTATTACCTGTAAACTGGAAGAAGTGCTTATGAAATGTCACATACCTTTCCTGCTCTTCAATTTGTTCTCGCAGGGGAAATCTCTCTAACTTTACAAAGGTATTGTGAAACATCATTTATCAGCATGTGCAAAGCTTTGAGATCCTTGGCAAGAGGGAATAATAGGATTGCAAGATTCTTAAAAAAAAAATACTTTTAAATATCGAAATAGGGATTAAATTATAGTTATATATTTCAGTAAATAAAGCAGAAAAGAAATACAACCTTTTTGGTAAAACAATTTATGTGCACTCTGAAAACAATCATTTATAGACCTGCTGTCTTCTAATGGACTCATCCAACTCCCATGCAAATCAATGGCATGACTCCCTACCTTCCAGGGCACATCAGGGCTCAGGAAAGTCTCACAATCCAGGTGATGTGTTGGATGCTGCATATGTCAACAAACTGACATATGAACAAACTGAAATTCAGTAATGAATAATAGCATTCAATACCACTCAGCAAATAATAACACAGAATGGAAGAGAGGGTTCCCTGTTGACTCCGCACCTGAGGAGGCTCAAGTGCACTGTTTCTGAACAACAATAGCTAACATACCCAGTATGTGTGAAACCTGGGCCATTCATGCATGTAACCCAACACAACAATAAATACCCAACAGTACCACAGATTTATCCTCAAATGCTTTCCAGTTCATCAACAGTGCAGGTTATAAGCATGGGGGACTATCATAAAGAACCTTCTTTCTGGTAATAATCACATTGCTTCTGATCTCTCATACACTTTGGTAATTTTTCCCTGTGTTCAGCTTCCCTGTGATTTGAGATGCCACATAGGGCTGCTCACGTTGTCTGAGAATGTGAATACGGAGTTATTCTCAAATTTCTGATACTTCAAGGTATGTGGTTTACCTGACGTGTGAATTCAATGCATGTAGCTATGGTAAATCTCAAGAATATCACAGGTAAATAATTGTGATTAGAGCCAAAAACCTAGCATATTTTTCTGAGGAAAGCCTTTGAGCACAGGTTCATTGGAAATACATACCTACCCCACGTGGCTTTTGAAGAATGGCAATATACTATCACAGCAACAAGAAGCCACTGTTACTGCTTTCCTTAAAAAATGGGCTTTCTATTTTTTGATGCAACTCACACATAAAGATTAGAATCTAGTTTAGGTATTATGGTTAATTGAAGTTACTGTTGGGAAGGAATGACACAAATATCTATGAGAAAAATTTACTCTGCTTCTACCATGCTATGTATTTCACATTAGAATAAATCACCAAGACTACTTTTGATGATTTTTTTCTGCATATTGATATTTTTGAAGCCATTCTATCTTAGGCTAGATAGTCAAAACTAGTTTTCTTTACTGTGAAGGTTGATACTGCTTTCAGTATCAGTTGTTAATTCTGCAGAGTCATTTACAGTCAGGTTTTGCCATTCTTATTCCTAATATGTAGGGACTTACAGGCAGATCCACAGAAGATTTTCAGTTGATTGTAGGTGTTTAACTGATGAGACAATGAAGAATTGTGAGCAGAGGGCATTTTCAAGGCTGCAAAGGAAAGACGATGGCCTAGTATCTTAGGCATTTCCGGGATCAGATGGCTGCTGAATGAGTGTTCTTTGGATTACAGTTTTTGCATTTGTGCCCTTATCACTGTCATTTCCTACAGTTTGGGCTAGTCATTTAGCGGTCATTTTATAACATAGAAATCCAGCTTGTTCCTTCTCTCTTCCAAGCCTTACTGCAGGTTATGAAAAAAAGCTCAAAGCTGTAAGTAAGAGATCATTTTGACAGCCTGAGCACTTTTCTTCCTTCTTTTGGGTCTCATGCTTTGCTGTGGAGTTGTTAAGCCATTAGAAGAGAAGGAAAACAGGGCGACATCCAGTTGCAAGCAACAATGATTAGAAAGCGCAAAACAACAGAAAAACAGCAGGAAGGGAAGTAGGAAAAAATCCCCAAATTTTCTAGTTGATTCTGTAGTTAACTGAAAAAAGTGACTTTTTTCCCCCGCCAAGTTTTGGCATACAACTTCACATGCTCATATTAAAACTGGTAATGATTCAGAAGCAAGCTGAACACATCACTCAAAAATGCAATAAGCAGGTAGGCCGGTGATGTTAGGAGGGTAATTGAAAGCTTTGTTTCCTGCAGTTAATAGTTTAAAAGGAGAGGGGGATAGACAGAGATTGGCTTAGAAAAAGGCAGCAATGTTATTGCTGGTGGTATTTAATTATTTTCAAGTTAACAATGAAAAATGAAGGTAAACTAAATTTAAACCCGTATGTTCAATTCTCAAGCTTGTCATGATCCACTTGCACTGGAAAACCTAAAATCGATGGCAATGAATCTTAGCAGCAGTCCAGCGGCTAAGGCACTATCAAAGCAGCACTGCATATTAGAAAGGAGGGCAACGTGATTTAAAAGACAATACAACAGAAAGTGTGTGATCTGGGCAGAAAAATGAGGTTTGTTTTCCTGGCTGCCTGCATCCTGAGCTCAGTTTAAATGACAGACTTTTCTTCTCTCTGCATTTCAATTAGACTGTGCCAATGAGCAAGTGGGGAAAGGAATATTAATGACACAGCATCGGGGGGGCGGTGGGAACTGGGTACTTGCAATTATTCATCTAGCAGGCAAAAAAGAAAAAAAAAGCTAAGAGTAATTGTTTATTTAGGTTATGGCACATCAAACATGTACCTGAGGTGATTAAAAGGTTAAAAAGGGCGGCTGAAAATATGACTTATCATTTGGGGGGTCTCTTTTCACTCTGCTTATCATTCAGCGCCGGCAAAGTTGAGGCTCCCGGCGGGCCGCCCGTCCCCGGCCCCTTCGCGCGGGTCGTTAACGCGAAGCGGCGCCCTCCCGCCGCGCCTGCCGCTGGCGGCGCGACCTGCGCCCTCGCCGCCGCCGCCGCCGCCGCCGCCGCCGCCGCCGCCGCCGCCGCCGCCGCCGCCGCCGCCGCCGCCGCCGCCGCCGCCGCCGCCGCCGCCGCCGCCGCGCGCACTGGCACGCGCGCGCCCCCCGCCCCCCGCGCGCACTGGCACGCGCGCGCCCGCGCGGCCCCCACCCCCCCTCGCAGCCAGGCACGCGCGCGCCCGCGCTCCCGCCCGCCGCTCGGCAGCCGCTCCGTCCTGGCCGCGCTCGCGGTCGCCGGCTCTGCCCGCCGCCCCGCGTTTCCCCGCCGCCGCCGGCCGCCTCCTGCCCCGCTCGGGATCCGCGCTCTCCCCCTCCCCCCGCCCCGGCCTCCCGCGGCTCCCAGGTAGGGTCCCCGGGGGTGCCCGCCCGCCGCGGGCAGCGCGGCGCCGACGGCGGCGCGGCCCCAACGGCCGCCGCGTGGCCCCCAACGGCCGCGGGCAGCGGCTGCCGGAGGCGAGGCGAGGCGCTGCCCCGGCCCGCGGCGTCGCGCCCTGCGGTGGCTGCCCCCGGGCCCCCGCCGCGGCGGCTGTGCGGCCGCCGTGCCCAGCAGCCGTCAGACGTGGTCGGCACTGGACAGCAGCAGGGGTCGGCTTGCTCCGCGGTCCCCTCGCCGAGCCGCTGCAAATGGCATGGTTCCCCCCGCCCCCCGGCTGCGGTGTATCGTAGTGAGACGAGGAATGGTTAAAACACAGTCTTTTTATATATACATTTTTTTTTCGTCTTGGGGCTTTCAGTTTACAGAAAAGGAGAGCATCTGATGCATCTGCTCACATGCTACTTCTGATCATACGTTGCCTCCTTGCACAGAGCAGGATCGTTGGGAAAGATGGAGATACCATAAGTTGCTAGTAGTGAAAAGTGCTGCAGAAATCCAGTGGTTTCCCTTCTCCATTGAAGTGACATATTTTTTCCTGGGTTAAGTTGAAAGCAGTGGTTGGCGGAGAGTGACGGTAGCTGGGAGTGGGTTTGTGTTTTTGTTGCACCGTTAGGTTTTGCAAAGAGCAGCGATGAAGAGGAAGCTGGCACTCTCGGAGATGCAGTTGGTTCTTCTCATTTTATTGGTGTGGCTGCCCACAAGGTGAGAGGATGTTTAATTTTGTTGTTCTATATAAGCATATATGTTGTGATCTGCTTAGGGTAAGCTTGTGTTAGAGGTTGTAGTAGTATATAGTAATGTGATAAGAAAAAATCTCTTCTAGCTGTTCAAATACAATAAATATTACATAGTTTCCAGAGCAAATGCAGTGGGAGAAGGTACTGGGAACAGTACAAACCTAATGGCTTGTCCTTAAACAGTTTGTAAATTGATGTTTTATTTCACCATTTGAAAGAAAGCTATGCTTTTAAATGCTTTATTTTAGAACTAGGATCTTAAAGATTTATTAGAGCTACTGTATCACTATCAGTCTATACCACATGTTTCTTCATGCAGATGAAGAAATAGATTGTTGTGAAGTCAAATAGCAAATCATAATCTCTAAAATAATGCTGGCATTCTTTTAATACAGCTTGCCTTTTTTTGGTCTTATTTTGGTCAACGTAACAGAATTCAGAATGATACTTAAGCTTTAAACCTCTAGGTGGAGATAGCATACAACTTCACAATCACATATAATAAGACAATAGCTTCATTTATTAATCAACTTTTCTTATGTTGTTTAAAGTTCTCTATTTCTAAAGTGAAAGCATAGTAGAAAGTAATTTTAATCATGCAATTAGTTTTGTGTTGCCCATAATCCCTAAACATGCAATTAATTGTAGTTTGTGACTTCCATTTAGTTACTTTGGTTCTCACTGCCCTAGGTCTTGCCCTAATATGGGAAGGGTCTTAAGTCACCCAATTCAAGTTTCCTATGGTTGAAAATGCCTATATTTATTTTTGTCTATTTCTTACTGACCAAAATATTCACGAAAAATATGTTTCCTGTTTCACTTTATGCCTAACTATGGTGCAGTATTAGTTGAGTCACAGTGGGCCAGATCCTGCAAACCTTACTCGTGTGAGTAATCCCACTGACGTCAAAGGGATTACATGCGTAATTATAAGGGAGTTTATGCCTGAGTAAAGTTTGGAGGATTAGACCCTAGTAATGATGTAATTGTATGAACTAATTTTTAGTGATATCTTGACTTCAAAAACTATTATATCTCAAAAAAGAAGCATATAAAATGGCAGAGACTTACAGTGGAGGAATACTATTTAAAAATAAAAAATGAAACATCCAGTAATTATAATTAGTAGTAAACTCATAGAAGAGTAAAATTACAGATGACGTTTTGATATTTACTTTATAAGTTATCTGATTTTGTTTGATTCTATGGGATGTATAATGGAAATCACAGACTGCAATGATTTACATTTAAATACTTCCTCCATGCTGTTGAATTGGGAACCAACATAAACCCCTATCTTTATTCATTTTATAGCTTGCTTTAAAAATGTCTCTTGAACCTATTTTTGAGCTAGAGTAGGAAGAAATCATGCTCATTTTCATGGCATAGTTAGTCATTCAAAATATGTTGATCAATAGTTCAGTTACAGATGATAAATACTCGAACATCTCTTATGAGGAATATCAGATGGCTGAAAGAGGTGTAAATGATATTGCATGGTAGCATATGATTCTTTGCTTGCTTGATATTAATGTTCTGGTATTAATAAGATAGACAAACTAATGCATTTCACATACATGATACTTAAAAATTGTTGGCTCAGTAACGTTTGTGTGCGTAGGCTTTGTGCATGGGAATGGTCCCCAGTACACAAAACCTTTGGTTTGGATATCCAGGTCCAGGTGGACTGTTCAGCGGCACAGCTGGCTGGGCAGCAGATTCATGTTCCAGTCCTTGGTGTTTTCCAAGGAGATATGACCCGTGAAGCCTGTAACATATCTTTCTTCATCGGGGAAGTTTTAAACAATTGATGATCTATAGATTTTTTTTGATGCTTCATTTATGATTTTTTTCTATCCAACTTTTACAAGGTGTGTCCGCATCTAGCGGAAATCGTGTAGTGCTTTTTATAACAAAATACCATTTTAGAAACAGAAGCTATCCACAGCTATCCTGCAGCTTGCTAATCAGCATCATTGTTCCCACCCACCAAATACTGACATCAGAGGACTCCCTGAGCATGATCGCTGGAGTTTTCCCTCCTGTTAGTACGTCTGGTCATGTACGTTATATGACCATTGGGTGGAGGCAAATCCACAGGATTTATGCGGAGAAATAGTACACAGAGGTGAGGGCAGACAGGATAGAGCTGCAAGGAGACAGTTTTGTATGTGGGAACTCAGGTTATCAGTCTAGGAGTGACATACCATTGAGGCCTGGAAAGCTCTTTTAGACTTTTGTAACTGCACAACTGAATGTGTTAATGGAGCTTGAAGTAGCACTCACTGTGATGCAATGTGGACTAGAAGTAGAGGCTACTGGAAAATTACTACCTGGGAATTTTAAATAGTATGTCATAGACTCTTACGTTTCTGAACATGTTAAACATGAATTGTGAATTCGTATACTCCTAACTATACCTTTCATATTAGAGGGTGGTGTGTTAAATATTCAAGGCTAACCTGCAATGACTGCATGCTGAGTGGATGTAAAGCATATTTAGCACTTTGTAAAATATAAAATGTCCATTTAGATCAGTGCTGGCTGACTCGCTGGAAGACGAAGCTAAGAACAACATCACCATCTTTACAAGAATTCTAGACAGACTTCTGGATGGTTATGATAATCGTCTTAGACCTGGATTAGGAGGTAATAAACACAATTAAAGATTGATTTTAAAAAATCAAGTTTTAATGTTCAGCATTTGTTATTGATGCAGTGATATTCTTCCTTCAGGGTTTTCTTTTCCTAACAACTGGTATGTATTTTGATAAATTACTTATAACTATATTCACCCAGTTGAATCATTTGAAGTTTGAGGAAGATAACATCTACAAACGGAAAGCAGGCACTTTCACACATTTATCTTAAGTAAAGAGAAAAAAATCTGGAGATTTAACATAGTAAATCAGAATGAGAACAAAAATAACATCTAACGCTGTTATTCCAGTCAGGGAATTTTGGTTGAGCAAGGAATGCAGGCTTGATTCTCTGCAATGCGATGAAGTGTATGTTTTCAGAAATCTACACGTGTGTTTTGTGTGTGGTGTAAAATTTGCATTTTAGATTCATTCGTTGTCCCAGTAAATTCAATGGGATTGTTATATCTTTGACTTCCTTGGGATTAGGATTTGATTTATAATTAGCATTTTGTTTCTGGGTATTTTACATGTATGTGGGCACTGGAAAAAAATAATGGAAATATTGGAGGGCAGAGGTCACTGGACTCTTCTGTCATGACTGTCAGTTGTTTTTCAAAATATCAGTTTTCATGTTCATTTTAAAGCTGTATGCTAGCTCATATAAATATGTAAGCAACAAATTTAAATAATTTTGTTTGGTGTTAGGAGTGTTACTGTGCAGAATGATCTGTATGATATGGGGAGGGGCAGAATATCTTGATTTTGATAATATTTTATCTTCTATTATTAATCTACCATTTATACTTAATATAATATCCAACATAAATATTTACATATTGATAATAAAACTGTTATTACTATTATTATTCATAATGGTTTTGGTAATTGTAATTTTCAGCCTGGGGACTGTTTCGGCTTGCTGAAACTAAGAACAGTACAAAATTCTTTAGAACTATTCAGGCTCCTGTTGGTTTCAGTAAGATCAGGCCCAAAGCTGTAGGTCTGCTCTAACTTCTGTGGAAATAATTTTAACAACTCCATTTGACCAGATTAAGAATTGGTTAAAGTTCACAGTTTTTAGTCAACACTGCCATCCTAACCTGTGGCTCTACTGCTGTTCTGGGTCTGAGAACCTTGGCTGGCACTTGACACAGCATAAAGTGGGAGTTGGCACAGGCTGGCAACAGCTCTCTCATTACACATTAATCTTAACTTGAAGTTATCTTTACATTTCCAATTCTGGCCTCTGTACAGTTGAGACTTGTGAAATATTTTATATTAAAGGGCTATTTTATTTAGATGATCCATAAAATGAGACATATGGTACTGTAGATGGGTGTGAGAATCTGTATGGTGATGTTTTCATGGAGATTCAGTTTCTCTGCAAAATACCTGATTTAAAGAATTTAGATGTAGTGTGAACATACTATGCCTTGCAGGTGACCTGTAGAGATATTTTATATCATAAAACTCAAGTTTAATTTGGAGGGCTTTTTAAATTATGTTTTTGTTAGCAAAATAATGAAAAGTTCTTTTCTTGTTTGCAAAAAGGAAAGTGCCATTTAATGAGAGCAGTCTGCAGTTTCTTTGCATATCAAGCCTTCTTCTGAATATTAAAATTTATATTGTTGATTATATGAATTTAGAAAACTGTATTTCCTGGTGGATTTTTATTTTATTTTCCAATAAATTAACTTTAAAATACTTACCTTGTTTTCCTTTTCAAGCCTCCTAGGTAATTAGAATATACTTTGGGAGCATAAAAATTAAAGAATTAACAGCTGTTTGGTATTGGCATACATGGCAATCAACCCATGTAGAACATGTGTGAAATGAAACTATGTCATGCATATTAAACCGTGATGATTCATGATGCATTAATGTTAATCTGCAAGAATACTTCAGTTGTCGGTGGACAGATTCTGATAGTTTAAAAGAACACTTGTGAAATTCAATTGTGATAATCCATGATATGAAATGTACTAAACAACACTTTTACAGATAATTCTTACTGATCATGGAGTTTCTTATTTCACAAATTTTATTCCTTTTTCTCTGTTAACACGTACTCTAAAAAGAAAAAAGGAAATGATTGGTTATTGAAGTCCCTTCCCTCGCCCACCGCCTTTTTTTTTTTTTTTAAACATGATGTGTCTGGTGAGTCTTGATAGTTTCTAAAAGTGTTCTTGCACAGTCTACTGTGTTTTGACCATGCCACATGTCATTAATTTAATATACTGAGGCTCAATTCTGTTCAAGGTACATTTATATGAATTTGAAGTAATTCATTTGAAACCAGTAGAGCATTTACTTTGGCATAGCAGCTTGCATTATGCCACTACACTCATGAGACTGAGATCACAATCTAGTATAACATGTGCTAAAACAGAAATAGTCCAGGATCTGAGATGAATTCTTTTAAAGCCTCTGAAAGCAAAAGTTACTCACTGGCCTACTTTCACCTGATGTATCTTCAGAGATGTCTTATAACAAAATCCAGATCAGTGTAGAGAAATATTCACCTCAAAAATGTTTTTTAATAATGAAAACTGTTAGTTTAGCACTGGATATTTTAGCTAGCTACTGACCAACAGAATGCATTAAGTGGAAACATATAGGCTCCTTCAAAGGCTGTGTAAAAATTCTGCTTAAGTAAAGGTCTGTTGGGAATTTGTTCTTGAATTTAGGGATAGATTTATAATTAATTTTACTGGAAAACTTGTTGTGAGTGCTTACAGTGTGTAATTGATGCTTTAGTAATATATTGATACACTTCAGAACTGAGAGCTATGTTCTGTATACTGTTAGGGCAGCTTTGACTTTTACTGTTGCTACAGATCCGTTGTAAAACCAGTTTTTGGCTGTTGGAAAGTCATCCTAGCAGCTGGGATCCTTGAATGATGTATGAGTACTACAGTGATGCAGTAGCCTGCAAAGTGGGTGTGGACAGGGAAAAGAAGACACTGCACTGTCCCCTGAAGCCAGAGACATCTCATATGTATTAGATAACCCTGAAATCTACTGGGCTGATATGAATAGGAATGAGGTTATTCAAAGTGGGATTAAAATTCCTCTGTACTTATCTTACACTAAGCACTGGATTGTAGCTGGAACGCTCCTGAGTACACTGTTGTTTCTGACATGAACTATTTTACTTAAACATTCTGTGCAATTTCTGTTTAGATAACAAAATAAATTAAAAGTTTTGGTTTCAAACCAAATTCCATATGTCATTAGCACTAATTTGTATGAAATAGTCATGCAAAATGACAAATCATACAGAGGTTGATTGTTTATTATTTTCTTAAAAATCATGAAGGAATTTTCTTCTATGTATTTTCTGTAATGCTTGCAAGACATTTAGGATAGCACAAATCCTTTGACTTCATTACGTTATAGAAAAAGCAATCCACAAAACAGTGGACACTAAAACTAAGCAAGGGAACAAAAGAGACTTCAGGTTTTTAAACAGGGAGACAATAGAATGTTGAAGTTGAGATACAGCTGCATTTAAATCAGGAAGTAATTGAATTATCTGTCTGTGCTATGTCTGCTTTCCTCTACCCCATGGGCAGGCCTGATTAAAGGAAATAGGGACAAATAGTAAGGCAATCCCATCTTTTAATTTGTTGATATTCTTGTATGTTAGATATATCAGCAATAACAGTATTTTCATACTTTTTTTGGAACTGTTAGCTTCTTTTTAAAGATGAGAAAGAAGGAAGGGAGAAGAAATGGAGATGGTGCTAGGATTTTGATATCATGTTGGGTGCTCTGGTAGTCTGACTATCTCCATTAGCTATTCAGCCTTTCCTTTCTCATATTTGAAACTGCTTTTTTCTAGCAGCTATTGTACTTGTATCAATTCTACTCACCCAAATTTAGAAGATATAATTGAATACAAGACGCAATTAGAAAAGATTAATTTACATCTTGAAAAAATGTTGTGGGGAGTTACAAAGAGAGGTAGACTTCGTTGTCTAAGGGTCAGATTCCAAATGCCATATTGACATTGAAAAGAGCTACACAAATTTATCCTATTTGAGAATCTTTCCACAAACTGTGGTGAGTCTCAGTGGCTATAGGAATGTCATTCTTTTTGTAACTAGACAGCTTAATGTTGGCTATTCAAAAAACTCAAGCAGATCAGACAATAGGTAAGTGAAAACTAGATGCCGCCATGGTTCCATTTCAAAGAATCTTCTCTGCTGCAAGGTGACTCTCAGATGTTTTGATTGTGTTAAACAAGAATTTCCATTAGCTTTCATTTTCAGACATACTGAAATCTTTTTTTCACAACATTTTATAAATGGATTGCGCAGGAGAACTGAAGGGAACTAAGAAAGATTATTGCTGATTTTTGCTGGTTATTGCTGTCTGAGGGATGGTGAGCAGAGAGCACTTACAGGCATGATCATTCATCTTTGCAGCAGTGGAGATACCCTCGCATAGAATTGGTGTAATAGTGTAAAGGATCAGGCTCAGTGGTTAAAAGTGTATGATGTGCTTATCAGTATGAGCTAAAAAGGGAAAAAATATTTTTTCACAGGAAACTTTTTTCTAGATTGCGACAGCTGTTATATATATGTGTATCAAAGGTTTGTATGTTTCCAGTTACCAGGAAACAAGACCATCATCATATGCTGATAATCTGGAATATGCTAAGTTTAGGACAACATATTTGTATATCTCTGTGATTCAGAGAGTTTTTAATCAGCTTCAGAAGCATTTGCAGCAGTTTTAGCAGTCCCCCAGCTGGAGATTCAAAACTTCAGCAGTGTTTGTCAGCCTCATCCTGCTTGATACAAATTCAGAGCAGCCTCCTGGAAGGTCCTTGGGCTATTTTTCTTCCACAACACTACAAGGATGCTTTTGCTGCTGTTTTTAAAGGAAAAAGGTGCAGTGTGTTCCTGCTCAGTTCCTTCCGTATGTGTGGTTGCTACCCTGGCCCTTCTTTGCCCCAGTTTCATCTTTTAGAGAAGATCATGCCTCTGCCAGTGCTAGTGCAGAGCAGCTCAGAGCAGCACCTGTGTTTTCTGAAAGCACACTATTTATATATGGTACTTATGCTGGGATATAAAGGAGTAAACTACTCCTGCACTCGCTCTTTTTTCTTCATACCTTAAATGGATCACATGGAATCTGGCCATAATAATATACGTCCTAATAATGCTTTCAAAGTAGTTGGTTAGAAACTCAGATTAATTTATGTCTTAGTTGAGGATAATGTATGTCGGTAAAAAGCATTCATTGTAAAAAATGGAAAAGCGATAGGGAAGAAGATTCGAAAATTGTATTTAATTAGTTATCCAGGACATGTGGATGGAGCTAAAATACAAGAAGAGAACTCAATAGCTATAAACATTCTAGAGAATGAATCCTTAGGGAAGCGGTAGGGTAAAAAACCTTCAGAAAACTATTGAGCTATTGAAGAACAAACCAGCAAAAGAGATATAGGATAGGATACTGGCTGAGGTGCTAAGCAAAAATTTTTGTTCTTTTTTTTAATGAAAGGTAGTTGTTAAAAACAACAGTGAATATGTCAAAATTAATGTTGCAATTGTGCAAAGTATTGTGATTGCACAAAATATTGCACTGCACAGAGTGGCAAAATGCTATACTTCCCAACATTTAACAAAAATCTAGGTGCTCAGCAGGAAAGTTTATATGCCTATATAGGAGCTCATCTGTAAGGATCTCCCAGTTCATTGAACTCTTTTTTTTTCCCTGGCAAAGTGTCACATTTGCTTATAATGGTAGAAATACTGCTGATGACACCACATTAGTGGTTGGCTTACTTTTGTTTCAGTTACAAGGAATACATGAAAGATGATACTATAGATTTCTGTGTTCAGTCTCTCCTACCATTTTGGAGGTCATTGTAAATCAGATTGACAGGATGGTTTAATTGTTCAAGTGAGATTTGGTGGGCTCAAACAAACATGGCCTTTATTCAGACATACATCTGTTCTAGGTCATTTACAAACTGGTTGAAATGTGAGTTAATATCCAAGTCCTAATATCCTGTGAGTTTATATTCAAGGCCTTCCACTGTTGACTGCTTCCCGCTGATATCTGTTAACATTTTGCATAAATCTTGCAACCAGTTTGCTATCTCAAATGTAAAGCTATTTTTCACTCAGAATGACTTAGCTTTAGTAGGCAAGTACCAAAGGATTGTAATAATATCGTTTCAAAATTTTTATTATTCTTGTGAAATGACACTGTTTATGTAGTGCCACCTGAATTGAATAAAATCATTACTATTTAAATAATCTGATTAACTCTGAAAGATTTTCATAAATACTTAAGCACATTGGAAATTAATCCAGAATATGTTTGGGGGATTTTAATGGATTTTATGGATTTCTGGTTGGATTTTAACCAAGCATAAAGTGAATTTAAAATGTGAAAATCAAAGTATATATTGCTTACACTGAGAAAAATGTTAGGCATTCTGTAGCAACAAAGACCCGTTTTATAAAACAAAATTGATAATATTCTAGCTTACATTAAAAGGTATACTTACAAACAAGATCAGGGAAGTCCTTTTATGTTTATTGCTATGATGTAGTCCAGGAGTAGTGTATTCGGTTTTGTGTGTGCTTTGTATAGGAGATACAAAAGTTACACATTTCAAATCTTTTATTAAATAATGTATACCAAAATAGAGTGTTAACTAAAGAGTTTAAGAAGAAAGGAAGCTAGGGAGGTCTCTTATTGTGGGGTATAAGCACCTAAAGGAATTAAAAAGGTTTTGGTGAAAAACTATTTAAGTAGCAGTTAATAAAAGCATGGGTGTTCTGTGATTTTTTGTGTGTAGATTTATAGGACATAGTAGATATTTGGAATACTTTTCTCAGAGAAGTGGTGGAATCTACATCATGAGACACAGTCAAAATTTGACAGAACATGGCCTGAGCAATCTGATCTATCTTCATAGTTGGTTCTGCTTTGGACCAGATGACATCTAGGAGATCCTTTCTAAAATGAATTATTCTAAGATTCTATAACTTACAGTTAGCAAGGCATTGAAATAATGCCTGAAGTTTTCCATCTTATTAGGTGACTGTGAAAGAATTAGTTTTTGGAATGTGAGTTATGGAATATATAGCTGAACAAAAATACCTGTGTAAATGAGTGGTTGAAACCAACTGAGGACAGCAGAACATTATTCATAAACCAGTAAAAGATTTGGAGTAAACAGGAAAGGTCTGGGAAAACCCAGAGGACATATCTGTCCTTTTCTATGGTCTTTGCCTTGGATTTTCTAAGATTCAGCAGAAGCTGGGACTTGGCTAATCAGTTAAAAGTGACTATAGCCACCTTTTGTTCCCCTCTCACCATAATCTGATATCCTGAAAAGAGTTAAATATGGGAGAAGACAGTATCTTAAAGGAGATGCACTGTATTTCATTGAATCATTCTCAGTTGACTTTGTCATCATCAAATGTACAACATATAGGAAATGGTTTTCTGGGATCTAATTGTATTTGGAAAAAAAATGGTGTTAGCAAAGCTATGTAAGGGACCACCACAGACTTTCACAGAGTTGTGAACAAGTAGAAACACTGAAAAACTCAGCTGTACAGCACCATGCATTGTAAAGCCAAAAACCTCCTCAGGAAAAACACAGCAACTAGCAAATTCTGCCCTTCTGAAGTATTTTCTTGAGAGAGGTCTTCCTTTTTTCTTTCTTGTGTAGTTGCTTCTCCCTTTCTGAATGTCTATTTAGTTATAGATCTACTTCATGTTCCTCAGTACTGCATTTTATACATTCTTCCTTAAAAAATTCCCTTTGACCAAAATTTCATCAATTTGCCTTACTGCATCTAAATACAATTTTCCCCAAATCCAGGCCAGACTTGCCACCTAGATGCAGCTGTCTAATTTTGCATTTTTTGTAGTATGAATCCCAGACCTTCCTTCCCTCCTCTCCGGTACAGTTGCTCACATTTAGCTGCCTACCTGAAAGATTTCATATTTAATGAACCTGACTGGAGAGAGAGTGATCTGAAGGCAGTCTCCTTGTGACCTGGAAAGTAAAGATCCTTCTTTATCCACAGATTGTATGGCCTTCCTTTTGTGCTATTGCAATTTTATTGCTACCGTTGGGTGGTCTGTGATAGATCTGTTGCTTCTGGCAGTACTCCTGGCTACATATTAGTGCTTCTGTTTGCTTGAGTGCCACCATTTCATGACCATTTTTAGCAGTAACCTTTTCAATACACTGACTAGCGCATCCAATTTCTAGAATTAGTAGCATGTAGAGAGAGACAAGGATCATGCAGAACTTTTTAATTGCTGGTACATTATGGCTATATCTGCTTTATGTTTTTTACAGTATTTCAGTCCGTATTAATTCTTGTTGCTATTATAGTAGCTCTTGAAGACTCCAAGAGGAAACAGATATGAGATAGATCATAACACTATTTTTTAACAAACTATCATTAGGGTACTATATGCTAAAGGTGAAAAACCACAAAGAGGAAGGAGCAGGGTAAAGGGCAGGAGGATAGGACGAAAGAGGTGGAGAGAGAAGGAGAGAGATAAAATGGTAATACTAAACATTGACCACTTTTAAACTATTGGCAGGTGAAGGCAGCTGGCTGATAATAGCTTCAAATATGCATTAGAAACTTGTAAGTGAAATAATATAATCAGTTTTAGCATTATGATATATGCATTTATTTAAATTTCTGACATTAATGTTTTTTCAACAATGAGTCATCTGTCTCAAAAACAGGTATAGAAGATATATCAGATAATGTTTTCCATTGCTGTACAATTCACCAGCCTGCTAAATTAAAGCATCAGCAGAAGATTTTGAATTAATATTGTCAAAAGTCTAATAAATTTTAATGATAAGAATCAAAGCACTTTAATATGTCAAGATTAGTCTTTGAACACATTTTATGTCTGTTTTTTCAGGTTAATACACCAATTAAATTAATCACCAGCCAAAGAAACTTTTGTTTACCACTGTCATCCTAATAATAGTTTGCTTTCTCATGCAGAATATGTTAGCACTGGCTTTCTGAAAATGTCTGTACATTGAGAAGGTATGATTCTGCTAACCTTCCAGAAGTGCTTTTGCTGGTTGGGAACCATTTGTGAGATTACTTTGTAGCACAAGATTCTTGGATATTCCATAATTGCTTGTCATAATTTTTAGGGCTCTTTAAGAGTAGCTAGTTCAGTGAAAGTAGCCTAAGTGAGTTTCCCTCTTGCCTGGGAATGTCCTGCACATTAGAGCACATGACAGTTTAGTAAAGTTGTATAGCTGTAGTCAGAGATTGGATTTACTTACGTCTGACCAAATTACATTAATTTTTCTGTCCATGCATACATATTTGGTCCTGCACATGCATTTCTTGTTGAACTGGAAGAGATCATGCATCCAAAGTATTAATCTGGGACTTGTTCAGGAAGTACATGAATGGCCCATGTTCAGTCTGATATCTCTTAATCTTGTAATGTTATGACTAATATGAGTTGATTGCAATCCAGATTCAGTGCACTGTACCACTAACCATCATTATGTTCTAGCACATATAGTTTAATAAGAATCAGTTAAAAATGATGTATGCTATGAAACTTACATGTCCATTTTTTATATAAATAAACATATAAATATATATTTATAAAAGCTTCTCTTAGACACTGAAAACCTATCAGAGAACTCAGACTACTCTGCAAAAGAGGTAAGCTTTATATTTTGGTGAAGCAGGGTAAAGTAACCGGGAAGTATGATCCACCACTCTGTGGTGGAACAGATCGTTGTCTCCAAGGCTCAGTACAGTGCTCTGTCTTCCTGGTCACAGATTTCTAGGACAAATTTGACTTCAGAGAGGAAAGATTTATACAGAAGGCATATTCCAGCTGGAAAGATTACTTCTAAATATGCTCTTTTTTAGTACTCATGTTTTTTTTTCTTAAAGCGTACAAAAGCTGATTGCACTTGTGATCTTTCACATGAATGTAGTTTCCTTGGGTTACCTATCATGAGAGCCATCTGTATTTGTTGCCCTTTTTTGGTTTAATTTCAAAAATTGCATTGTCTTGATTAGTTACATTGTTTTCTGCCATTCAGGTATGTATCCTGTGACTGAAAGATTGCCCTGTCATTAGGAGTGTCTTGTCTCTTTATTGGTCTCTATAAGAAAGGGAAAACAAGATAAAGCATAAATAATGGCAGTTTGGGACCTTCACTGTTTTACAAATGACTGCTCAGTAATTGGTAGATCATTACTGTGGATGAGCCATATATCTTGAATTATTTGATCTGGTCACTTCATGGTGCTGATTCTCTTATTCAGGAGAAGTAATTGTCTTCTAACATGTTCGTTTTCTTTTCTTCATGCATCCATTCTCTGTGGTCCCGAGGTAATAGATTCTTCAGACCACTTCTGTCAGGAGATTGGGAATGATTATGAAAGCTCTAGTTTGTGAGCTTTCAGCAGAGCACCAGAGGGTGAAAGGAAAGGAGGGGGAAAGAGAGTCTGCATTTGTCTTTGAAAATTTGGAGGTGTGTTGAAGGGCTAATTCCTGGTCTGAATGTATCAGCCTAATGTTTTAGATATTTTCTCCTGACTGACAGTCTAAAGACTACTGTAGATGCCTTTTTATTCTTGCTTTTTGTAGGTCATTTAGATTTTTCGCAATTTATAGGCTCACTGAATGAAGGATGAAGTTCCTCCAGATGAGACAAGGCTGAGGAACAGGTGTAGTGTGGAGTATATGACTGAGAAAAAGCTAAAAGTAGAGCCTTAGATTGAGTGCTGCCTTGATAAAAGCCCTCTGTCATGCTGAGAACGTGCCATGGCATTTCACTTACTACCCTTATGAGTGTCCACAGTTTTAATTGGGTGCTGAACAATGAACTTCTTTCTAGTAGACCTTTTAATTTGAACTTCTTAGTGCATTGCCTTGTACAGTTTCTGAACAAAAGGAAAGATATATCCTCATAGGAAAATAAATAAATAAAGATAGGAGAAATAAATAAAGAAGGAAGAAATATAAATGCCTGTGGTTTCAGATAAGGGAATGGTCATGTCCTTAATAATCCCTTTCAATCTGCTGGATCCTAAAAGCTGTCAGAGAATTTCATATTTTATTACCAGGCATTCTCTCTTTAGTTGACCATAAGAAAAATGAACAGATAATCTTACTTGCTACTGAATAACTTGTTAATTTTAAAATAATGTTCTGTGGTAGGTCCTGTCCACATTCTCATGAAGTCATAGTATGTGCTTAGAAGAATATAGACTTTAAGAAATCAAATGATACAGATTCTAATTAAACTCACATTAAGCAACATATCTAAGAAAAAAAATGCTCTTTTGCATAATCAAAACAATCATTTTGCATTTTCTGCCTGTAAAAACCAGTTAGTTTAATATTAAAAGGAAATTCTTTCCCCCAATATCTAGCCTTTTCACACAGAGAAGCCTGAATGGGTTCTGAAAGTCCCATATGCAGTCAGAAGGGAAATCTCTTGTCACAGCAACCATGAAAGACAGATTTGAGGCTGCTTAATCCAAGCTCCTGGGAGTATGTTGTAGAGGAGATTCTGGGAAACACAGCTAACAGTAAAGTAGCTTAGGGATGTTGCAGTGACTCAGCTGTGAGACTGAGAGTCCTACACTACACTTCTTGTAGGCACAATACACAGTCTTAGTATAAGACTTCTTTATTATTAGCTAAATAATGGAAAAGTAACTGACAACTGTATAACATATTAAAGTAAGATTTAATAAAAGATTGACATGTTACTGTCTGAGTTATTAGCTCATTTGGGGGGTTCTTTTCCTTGATTTAAATATTAATATGATTCTCTTTTGGGTGAAGCCATGAACATATTGTTTGTCAGGATTCCTGTTTAGCAAGAAGCTTATTATCCATGGTCATCCCACAGAGGGACCTGCTGAACAAAAAGTATTAAGAATAAAACCAGGCAGCTTGGCAGCAGTTCTGATTTGTACTGTGTCTCAAAGTGCTTACCTCTATTCTTCCTTCCCCTGCATTTCAGCAACTGCGGGGTTCTGGGAAGTTTAAAGAGTGCCTACCTGTTCTCATGCACCCCGGGGACTCTGGGTGTTAACATACAAGCAACTTCAGCTGTTTTCAGTAAGTGTACACAGTAACTTTTTTGAAAGTATATTTATTAGAATAGTCTGGATAAAGATTAACTTCCTGTACTTCATAGTTATTTTACCTGGCTTAAAATAGGAACTTTTGGCTGGTTGATAAATGGATTAGAATGGTGTCTAGTTTTTTAGAGGTTTCTGTAATTGCTCTGTCTTGCAATCCTCTGAAATGCTTTTTTAGATTTTGATACAGCATTACTTATTAAAAAAAGGTATTTGAGGCTCCTTCTGCAAAGAATATGTTAAAAGTACCCACTAATACGCAGCTCTACTAAATAAAGGCACTACCTCCTTTAGCAAAAGAAAACAGAACTGTAGCTGCCTTTTTAATGACTGTGTGACCCAGGACTATAGTAACCAGGCACTATACACAGACATTTAAATTAGCCTATCTGAAAGGACCAGCATTTTCAATGCTTTCTTAAGTCTGTTAGTCCCCAGAGAAGCTCTGTCAGTCTTTGGGACTTGGGAAGATGTACATTTCATAATCTGCTCTGACAGCAATAAGCCTTGGGATCATGCTGACCTCTGGTGCCAATGAGTGTTTGCCACAGAACAAGCAAGATTCTGCTTCCCAGAGGCTTGTCCTGGCTTCTTTCAGCTCCAGAGTCCCATAGAACTCTTTTTTTTGTGGCTGACTGCAGAGGTAGGCATTCTCCCGGTGCTGCCTTTTCATGTCAGCCATCACCAGGGGAAGCCTATTTCACTGACTTCAGTGGGCTCTGGCAATCCACCCAAATCTTTATTATATAATTAACAAGAATAATAAGCATTTGGACAGTGTCTGTTTTAGCCTAGGAAAGTGGTGTGCAGTTGAAGGGTGAAATCCTGTGCAAGTATTGACAGTTCTCTGGTCACTCTGTTGTGTCACTAGTTCTGCAGCCATCTCACATATTCTGAGTCCTGAAGGAATGTCACCTCTGATGCTTTTCCAGTGAATTATGAGAAAATTTCTTTATTTTTGGAATGTGTGGGAATTTGTGGGAGGGCATTGAAGGAGAACCATCTCTCAGCTTGTACTTTCACTGAAAAGTGGATGTGTTTGGCATAAGCCAAAGTGGTTCCTGAAATCTAACCTGTAGAACATCTAGCCTGACTAGCCTTCGTTAGAAACACATCTGAGCTTAAGAGGAAATGGGGAACAAGCAGATAAGCTAGCAGCTAAAATTAAGCAAGTCAGGAGCCACTATGCAGTAAAGGCTTATCTTAAAATGTCCAGATTTGGCTGCTTCATGACTTTAAAGAGAAATCTGAAGCTTATTCTTTTTTTTAAATGATACTGCTTTTATGGGGAGATGTGTTTTGAAATACAGAAGGGGGTAGCTGAGTGAGTGTATCAAAAGGGATGATTTGGGAATGCTGTGACTTGGAATAAAGCACAGAGATGAAACTTGAAATTACCCTAGAAGGCTGATGCAGCAGAGTTTGACAGGGTGTTCTATGACTTTAAGTACTAAGGTCATCACATGTAAACATTAAAAAAAAAGACTTCTGAATGTAAGTTTCTAAAATCTCGGATCATTTTGGGAACCTTTCTGCCTTACCTGCATGTTACAGTTTTCTTTCTAATAGAACAGCACTTGGAGCAGATTAGATGGAAATGTGGTTGCATGGGAAAAAATGCAGTTGCATGAGAATAATAACTTTGCTATCCCTAGTTGTGTGATGACACTGTTTCAGATCAGTCCAAGAGTCTGCTCCCTTGCATTTCCAAACTTGAGTGCTGCTGTTCTCTTTGTCTTTCTTGGTCTCATTCCTTAGAGGGTGTTAGGGCCATTTTAGCTTTATCATGTTCATCCATTTGATCTAAACAATGCAATAGTCTCAATTGTTACTCAGCCTGGTTATTATATGGTTACACGGTTACCTGGTTATCTAACTCTTCCTATCCTGATAGGTGCTGTAGTGGCTGAAGTGATAAGGTGTAATGCTGATGTTTTATTTTTATTTGAATGCCATGTAGTTTTGATTTGCTGCCAAATATATTCGTTTTACTTCAACCTTTTAAGTATCCCATCTCAGTAAGACCACGTTTCTTCTAGCCAAACTCCTCTATGTTTTAAGTTTTCACTTTCGTGTTTCTATAGAACTTTTTAAGTAACTCCAGCTAAAGATTACTCATGTTTGTTCTTTATTTAAGAGCTGGATTCTTTTTCCCTTTTTGTGTGCATGAGGTTATAGTGAAAAGGAAACAAATGGACATTTGATGGATTTCATGGTAGTCTGGCTTTATGGGGAGAGATTTCATATGACCTGTGTGTTTAGATTGCCCTTTCCAATAATTTCATTCACTCCTTGTTGCTCCTGTTTTCAACATTTTGTTTCGCCACTTGTTAATTGTAATATAGTCAAGACTAGTGTTTGTAATTACTCAGTTGCCTCTAATGTTTATAAAATCAAAGCATCCACACAATAACAGTATGTTTACAATGAACCTGTAAATTGGAGGAATACACTATTTAAAAGATAGGGAAAAAATCTAGAAAGATGTTTAGAAAATTAATTGCCATCCTAATCACCTGACATTTGAAACCTCTGAGATTTTCAAAATGTTGCTTGAGGTTCCAAAAGTCTATGAAGTCCCACAATAAAGGCCAAGATGTATTTTCTTCCTCATACCTGGAACCAGTTCAGTTTTGCACTTCTGAGTTGCTTCGAACCCTCACTTGTGTTTAAGTATCGGCAGGATTCAAGCTAGGTACTGGTTGGTCTACCTGACGTGATTTGGGCTGCACTCAAATTACAAATTGCCTTCTCATCAGGAATGAAGCACATGCTAGCTGAAGCATCTTATTTATTCTCTACCTGATTTGGAAAACTTACTTGAACCCATGTCTGATATTTCCCAACTCAGTTAACTAGGCATAGGGCTTTAGGTTGTTCTGGGAGAGTGATCTTTTCCACTGGAGGTGTTTCACTTCGTATAAAGTACCTACCTTTGTATCAAAGCATGAGCTGCTCTGATAGCAGACCTGTGTTAGGTACTGCTGGACTGTAGTGCCATTCACAATCTTTGGCCAGCTGGCCCCATGAAGACTGATGGCTGTTCAGACAAAAGCGCTTAGATTTGGCAGTGCCTAGTTCTTATGCACACTACCTGCAGTGGAGTTCATAGCTTCAAACATCCATGTCTTATTTGTGAAACATGGGGGAAGCGAAGCATGTGGGCACAGAAGGGGAGTGGAATATTGTTAATAGGCTGTAAAAGCAGTTGTTAAATCCAATAAACTGAATAGAGATCTGCCAAGCTAGACAATTCAAAAATGCTGGAGAGAGGCATCAGCTGGCATCCATTTCTTACCAATGCAGGTGAAACAGTGGTGTGCCCCCTCTAGAGTTCATGCTATTCCTCCTCTCCTGAAAAGAGCTGTGAGATTTCCTAATAGCCTGGGATGGTGGAAACTTATGAGAGAGCACTCTGATTTAAAGCAGTGACATGAACTGAAGTTACTGTGTTTCAGGGGTTGTCTCGACCACAAAGGTGAGTTTTCTAAGTTAGGGCATGTTTCCTCAGTTCTTAGAAGGATTTGTTCTGCTTTGTACAAATAATTAGATACTGAGCAGTGTCTTCAACTTTGTCTGCCACATCCTGTGAGTACTGCTAGGCTGTGGAATCAGTCTCTTGCTTTTTTTGTTGCTTTCTCTCTCAATGTCTTTCTGGCCCAGGAAATCTGTAATTATTTATAGTTTGAGGAACTTGTTGAAACTTGGTTGAGAGCCAGTTCTCTAAGCTGCTTGGCAGCATTAGGGCATATGGATAGTTCTGCCTTAAGGTGGAAATAAAAGCAGCTAGGGAATTTTAGTTATTTACAGTGTTAGGAGTTTGGGACAAAGGAGGATTCAAACAGATAAAAACACAAAATCTAGTAATTATGATCTGGACCACAGAGACATTCAGATTAACTTTTATTGATTTAAGTGGAAGCTTGGAGCTTAAATAACTTTGTGGAGCTTGTCCAGTATTCTTAGAGATAATTGGGCACCAAAGTCCTTCTTTAACCCTACCCTTGAGTGACTTTCTTAAACTTGAGTAGATAGCCTATGATAAAGTTAAAATTGCACCTCGAATTGTCACTTGTATCCAAAGCTCTTTAGTCATAGGACCTTTTGGAAATATATTTAATTTTTTTCCTGAAATAATGAGGTTTGCAATTAAAACTATTGGTAAAGGGGGAGAGAAGCAAAAAGTAGCAAAGATATTTATATATGGGATCTGTATTCTTTACATCTTTTTGAATGAGAGTTAAACCCAAAATCTAATCTGTCATAGTCATGTAAAGATTATCATTCTAATAATGTAGATCTATCACTTAGTACAGAGAGAACTCTAAATTCCTGTCTTTTTCTCCAGCATATTTTCTCCTCCTTTCTTCTGATTTCCCACTAATGTCCTACTAAGTGATTAAGACTGGGGTTCTGTAATCCATCACACAATTAGATTTTTATCTGAATAAAACTTCACTGTTATCTTTAATCAATCAGCTATTTGGTGACAAAACTAGCTAAGAGCACATTCTTGTTTCAGTCAATGCCATGAGAAATCAAATACAGGGCCTGATTCTGATCTCATTTATACCAAAGTGAATCAACAGAACAAATGTTGTCAGTAACTCTAGGTCTTACTGTGGTAAGCGCTCTACGTACACTTTGTTAGAGATTTGGAAGAGAAATTTACTTATGGCTCAAATTAAGAAATTGCTTTGCAGATAGGTCAGGAATAGTGAGGCTCTTGGTAGTAAAGCACTGATGTCAAGGAGGGAAATTAATTTGTTTTTTCTCACAAACACCACTTCCGTTTACAAGTTGAAACTATTTGTGTATGCACATGTGACTTTGAAACTACTGTAATCTAACCTAGTAGATAACAATTGAAGAAGCTGAGTAATTGGATAGATAAAACTGTCCTATGAAGAACCAAAAAAAAAAAAAAAGAGAGACAAGAGCAGGCAGAATGATATTTTGAAATACTTTAATTCCTATGGATTTTGCTGCTCCTATGGCTCCATGTTGTGTGACCTCTTCTTTCCCCCATTCCCCTTCAGCCAGAGACTGTCTTCAGCTGTCAACAGACACACTAAGGAGCTTGTCAGTTAAGGGCAGCATGTTAAGTTGGAACAGTGTTTGATGGATTAAGACTCAGGCTGCTTCACCTGTGCCATTTCTGGCTTGTGTTGTGAATGATGATTTCAAGGCCTTTGGGCAACATTGCCAAGCATGTCCTTAGAGACCATATTACAATGTCAGAACAATGTCAATTCCTGTTAAATAATTTTTATAGCAAAATAATTAAAGTAACATCAAGCTTTTGACAACATTTCTACAAAAACTCAGAAATCCTGAGTTAAGGCTCCCACAGCACTCCAAACTTGACCTCCTTTTTTATTTTGTGTTGACATAATTAATAAACAGTGTTTCATTTTCACATTTTTTGCATACTGTAAAAGCCCTTCAGTCAAGTTGCAGCCTTGCAGTGTTCTCCTGAGCACTATTTATTTTACATTAAAAATAATGTTTGTAAAAGAGAAATTGTTTCATGCTATGCATTAGACTTGCGTATGTATATTTTAGAAGCCATCTCCCACTAAGAAATATTTTTAATGGTTTTGGATTACCTCAAACAGATTGGCTTTTATTTTAGCTGTCAAAACCACGACTTATAGTTTTAGTTCTGTTGACTAGAAGTCTAATAAAAAAAAAAAGCCTTTCTCTTGTGAAGATAGTCTTGACACATAATTATATATCCAGCTTCTTGCAAATGAACACCTGGAACCTTGTTGCTGGTTCATTCTGAAGACTTCAAGATGGTTATTCTGCTTTCTTCTCTTTTTTTAAACATAGCTAGAACCAGCCACACACATTTTGGCCCTGCTTGCTGTGAAAAAAGCTGTAGATTCTTTTGGTGAGAGGAGTGAAGAGAACCCAGATCTTTCTCAGATTTAAGAAATATTCAGAAGATTTGTTTCAAGAAAGATAATTCTCCTTAAATTCTCCAGGGAAGAGCTCTCGCATGTCTAAGCCTGCCTGTCTAGCTGCCCTACATCACAGACACTGGAACCTTGGGAACTCCTTCAGCGATGCAGGCAGGCTGAGAAAGGACTTTTGAAAGAAAGTAGAAAAGTTTTGAAAACTGTCTGGCAGGCAGCATTCCAGAGGAACTCCTTCAAAATTGAATTGTCTCTCTGGAAATGTCCAAGACTGACAAATCAGTAAGTGCTGATGAAGAACCTTTTTATCTGACTTTTTCGGCCATCTCTATTATTCAGCCTGTGATTGATTTACACTTCAGCCACTCCAAATTCTCTACCAAACAGTTAACTTCAGCTGAGCCAGCTCTTCTACGGGAGAACAAGCCAGCAGGATCTCAGACCATCAGAATGGTTATCGCAGCAGCCTGAGAGGTGGAATGGACCAAGGCACTGGACCAACTCTAAACTCTGAATGAGTTCTGAACTCCTCTTCAGGAGACCTGCATGGATGAGCAAGGAGCTCCTGGCAAAACTCAACCAGAAGAAGGAAGTATACAGAAAGTGGAAAGGGGGACAGGCCACTCGGGAGGAATATAGCAATGTTGTCAGAGTATGCAGGGATGTGACGAGGAAGGCTAAGGCCCGTTTGGAATTATATCTGGCAAGAGATGTCAAGGACAACAAGAAGGGCTTCTTCAAATACATCAGTAGCAAGAGGAAGACTAGGGAAAATGTGGGCCCTTTGCTGAATGGGGTGGGTGCCCTGGTGATGAAGGATGCAGAGAAGGCAGAGTTACTGAATGCCACCTTTGCTTCAGTCTTTACTGCTCAGGCCAGCCCTCAGGAACC
Source organism: Apteryx mantelli (assembly GCF_036417845.1). Classification (NCBI taxonomy): domain Eukaryota; kingdom Metazoa; phylum Chordata; class Aves; order Apterygiformes; family Apterygidae; genus Apteryx; species Apteryx mantelli. The sequence goes on from NC_089982.1 coordinate 59,025,386, forward strand.
CCAGACTCTGGAGACAAGAGAGAAAGTCTGGAGAAAGGAAAACTTTCCCTTGGTGGAAGAGGATCAGGTTAGAGATCATTTAAGCAGACTTGACACCCACAAATCCATGGGCCCCGATGGGATGCACCCACAAGTGCTGAGGGAGCTGGCAGATGTCATTGCTAAGCCACTCTCCATCATCTTTGAAAGGTCATGGAGAACAGGAGAGGTGCCTGAAGACTGGAAGAAAGCCAATGTCACCCCAGTCTTCAAAAAGGGCAAGAAGGAGGACCCAGGGAACTACAGGCCAGTCAGCCTCACCTCCATCCCTAGAAAGGTGATGGAGCAGCTCATCCTGGAGGCCATCTCCAAGCATGTGGAGGAAAAGAAGGTGATCAGGAGTAGTCAGCATGGCTTCACCAAGGGAAAATCATGCTTAACCAATCTGCCAGCCTTCTATGATGGAATGACTGGCTGGGTAGATGAGGGGAGAGCAGTGGATGTTGTCTACCTTGACTTCAGCAAGGCTTTTGACACTGTCTCCCATAACATCCTCATAGACAAGCTCAGGAAGTGTGGGCTAGATGAGTGGACAGTGAGGTGGATTGAGAACTGGCTGAATGGCAGAGCTCAGAGAGTTGTGATCAGTGGCACAGAGTCTAGTTGGAGGCCTGTAGCTAGCGGTGTCCCCCAGGGGTCAGTACTGAGTCCAGTCTTGTTCAACTTCTTCATCAGTGACCTGGATGAAGGGACAGAGTGCACCCTCAGCAAGTTTGCTGATGATACAAAACTGGGAGGAGTGGCTGATATGCCAGAGGGCTGTGGTGCCATTCAAAGAGACTTGGACAGGCTGGAGAGGTGGGCAGAGAGGAACCTCATGAAGTTCAACAAAGGCAAGTGCAGGGTCCTGCACCTGGGGAGGAATAACCCCATGCACCAGTACAGGTTGGGGGTTGACCTGCTGGAAAGCAGCTCTGCAGAGAAGGACCTGGGAGTGCTGGTGGACACCAAGTTAAGCATGAGGCAGCAATGTGCCCTTGCGGCCAAGAAGGCCAATGGTATCCTGGGCTGCATCAGGAAGAGTGTTGCCAGCAGGTCGAGGGAGGTGATCCTCCCCCTCTACTCAACCCTGGTGAGGCCACATCTGGAGTACTGCGTCCAGTTCTGGGCTCCCCAGTACAAGAGGGATGTGGCACTACTGGAGCAAGTGCAGTGAAGGGCTACGAAGATGATTAGGGGACTGGAGCATCTCTCTTATGAGGAAAGGCTGAGAGAGCTGGGCCTGTTTAGCCTAGAGAAGAGAAGGCTGAGAGGAGATCTTATCAACGTGTACAAGTATCTGAAGGGAGGGTGTCGAGAGGATGGAGCCAGACTCTTTTCAGTGGTGCCCAGTGACAGGACGTGAGGCAACGGGCACAAACTGAAACACAGACGGTTCCATCCGAACACAAGGAAAAACTTCTTCACTGTGAGGGTTACAGAGCACTGGAACAGGTTGCCCAGAGAGATTGTGGAGTCTCCTTCTCTGGAGATATTCAAAACCCACCTGGACGCGATCCTGTGCAACGTGTTCTAGGTGACCCTGCTTGAGCAGGGGGGTTGGACTTGGATGATCTCCAGAGATCCCTTCCAACCTCACCCATTCTGTGATTCTGTGATTCTAATTTTTGACAAGCCAATGATGTTGATATTGTCCACTGTGGATGCTTAATGTTAGACAGCTGAATCCAGAATTGACAAACAGGCTTGCTTCACGTTATTTACACTTCACTAAATCCTTTTGCCTCATTTTCCCAAGTATGGAAAAATTGAAGATAATAGAACTGTTCTCTTCACAGAGTGGTTATTATAATTAATATTTGTAAAATCCTAAGTGTTGCTTAAACACGCACTATACCTTCCAGATAAGGATAGATAAGGATGTATAAATCCCCTGCAACCTGCTGTATTTATTACTTTTCTAATTTCTTAATTTTTTCTTGATACTGATACCATGACAGATCAAGTAAGGAAAGGGAATAAGAGGAAACCAGTGCCTGAGAACCTCTGAAACATGAACTGAGCAGCTCCTGCTATTCATACCTCTAGACTGTTTGTTTCTTCATTTCTTTATTCTTAACTTTCTGACTCTTTCCTGTCAGTTTCATTTTGGCTTCCATCTTCTGAGAAACTGGCCTAAGTTAAGCCAGATAAGGCTTCTCTTTCAACAGTGTTATGACCAAAGTAAGTTAAAAAACAAAACAAGCTATTAGAATAGCCTGGCTACATTTGCTGCATTTTGGAGCATCTCAAGTAATGTTGGCGTCTACATGCCATATTCTGTGCCTAAGACTTTTCTTTCTCATAGTGGAACCATCAGGAATGTAAACTATACTCTTATCTTTCCCTGTTGTCTCTTAGTGCATTTACTTTGTTTAACCTTCAAAAGCAATAATTAACAATAACTCAAGAGCTCCCAAATATAAATGACTGAGTCCCACCCTCCCCAATGAAGGTTTCTCTTTTAAAACTGGTCAGGTTTTCAAAAGTGCTGGGCCTCCATTGATTTTAAGCACTTTTGGAAACCTGGCCTTTTAGTTAGATGTTTACATATAGATTTAAGAAAAAGAATTTAAAGATTATATTGGGAAAAAAAAAAACTTATCCTTAATTTTGCACACAAAAACACATACACGTGGACCATTTGTTAGCTGAATATTTTCCTATGGCTTTTGCACAAATACTTTTGATCCAGAACTGTTTGAATCTCCAGTGAGTTAGGAGGGACTCTGATGAACTGTGCTGTTCTTGACAGAACATGAGTTATAAAAAGCCTTTAACTGTGGTGTCTGGTGAATGAATTCTAATCAGAAAGTACTTCTGAAATTGTGTTTTCTGCCTCTGAATTGTTTTCAGTAAGTTGCTAGTGGGATAGGATAAAGTGTATATTTTAATACAGACTTTGTTAAAGAGTGTATATTCTTTCAAGATAAAAGCTGGCATATTTGTTGTAAATAATGGACTTAGATAATGACTTTTTCTCTTTATAGGTATTGATTATGCAACCCTGAGTTCAGACTTGTAATTCACATGAATATTTTAACAGTAGGTAAACTAACATATGAAGGAGCAGACATGAGGCTCAGACTGCTAACATTAACAGATTATAACTGGAATAATTGAAGACTTACTACATTTTGGCTTTATTCCTCCCTAAGGACCATTTTTTTTGTATGTAGGGTAGGTAGATAGTTATGAAATATGCAGAATTTTGACAGCAAATAGGCAGAAATAAAAACCTACCAGTTCCTCCTCTAGTTTTCTGTGCTTTTGCCTTTCTTTTTATCTGTTTTCCTTTGTTCTGTTTTCTTCTACCCTTCCTCTTCCTTCAGTCATCTCATTTCTTGCAACTTAAGAGCTTTTTTTTTTTTTGTCAACTTCATACTCTGTTTCAAGACATTCTGCTTTCTCCCTACACTCTCTGCTCTCACTTGTGGAGAAGCAGCCTGGTGGAGTGTCTGCATTCAGTCAGTAAGAACCCTCACATCAGGGGAGAGCAACTGGTTGCACTGAAACTCACTGCTGTCACCAGTGACTGTACAGGTTTAAGGCAGTTTTGGCAAAAAGAAATAAAGGTGTATTACTACTTTGCATCCATTGCCATTCCCGAGGCTATAAGGGATGAATTTGCCCCAGTACTCTTTTATAGATTGGAGTGCTGGTCTCAATTATGGCAGCCAGAAATGAAGCTCTTGTAGCTGGTGATTACATGCTGCTTCTTCCTCCCATCCATTTTCCCCCACCCCAAGTCTCAATCCTTGACTCCAAGGATAACGAGGATCCCTAATCAGGAGTATTGAATGTGCAGCCAACAAAAGGAATCTCCAGACTGTTGCAATAGCTTTCAACTGCGTGTTGTGGTCTATTTGTTCATCCTCAACTCTGTCTTCACTGCTCATTTCCCGCCTGAACGCAATCCTGTGCAATGTGCTCTAGGTGACCCTGCTTGAGCAGGGGGGCTGGACTAGATGATCTCCAGAGGTCCCTTCCAACCTCAACCATTCTGTGATTCTGTGATTTCTGATGGAAGTATGGATTCGGAAGTGTCTAGAACTAATATGATTGTAATAGATGGATTTTTTTTATTGAACTTAAATGCAAGGCAAACCTAAAGACTTCGTGTTCTGTAATTTACTATATGCAATTGTAAAGACATTCTCATATGTCAAATAATAAGATGTCAAGTGCAAACAACTGATAACAATAGAGTGAGGTTACAAAAAGACCATGCTTCCAACCGTAACTCTGTTTTTTGGGGGGGACAAATTCAGATTTCCCAACTGACTTTGTTGTCTGTAATGGAATTACTTCAGATTATACCAGTATAATTGAATATATCTCTCTGCTATTGGGATTGTTTTCACTGTCAGTCATATGTTAACACTAGTGTTTTGCATTGAATTATAATTAAGATTGCATGTTGTCATTACAGTACAGGCCAAATTTCACAGTTAGTCCCTGCAGCAGTGTTTTACCCCCTGAAGAGTAGTCTGTCTTGTCACTTTTCCATTTCATCTTAGCCTGTGCCAGGTGACCATTTGGAGAGAATAATCCTTTTTCTGGAGTCTCTCCCACAGGCATCATGCAGTCAGTAGTCTTCTGAACTGTATGTGTGGTTTCCATACAATTTTCAGCCAGACCCATACTTTATCCATGTTGAATATTGAAAATAGTGCAGACCCAACACTTCCTGTTGTCCAGTGACTTAACCTCAGTTTGTAAACCATTTGGAGTAGGAATCAACTCTGGCTGTATATGCACCCCATATATGGGATTACAACAGTCTCTGTCAGATAAATAAACAACTCTCAGAATGTGCAGGGGAAGCACACTTTTTGAACTCTCAGAGTACCTAAATGACAGCATAGTAAGAGTCAGCCCTCATTTATTTGCTTAAAAAGCATTAGAGGCAAAAAGAATTAGAAGCAATCCTGAAAAGAACGTGCTTTTGAGTAGGAACGACTATATTGAGTCCTCTATTCTAATAAACGTGTCTACTATTGGAGTGGAGAAGGAAATGCAAGTTTCCTCAAAAGTGCAGGAATGTGCCTTCACCATTCTCCGGCAGTTTGCAGAAAGTACTGTATCACCCTATCTCTGCTCTGGATGCAGCTACATCTCTTTGATAATTCACTGCTCTCAGAAAAGTCTTGCCCTTGTCTGGTGGCTGGTAGAGGCTCTTTAGTCGTGTGTGAGCACCGCTGACTTCTCCCGGTAGAGGGCAGTGGTTATATTATTGGCCCCAACAATTACAAGCAAAATCTGCCTATGTGATATATTTGTCAAAAGATAGCTTTTAACAATATAAAAGCTCTAAAGCATAGATATTAAATAATGCCTGAATGTGCAGCAGTATTTTTTTTAGGAAAGGGACATTCTGGGGAGTGTCAAATTACAAATAGCTGTGTTTAAATATTTCTTTTTCAGCCAACGATTGGCTTTAAGGCAGAGAATTCCTTGTGCTAGTTGTCTTGATAGCACACAGTAGTTGACAACTGCTGTTAGAAATTTCCTGCAAGTGAGTGCTGTCCCTCTTAGCACATCATTCAATTTGGAGCCTAATTGAAAACTAAACATAGAAGACTCAACAATTATTTTTCCCCACAGTATAATATTTAATATTCTGATTCCATGGCTGTCTGACTACAATGATTAGGAAGCACATTTTTGTCTACAGTGTTTACAGTGCCACAACAATGTATCAGGAGCATCATATATCAAGGGAAGGAACTATTATGTTAAAACATACACCACTTAAAAACATGCCCAATTGAAATGTAGGGCACTGCTGAACATTACTTTTGGTGTTGCCAGTAATTGTACTGTAAGCTTTTTCCTGTCTTTGGCTTTGAAAAAGCTATTCAGGATGAAGAAAATAGCACTGAATTAGAAAGGCTTTAACAGGAATGGTCTGCAACAACAGAAATAATAGCTCTGCAACAAAGGCATTTTATGTTTAGAACTGTACTACTTTGTTAAGTCCAAGACAGTGCAGTTATCTTTGCTGGTGGTGAAGTGGGAAATATGGGTGTACTTGCTGATGATTGTATAGTCCTTTAACCAAAATGAGCTACTCAGCAAGGCAAACTCTCATCTAATAACCTCTTGTAATTGCAGAATAATTCAGTGAGCTAGAGATCACCAGTATTTACAGCAGGATACTGGTTAAGAGAAGTAAATTAGGATAAGAACTTGTTCATAATATCCCATAATTTTGTATAGAGAGTTTGAAGAAGCACTATAAGTTTAAAATGTTTGCTTGTTTCTTTTTATATCAGACAGTATTACTGAAGTCTTCACTAACATCTATGTGACCAGTTTTGGACCTGTTTCAGACACAGATATGGTAAGTTCCTGAATCTTTTGCTTGTGTGGTAAAAGGTGTAAAGAGAGATACTGTAAACTTCCTTTAAACTTGTATTCTGCTTTTACTTATTCTGAGCAACTTGGGAATAATTTCACTGAAGTCAGAAAGTGCCAAATCACAGGAAGTCCAAAGATGGAACTTGGTTTATAGATCTGACATGATGAGTGCATTTTTATTAGCTGTTTAGGCTGGACCAGCAATGTGTCTTTCAAGTGAATCTTCTAATTGTCCCCATTGGCTTTGGTTCACATTGCGGAGCTGTCTATGAGTGTGTGAACCTGATTCATCTTGAAACTAGAATGGACGGTGCACTGTAGGAACACACCTAATGTAGCTAACAGTCCAAGGAGCCTGACTGGAGTTAGTCTGAAATAAACCTGAAAGGTGTAGTTTGGAAATTGTGTCCTCAGCATCAACTGTGTGATTCTACGGATTTCTCCTCCTTCGTCTGCACTATTGAGTAACATAGCATTCTGAGAAAAAGTCTGCCAAAATAGCCAAATTCATATAAATGTAGTCATCAGTGGATTACCTTGTAAAGTGAATTTAGGCAGAAATTTCTGTGATAATAATGGATGAAAAGATGCCTCAAGAAAGCAAGATCATGCAGCCTTATATTCTTAAAAGCCAAAAAACCAGAGTGAATATTGTTTTCTTGAATACTTAGGGCTTTCATAGTCACTGGGTCTTTTAATGTCAACAGAGACCATTTAAATAAGATCCAGTGTCATTAAAAAGAAAGAAACTGACAATATTGCTCTGGATCACAGCTTCTCATAAAAACAGCAATGGAAAAAACTCTGAGACAAGCAAATCATATGCAGAGTAGGGAGAATGTCTTGTACTGGTGAGGAAGATCTTTATTGATTTAACATCTCCCAAAGGAAAGAAGGGAAGGACAAAGTAGTCCGAAAGTTACTTTAGCTGCTCTTGCAGTTCTCTACTGGCTTCTTACTGTGTGATCACCCTATGAGTGTCTGGATTATTATGTTACTAAGACAGCTGTATCAGATTAATGGACATAGGGCTATGCAAGATACAGAAAGCAGGTTATGCAGTGTAATTGTGGAGAAAAATGATAAAATTTTTGGAAGATTTTTAAACACACATGAATATGTATGAAAAATATAAAATACTATCTCTGTGTGTGTATATCTATAAGAAAAATGAATATTTTAAAAAACATGCAATATTTATTTTCTTTTATGGAAACTTTCATGTTATGCATCATACAGGAACAAGGGACATTTTGAAGTTACAAGTTAGAATGAAACTAAATATTTCTTGGTACAGTGTGCTTTTTTAAAGGTATTTGCTGATTGACTAACAGGGAATCATAGTTTTGGAGAAAGTATTCTGTTATTTTAATTTCTTTGTGGTAGTTTCAGTTTTCAAGCTTTATGTTTCCATTGTGATGAAAACACTACTGATACTGCACATGAAAAGTTATTTCATAAACAAATATACACATTTCTTTTGTCACTGCATGTGTTACCTTTTCTTGTGAGCTGTTTTGCCTAGTTGTGGGAAGTTTCTGAACTGACTCATATTTTATTATGAATTATAAAAAAATGAGTTTCCATGGCTGTATATAAAGGTGATGAGAACATCTCTTGACCTTGTTACTTTAGTATATGATGACTTCACAATCTTTACATATACTGTACTCTGTGAAATGGGGAGATGATGTTAACCAATTTTAAAGATGTAGTACTTAGGCGCAAGGAGACTTACGCAAGGAGACTTACCCAAGGCCATGCAAATCCTCTCTGCTGAAATGGAACTTTAATGAAAAGCTCTCTGAGCCTAATTCCAAACTGCTGGAGCAGTTTTCACATCACTGTGTAAATGGAGAAATGGTAATTGTTTGTGTAAATGGTAAATGGAAATTGTGAATTGTAAATGGTGTATGGAGAACTCTGGGCATCCATTTGCACAGATCAATATGGCAACACAAGGAGCAAGACAGCAAGGCATTAGGTCATTTGATGCCATGACTCTAACTGCTCTCTCAGAGGTGTTTACTGAAACAGAATGCAGTACGTCAAAATGGCAACTGTTACCATAATGGGTAGGTCTATTTGTGGGTAAGTAGACAGGTAAATAAGAGCAGTTTAATACCTACTAATACAAATTTCAGGATTAATTTAGCATGCTCGACTTATGATTACAAAATTATTTTGAAATATATCAGCAGTCAGAAAATTTCAACATGTGAATTTTGAAATGATAATTTCCAAGTAACCACATATTCTGTCAAACATGAAGGTGACATAAGAGTACATATCACGTGCTCTTTCATTTAAGTATTTCATTACTGAATTACTAATGTAAACTACTATATAGGGGTTTTAGAGATAGATATTTTCTTTTGTAAAAGTTTGAGGCTTTGGAATGTTCTCATTTTTCCAAACTTTCCCCTAAAATGTTTGGAAGAATAAGTTTGGTTCTTGCCCACATTCTCCTAGCTCTCCAGCGAATCCCAGACTGTATCTCAGAGCTTTTCAGGAAGGTTGGGTCCTAGCCCCTGAGGTCCTGCAATTTCACATTGTCAGTGAGGCCCTCAGTCACACCAGTTTTTTAGGCTGGGCATTGCTGTTGTCCAAAACTCCCATAGGCACAAATGTCAGTAGGATTCCTTATCCTGGGATTTTTCATACTAAAGAAGGTCAGTACACATGTGACTGCATCCTTGTGCATTATCTATTTGCCATTCTTTTTTTCTCCACTAACATCCTGTGAGGAAAAAAGTGCTTTGGAGAAAAGCTTATTGAAAATGGGAACAGGGCTCACTGCCATTGGAGAAGATTAGTATGTGGTTCTAGTATGGAACAGGGAGGATGCACACTGATAATGACATTTGGATTGGAGCTAAGGACACTATTCTTGCACAGTGGTGTTGGTTCACAGAGTTGATAAAATTTCATCCTAGTCTTTATTGTTATTGATTTGATAGGAATTAGTGAGGTATTTGTTTTCCTCACTAAGTACATTAGTTCCCATTAATCACAGAATCACAGAATGGTTGAGGTTGGAAGGGATCTCTGGAGATCATCCAAGTCCAACCCCCCTGCTCAAGCAGGATCACCTAGAGCACGTTGCACAGGATCACGTCCAGGCAGGTTTTGAATATCTCCAGAGAAGGAGACTCCACAATCTCTCTGGGCAACCTGTTCCAGTGCTCTGTCACCCTCACAGTGAAGAAGTTTTTTCTCGTGTTCGGATGGAACTGCCTGTGTTTCAGTTTGTGCCCGTTGCCTCACGTCCTGTCACTGGGCACCACTGAAAAGAGTCCGGCCCCATCTTCTTGACACCCTCCCTTTAGATACTTGTACACGTTGATAAGATCTCCTCTCAGCCTTCTCTTCTCTAGGCTAAACAGGCCCAGCTCTCTCAGCCTTTCCTCATAAGAGAGATGCTCCAGTCCCCTAATCATCTTCGTAGCCCTTCGCTGGACTCTCTCCAGTAGTTCCGTATCTCTCTTGTACTGGGGAGCCCAGAACTGGATGCAGTACTCCAGATGTGGCCTCACCAGGGCTGAGTAGAGGGGGAGAATCACCTCCCTCGACCTGCTGGCAACACTCTTCCTGATGCAGCCCAGGATACCATTGGCCTTCTTGGCCGCAAGGGCACATTGCTGCCTCATGCTTAACTTGGTGTCCACCAGCACTCCCAGGTCCTTCTTCGCAGAGCTGCTTTCCAGCAGGTCAACCCCCAACCTGTCCTGGTGCCTGGGGTTATTCCTCCCTAGGTGCAGGACCCTGCACTTGCCTTTGCTGACCTTCATGAGGTTCCTCTCCGCCCACCTCTCCAGCCTGTCCAGGTCTCTCTGAATGGCAGCACAGCCCTCCGGTGTATCAGCCACTCCTCCCAGTTTTGTATCATCAGCAAACTTGCTGAGGGTGCACTCTGTCCCTTCATCCAGGTCATTGATGAAGAAGTTGAACAAGACTGGACTCAGTACTGACCCCTGGGGGACACCACTAGCTACAGGCCTCCAACTAGACTCTGCACCGCTGATCACAACCCTCTGAGCTCTGCCATTCAGCCAGTTCTCAATCCACCTCACTGTCCACTCATCTAGCCCACACTTCCTGAGCTTGTCTAGGAGACAGTGTCGAAAGCCTTGCTGAAGTCAAGGTAGACAACATCCACCGCTCTCGCCTCATCTACCCAGCCAGTCATTCCATCATAGAAGGCTGGCAGATTGGTTAAGCATGATTTTCCTTTGGTGAAGCCATGCTGACTACTCCTGATCACCTTCTTGTCCTCCACATGCTTGGAGATGGCCTCCAGGATGAGCTGCTCCATCACCTTTCTAGGGATGGAGGTGAGGCTGACTGGCCTGTAGTTCCCTGGGTCCTCCTTCTTGCCCTTTTTGAAGACTGGGGTGACATTGGCTTTCTTCCAGTCTTCAGGCACCTCTCCTGTTCTCCATGACCTTTCAAAGATGATGGAGAGTGGCTTAGCAATGACCTCTGCCAGCTCCCTCAGCACTCGTGGGTGCATCCCATTAGGGCCCATGGATTTGTGGGTGTCAAGTCTGCTTAAATGATCTCTAACCCGATCCTCTTCCACCAAGGGAAAGTTTTCCTTTCTCCAGACTTTCTCTCTTGTCTCCAGGGTCTGGGGTTCCTGAGGGCTGGCCTGAGCAGTAAAGACTGAAGCAAAGAAGGCATTCAGTAACTCTGCCTTCTCTGCATCCTTCATCACCAGGGCACCCACCCCATTCAGCAAAGGGCCCACATTTTCCCTAGTCTTCCTCTTGCTACTGATGTATTTGAAGAAGCCCTTCTTGTTGTCCTTGACATCTCTTGCCAGATATAATTCCAAACGGGCCTTAGCCTTCCTCGTCACATCCCTGCATACTCTGACAACATTGCTATATTCCTCCCGAGTGGCCTGTCCCCCTTTCCACTTTCTGTATACTTCCTTCTTCTGGTTGAGTTTTGCCAGGAGCTCCTTGCTCATCCATGCAGGTCTCCTGCCTCCTTTGCTTGACTTCCTACTCATAGGGATGCACCGCTCTTGAGCCTGGAGGAGGAGATGTTTGAATATTAACCAGCTCTCCTGAACGCCCCTTCCTTCTAGGGCCCTAACCCATGGGATTCCTCCAAGTAGGTCCCTGAAGAGGCCAAAGTTTGCTCTCCTGAAGTCCAGGGTTGTGATCCTACTCAGTGCCCTGCTGCCTCCTCACAGGATCCTGAACTCCACCATCTCATGGTCACTGCAGCCAAGGCTGCCCCCGACCTTCACATCTTCCACCAGTCCTCCTTTGTTTGTTAGTACGAGATCCAGCAGCACACCTCTCCTTGTTGGCTCCTCCACCACCTGTGTCAAGAAGTTGTCACCAATGCTCTGCAGGAACCTCCAGGACTGTTTGTGCCTAGCTGTGTTGTCTTTCCAGCAGATATCAGGGTGGTTGAAGTTCCCCATGAGAACCAGGGCCTGGGATCGTGAGGCTACTTCCAGCTGTCTGTAGAAGGCCTCATTGACTTCCTCATCCTGATCAGGTGGCCTGTAGTAAACACCCACAGCAGTGTCACCCATGCTAGCCTGCCCTTTGATCCTTACCCATAAGCTCTCGACTCGCTCTTCATCCACCCCTAGGCACAGCTCAATACATTCCAGTTGCTCTCTCACATAAAGAGCAACTCCACCACCTCAGCTTCCTGGCCTGTCTTTCCTAAAAAGCACGTAGCCATCCATGACAGCATTGCAGTCACGCGAGCTATCCCACCATGTCTCTGTAATGACAATGAGATCATGGCCCTGCGACCACACACACATCTCTAATTCTTCCTGTTTATTCCCCATGCTGCGTGCATTGGTGTACAGGCATTTCAGGGAGGTGATTGATCATGCAGGTTTGCCAGGAGGGGTGCAAGAGGATTCTCCATTAGCCATGTCCCGTATGCACTTCCCTGGCTGCGTGCACCTGCTGGAGGCATCCCGACTTGAGCAGTCTTTTGCCAGCTACCCTGTCTCTATAACTCTCCCCTTCCCCTATCTTTCCTAGTTTAAAGCCCTCCTTACCAGGTTGGCCAACCTGTTGGCAAAGACCCGCGTGCCCCGCCTTGTGAGGTGGATCCCATCTCTTGCCATCAGTTGTCTATCTATCTTCAAACAGGGTCCCATGGTCGTAGAAACCAAAACCCCGTTGCCAACACCAGCAGTGCAGCCAGTTGTTAACTTGGAAAATCTGTCTTCTCCTCCTCTGATCCATCCCCCTCACTGGCAGGATTGAGGAGAAGATGACCTGGGCTCCCAGACCCTTGACCACCATCCCCAGAGCTCTGAAATCCTGCTTGATGGTCTCCAGTTTGCCCTTGGTGTCATTGGTGCCCACATGGAAGAGCAGCGGAGGGTAATAGTCTGAAGCACGGACAAGCCTTGGCAGTCTTTCCATGACATTTCGTATTCGAGCCCCTGGCAGGCCACAAACCTCTCTAGACAAGAGGTCAGATCGGCAGATAGGTGCCTCCGTCCCCTGCAGCAGGGAGTCACCCACAACAATCACTCACGAGTTCTTCCGGGCGTTCCGGCAGGGCACAGGGTCTGTTGTCCCAGTTGCTTCCCTTGCAGCCATGCCCAGCTCCTCCTCACCCTGGAGGGCACTAAACCTGTTCCTCAATTGCAAGTCTTCAGGAGAAGTAAGAGCCTTTCTCCTTCTATGAGAAGTGACCAGTTTCCAGCCTTCTTCTACAGTGTTATGATGTACCATTTCACATGGCACAGAGCCCTCCGGCAACTCCACTGCTGTGGGGGGCTGGGACTCCTGGAGCTGTATGGTTTCCAAAAATACCCTGTCTATCCTGCTCATCCTCTCGGATGCTACGCAGCCTACTGACTTCCTCCCATAACTCCTTTACTTGACGACACAACTCGTCAACAACAGCACACCTTCTGCAGGAGAGCTGACTGTCAGCCCAGGCCTCATGGAGAGGCCCCAAGCACTCCCTGCAGCCTGAGACTTGTGATAATAATATTGTATTGAGTGCAATCTACAACTCAGTATGATTGCCCGAATGTAGGGTTTTATTTAAATTCCCTGTATTTTTCCATCTATCATAATTTTGCCAAAAAGAAATTAAGTCCAGGGGAACTTGATCTATGCCTGATTTCAGGCTGGATGAAATTGTGGTTGATAAATAAAGCATGTAAAAGCTTCAGTTGAGTTTTTTCTACAATTATGTTTGATTCTCATTGTGGATTAACATTTTGACTAAGTTAAAAAGATTCTGCTCTCTCTTTGCCCAAAATAGTCAGCTCCCTAATCTGTTGAATGTTGGCCAGAAGACTTTTGCAAACTGTACTTCAAAAGAACTGCTTCAACTAAAATATGGGTGGTACCCGTATTAGCTGTGTTTTAAAAATGCTATTGTATATTAACCACAGAATTTAATGTCAAAGAAAATGGCACTATGTAAGAGCTGTTTTCAATTTCATTTTGCAGAGTAATGAGAATCAAGGAAGAGAAACCAAAACGTGGGATTAAACAGATTTTACCTTCAGTGCTTTGTCTTTTTGTGTTGTTGTTTCTCTGAAATGTTTATATTCAGTATTCTAATGCTCTGCCTTATAGGCTTCCAACCATATCAGTGATACAAATTTGTTTTGACACTAGCCTAAGAGAAGAAAAGCTGTATTTTTTTTAAAAAAAGAACAAAAACTGAACAGAAAAAGTGAAAAACAAAACATCTCTGAATTGTTAATACCATCATTTTCTAAGGAGAATTGTAAGGCTAAGTTATGATTAAAGTGGCTAATTACAATATTTATAACTAAATTAAAATCTTTACTTTTTGAAAATTCTAAAGGTGAAGGGTAATTAAATTTTGGATGGAATATGGTCTACAGGATGGCAAAATGGAAATGTTTTAATTTAAGCAATTAAAACTCATTCTTTCTCTATTTTTTTCAAAATTTATAAATACTACTGTCTGGTAGATCAACACAGCTTTATACATATGCTGATACGTGCTTTTACTGCTTTTTCTCAGAATTACTTTCTCTCCAGGCTCTCCTGACACTTTGGCATCTAAAATTTCCCAGACAGCTGTAACTGCTGATCTTCTTGAGAGAAAAAATTATAAATAATAAATGAAAAATATTATATTTATTCTTCAAGCAATAATTATTGTACGTAAGACATAACATATAGCCACTGAGAGTATATGAGGTCTACTGCTCTACTAAGCTCAGCTAAGGTTTTATCAAGTGCTGCCTCACAGTAGCCTTTCTAACTGTCACTGGGAGCAGTGCCTCCTACTTTCCTACAGTAGATGGCTAGTAGGTGGCAGGACCTGAATAAACATATGCAAAACCTGAATCACTTTTGGTCTGAATATTAAAACTAACAAGCTTTCTCACAATTTTGAACTTTCAACCCTAGCTTTGCATTGACTTTGTGGATCTTTTTTTAACTGTGGTTGCATCCTTATTTTTCCCTATTTATTTTTACACAACAACTTTTTGTCATTTCTTGCTGATTCACATGTAGTTTTTCACTCTAGAATCAAGAAGCATGAACATTTCCTTGCAGAGCTGGTCACACCCAGCTAGTTCACCGCTACACACTCTTCCATGTTGTCAGTTTGCAATTCAACTTCCAATAAACTTCTCTGATTTTTCAAATATGGCTAGTACACAAATTTTCAACGAAGGCTGAAGGTCAAACCCAGAAATCACCACAAGGGTTGTTACAGAATCTCTTGCTACAACTTAGAATAGTTTTTCAGCAGGAGTAGCTGAGCTGAGCATCACATTTCCTTTTCCATGTCTATTTTTAAGATTTCTTCATTGCATTTTGTATTTCAGCTTCTGTTTTTCCCACTAAACCTTAACATTTTAGCTGTTTCAAAGTCTGGTTATTAGCTATGGCTCTTTAGAGAGGCGCTGTAGAGGGGACGTATGATGTGTAAGTCATGACAGAATAAGGGAATGCTACAAGCTGATTGTTTTCACAAAGGTAAAAAAAATATTGCAATTATTTTACTACAGATTTTATTTTAATTCAATAATGGAAGAGTAATTAAGATTAACAGGCAAACAAATGATAAGTACACTTGGTTGTCTTAAGTGTTTGGGAGCATTCGGTTTGTCCTTTTATTATTGGAATGTTTCTGAAAAATCAGTAAATTAGTCACTGTCTTCCCTTATATCATAGGCCCAGATCATTGCCTTTGCAAGTTAAATCTATAGGCTGAAATTTTAAGGAGGATATCTCACATGAACTCTTGCAGAACTTCTCTCCTTTCGTTCTGTTGGGAAGTTGTTCCCCTGTGCAGCAGCCTGTCAGCTGGATCAATATGGGAGATTCATTTGTCAGAGACTGTGTCCAAGCCCTTCACTGACATTAGCTCCCAGTGGTACCTCCCATTTGCATTCCTGTCCCTAGCACCAGGCATCCATTGTGTTTCCAGGGTCGCTTTTTCTCCATTCCTGAACAGAAAAGGATAATGAGATATGTTTGTATTTTCAGTGATAGTGTTATGGATAATATGCTGTAGTCTCTTTTCTAAGTAATCCCTATTTGTGTCTTTCCCATTCCTGTTATCCCTCCTTAGTGCTTATGTTAGACCCTGAGTTCATTCTCCATCAAATCTACAGAAAGGAAGAGAAGGAAAATCATTCAGAGAAGGTCTTTTTCACAAATGGATATGAATAGGAAGACATTCTCTTCCCCCCGACACTATCATTCAGACTAGTTAAATACATTTTTTCAGATTTTTTCAAATATTACAAGTTTAAATAAAATGCTTGAACAAAAATGACTGAAGTTGGCAGAAGAAGCAGAAATAAAAGGCTTGGAATGAATTCTTCAAATAGAGAAAAATCATACTACAATTCCCTAGAAATATACTGCCTTATCTTTATAGTATTAAAGGTCATATACCTGGCAGATATTATTTATATATTTAAAAATAAATACAATTAAAAATACAAATTCCTTTGAAATGCAGTGATAGCTAGGACAACGTGTAAGTTTTTAACAGGGTCTTTATGGGTTTTGATTAAAAAAAAAATACAATGCAGTTTCAAACCACAGCCCTTTTCCATAAGGGAGTTTCTCCAGAATATTTCCAGGGGCAGCTGCTGTTATGACAAAACGCGTACTTCAATATTTATAAGAATTCTATTCAAGCCTGCCAAAGACCCCAAAGAAATATCTGGCTATTGTCTCCCTCTGTGTTCTGTACACACATCAGAAGGTAAGTTTTGGAAAAGGAGAAATGGACTCAATTTGTACATCCATACAGTGGGATTTGCTGTTAGATACCCAGCTAATAAAATACGCCATCTGTACAGAGCCTGAGTAGTCAGTGTTTGTGATTGGAGTGTGGAGGGATGTTTGGAGGAAAGGAATATTGCATCCCAAAATCTTTTGTATGCTGTGGCTCCATCATCAGCTTCAGTTCTGATACTTAGACAAAAGTGTTTTAGAGAAAAGAGAAACATAAAGTGGGACAGAGGTGGCAGAAACATCATTTTTCCAATCTAGTAGGTAGGCCTAGGTGAAGCCAGAACAGGGACCATCTGTCTGTGTTCCTCAAGCACTGTGGGGTTTTGCAGAACACTATAGTGCATTAAGCCCTCGTGTACACCGTGTGTACCACAACAAACAAAAATGAGTTGTTCCTCCTAATGTAAAACTCATTTCAGCATTTACTCAGAAACTAGATCCAAACACTTAGTGAGGAAGTTTGGTAAATTAACTTGAAGGAATGGCATTACACACTTGCAGAGCTCATCACACATGCAAATGTCAGATCATAGCAGAAATTCAGATATGTCCAAAATGCTTAGCTGTCAGACAGATGAGTTTACTTTGAATAATTGCATTTTTTGAGGCTCTTGCTTATAACAGCTTCTTTGGTTTCATGGAAATGGTTTTGATCCTTGGTTCCACACTAACCATATCAGTATGCAACAATATTGGTTGCATATTAATATTGTTAATTGTTTTTAAACTGAACTGAAGGAAAAATGACATTGCCTTAAGGAAAATAAGAGGCAGATATGATACCAAGAACAATGCTTTTTAAGAAATAAAATTAAGAAATTATGCTAGTGTGAAAAAAAAAAATGTAGCCCCTATATTAGCCAGGCAAGAATTAGGTACGTGAATCTCTTGTGTTTATCTCAGCAATGTTTCAACAACAATATTTTTGACTGTCATGAAGAAATCAGTAAAAAAGATATGTGGGCTGTTTCCACTTTCCTTATTTTTGAAATTTTACATTTGCCTTTTAAAGTTTTATATTTTATAATGCTTAAAGTTTGTGTTCATGATTATGTATGTGTGCTAGTTAAGGGCTTTAAGTAGACAAGAAATGGCCAAATTTCCTATAGAGAATTGATTCAGAAAAATGTGCACAAGAGGAACTCTGGCCTGAACTGTTCACTAAATAAAAAGCTGTGTTCCAGGAGGTGATTAATAAAATGTTCAGTCTGCTCCACGACAATACTGCTTGCTACTTGACATGCACTGTTTTTGAAGTGTTTGGAACACTTCCATCTCCACTCCAGATGCAAAGACTGCCAAAATCTGCCAACCATGAGCTGAGAGGATGAGAGTAATTTTTTTTTTTTTTTTGCTCTGAACTTCTCCTGTACAAATCTAGCCTTAACAATAAAGATTACTGTCCTGTAAGGGAAAAGGATTGCTTATATCCAAGTCAGTTAAAGCTTCTCCCAGAGATACTAATATCTTTAGTTATGTTATGAAAGTCAGCCCCAAGTACTACATATTAAAAGAGGAATGCAATTATTTCACCATTTTATTCTTCTGACCAGTGAACTGGCAGAGGCTCAGTGCTTTTAGCATTGTAATAAGAATCTCATTCTCTGTCCCTAAAATTTCATGGAGACTGGTGTAATACATACTTGACAGCTTATGTTTAATTGTACTGTGTTAGACTCCAGCTGTGAAAGCACCATTTCAGACACAAATCAGCAAGGAGCATTTGTCCAGAAATCATCACAGAAGTCCTTTATAGTTTTGGAAGTAAGATCTTGTGGCTTTATGGAGATATTGTGCTGGAAATAGTTTGGTACTTTCCAATGCTAACACATTTCTTTTTCATGTAGGAGAGTATCTGTAGATTGTATAAAACAGATGTCAGGTATTAATTTGGGTCTTTGTCTCTAGAATCCAGATTTGCATTTCTAACAGAATGTTAGCCTTGCTTGAAAAGTAAGCATTACCAACATTTATGACAAAGTGATTACTGTTTTAAATAGGAAATAAGTACAAAATCTTTATGTAATCTTTTGGTAAGTGCTGACTTTTTAACACTTTTTTATGTTTAAAATACTTGAATAGTTTCCTTTTTTTCATTTTTGTTCTGTATAGTAATTGTTGTAGGGATATTCATGATCATAAGTAGAATGGATTTGGTTCATGAGGGAACTTGAATCAGTGAATATAGCACCAGGATATAAGAGGTCTGGGTTGCATTTTGCTGCTGCTAATCACACAAGTTAATTTCATCCCAGTGCCTTGGTTTCCCTTCATATAAAACTGAGATCCCAATTAGTCTTTTGCAAAATGCATTGAGATTTATAGAAAGAAAAGTTATATAAGAACTACGTGAGGTTTTATTACTATTATGGTGAGTGGAAGGAGAAGATGGTCACGATCATTCTCACTAAAGCTTGATTTATTCCCTTTTTCCATCTTCTAAATGGGATGTTCTGTAAAACAAAGATTTCCAGTGTGGATTGGATGGAAATTTGCCAGTGGAGAAATTAGAATTACCTGTGGATCAGTCAGAGGCTTATCAGTGGGGTCTTTCAAGGCTGCAGCTCTGATTCTCCTCTGCTTATTCCTCTCCTTAGGCAGTTGCCATGCATCAGATGGTTTTTTGAAATGTTGCTGTTTTGATTTAGTGGCATTTCTTGTCTGTTTTTTTTTTCTCTTTTATATCTCCTGTAATTTTCTCTATAGATGATGGAAGACTGAAGAAGTAGGACCTTTGAAATTCTTTATTGATGGACACATTGAAAAAACTTAAGATATATATTTCATCTGTCTGTGTGTGTGGGGATATTTGTCAAAGGAGCTTGCAGGAATTATCACACTCTTCTGTTGAATTTCAGTGGGATTTCAAAGTTCTACTCCCACAGGCTCTTTTGAAGGCCCTTGAAGTCTTATTCCCTCAGGCTCTTCTTCCCACTTTTTTATACCCCAACCATCAATCTTCTGATACATGGCAATGATTTCTTTTATTGAATATTCAGTACAGCTTACCTATTTGAAACAGGACAAAACCTCTCAGACAGAAACCATAAAGAAGCTTTTAGGGCAATTGTTTTCTTTGAATTACCTGGTATTTCTAGTCACATCTCATATATTCCGCTGTGCCTTCAAGCACAGTTGCTGCTGCCCTTGATCGTCCTTGATTTTGTGTGATTTCTAATTTTCCTTGGTGCCTAATGGGACTGTTAAGTAACTTGCAATTTCTAAATAGGTTTTTAAGTCATAAGATACTTAGCAAATAAAACAACATATAAATCGGCAAATAAAACAGGACACTTCAACGTGGTCTATCATAGAAAAATGGGCAGATTACTTGTCATGAGGGAATGGCTCTGGCAGTGATGAGACACAGAAAAAGATCAGGTATAATGTGCAAATGAAATTAAAAATTCCTGATTAAAACTGCTTTCTCTCCTCCCCTTGCCATGTTCTTTCAGCTAACAGAATGCTCTTTCCTCTTTCAACTGCTTCTCTTAGCCTCTGGCCCTGATCTGGAAAAGATCCTGCCAGCTCCTGGGCTCACAGAGGAAGAGGAGCTGGGAAAGGCTGTCTGTTGCTTCTCATTGCCTACTCAGTCAACAGTTTTGTATAACCATATGATTGACTGAGGCAAACCGATGCCTTGTTAACCAGTGCACAAGGGAGCCAGTAAAAAGTGATGGGATGCAATAAGTTCTCTGAAACCACTTTTAGCTCTCTTCCTTATATTGTTTGGATTTTATCAGGACTGCTCCATTAAAGGATAACGTACTTATAAAACAATTTGCTTAAACTGTTGCATTTGCAAAGTAATTGCAATGGTACAGACTATTGTAACATACTAATAATTTGAAAGTATGGGTCCATTTTGCATCTGTCCAGCAAGACTGAAATTGCACTAAGGTAACATTTGCCACTACACAATATAGTTTCCTACAAAATTTTCATGTTCTTGGAATTACAGTTTACAAGCAGTGCTCACAGTTACAAACTACTCAATCAATTTACACATACAGTTTGAAGTTAGTTGATGACCTTATATTGTCAGTGTTTAATCAGTATCTTCTTCTTTTTTATTTAAAATAGCAACAAAATGTAGCAGATGGAATATCTAGCCAGAGTGACAGAGGCATCTAGTATAGGTCAATAATTGCTTTTTTCTTGCAACCTGTTCTTCAGACTACGCTTCCTTCATAATACTAGGAATCAAAGTAAAATCCTGTTTATCAGTCCTTACATATACATGGATTTCAGCAGGTAATGTGTCACCTTTTTTTCATCAGCTCTCAAGGGAGAGCTAGAATCCACTTTTCCTTGTCTATATGCTTAGGCTAATAAAATCCATAACTATAGAAGGGCCTTTCTACTGGTTTATTTTCCCTTTGGAAAAAACTCTCTCTTATATCAATTTTCCTGGATATATTGTACCCTTTTTGGATAGTCTTGTTTCCTTCGTTTGAAATTCAGCCATTCTCTGTGCTCTTGAAATGCCGGATTACTCTCCTACAGATGCATCTACTGCAGGGACCGTTTAATATCCTTTTGTGTCTTTTTTCATACTTCTTAAGGTAAAATATCTGTATTTACTGAAATTATCTTTCCCACAGATAGTATAGGTACCAGCTACAGAAATCTAAATATTGGAAGGGTTCAAAATGCAAACAGTGTTTAGCAATCATGAAGACGAATGTCATACCCTTAATATCTTGAGTTCCTCTCAGTATTGTACAATTTCATGTGATGGTTTTTCTCCCTATCATACAGTTTTACCAAAAGATTCTTGCAACCAGTGCTTTTCTTTTCTCATATTCAGAAAGGAGATTAATGTTTCATTGTGTCAAAAAGAATATCTTTATTCCATTGTAGGAATACACAATAGATGTTTTCTTCCGTCAGAGATGGAAGGATGAGAGATTAAAATTTAAGGGCCCAATGAACATTCTTCGATTGAACAACTTAATGGCCAGCAAAATCTGGACCCCAGATACATTTTTTCACAATGGGAAGAAGTCGGTGGCTCATAACATGACAATGCCAAACAAGCTTCTGCGAATCCAAGATGATGGGACTCTCTTGTACACCATGAGGTATGCCTTTTCATCTGTTCTCATTTATTTTTTGATATGATTTTTTCAAATAAAAATTAAATAAGGTTCCTGGAAGACTTTCCTTATTTGTGGCCCAGCAGAAACAATACGAGGAAAATGTATGTTTTGTTTCCATTTCTCCTACAGGTCTGTTGGGTGATTTTGAACAGATTAGTGTTCCTGCGTGTTCCTCAGTTTTCATGCCTGTAAACGCATTCAAAGATGCTGACCACCTGCTTTGAGATCTTTAGATAGGAGGGATTGTACAAGAATTGTTAAAACACTCAGAGTTTACCAACTCCACGTTATAATGTTTAAACTAGCATATGACTTCTGCTGAAGGCCTGTTAATGTACGCATTGTACTAACCATGTGAGCCATTGAGCAAATTTATTATTGAGATCAATGGGAACAAAAAGAGGAAGAAGAAAAGGTTAATAGGGACTCAAATTCTTCCCAGCAAGGACTGCAGGGAAAACAGATCTTTCTCTCTAATAACAGTTTCTGTGTATCTAATTATAATATTTTACTTAGAGTTTTAATTTTTAATTTTTGCATGCTGTGCATGATTAGCAGCTAAGATAAATATTTAGCTAGTAAAATATATTAAATTGTTAATTTGGTTGGAAAATAATTTATAAAAAACTGCAAACATCATGTATGCATAGGCATAAGCAATGTTTTTATAAAACTAATTTCTTCTTTATTTACTCTTTTTGCAATAATGTTATTTGTACCTTTGAAACTATTTTATTCAAATTTTCAGAAACTAACTTAGTTTTCTTTGTTTTTCTTTGAGTGTATTTAATAAACTGAATTGGTTGTGAAAGCAGACTTAAAATCCCCAGCTTAAGTAAGATACAAAGTTTGATCCATAAAGCAAACGTGTACTATGCAATCTTCTTCGTTCAGCCATGCCAGCATACCTTAAGCCTGATTTACTGTACCACACTCAAGCCATCACAGTACTGAGTGTTGATGCATAGGCTACTAATCATATTGAATGATGTGGTGGTTGGAGAGGCTCAGAACAGTTTGCTGGAAATAAATTGAGACCCCATTTATAGTATTTTTGCTTGGGCTTGAATCAATATTTGAACTTGTCTTTGTATAAACTGAAATTTTTACCTTCCAAGAAGTATTCCAGTCATATGCTATAAATAATAAGAAATACAGTTTGAAATAATTTTGAAGATTTATTTTTTAAATAAGATCAGTCATGTCAGCTAGAATTAACAGACCGTTTTCTATTACTTTTAAGTTCATGACTTGTAAGTATGTTGCTTCTGAGGATATGAGATTCATGTCTAAACTGCTTTCATGTTACAGATTTTAAACAGCCATTTTTATCTGTGCCTATTTGAAATGATAGTGTGTTTTATAACAGAGGTTCATGAAGTTCTATCCTGTGCCTCCAGCTGTTTTCTAACACTTCTCTCTCCTCTTTACCTCCCCCAATTTCAGAACCAGTTTCCTGGGGAGTGGGGGAATAGAAATATGGAATATTTTTCAGTGAAGGGAAGGTAGGATGGCAGAACATAGTGGGGAATACAGTGACTAGGGGCCACTGGGAGTACAGAAAGATGTAGCTGATGTTTGAGGACGGATGAAGAGAGATGGAAAAATGCTGAAAAAAATCTCCACCCAGAGGTGACTTATGGGATAAGAAACAGGAACAGAGTAGTTCTTTTTCTTTTTTCTTGAATTAAAAATAATGAGAAAGAAAAGTCTGACAAAAGTTTTGTTCTGACTGTTTTAAATTGTTCTTTTATATTTATCCCCGTATTTAATATTAAGATATTTCTGGTAATATTTCACAAAATGAGCAAAAATTAATGCATTCTTAACATATTGTCATGCTTATATATAAATAAAAACACTAATCAGTAGTATCATGGAGAATGAGTAAGAATATATCTTTTGAAAAAAAACCACAAATTGCTTTTTTATACACCTTCCATTCAAACTGTAAAAAAAAATGCTCGGAAAACTGTGGAGCACAGTCCTTTGGTAAAGCAGCTGTATTTTATCTGCTTTTGTAATGAACTTTTGAGAGCCATATAATCATACATGTACCTCAGAATATTATGAGGAGAAAATGACTGTTCTTAACAACCTGCAGTTGCATAATTGATATTTTCATTTAAATGGCCTTTTCTCAGTTTTGGGGTCAGATGTTTTAAGTTTTTCATGTGATAAGTCAATGTCTTCTAAAGAAACACATAAAAGGGATGAAGCAAAAGCTGATTTAAATTCTAGTTAGTTTATTATAACATTTCAGTTTCATCTCCTAAATCAGCATGAACTCTGTTCATTTTTGTGGAATTGATTTTCTTGTCCTGCTAACTGACTTAAATGCATAACGGGCTTTTGACTTTAAGACTTACAGTCCAAGCTGAATGTCCAATGCACTTGGAGGACTTTCCTATGGATGCTCATTCGTGCCCACTGAAATTTGGCAGCTGTAAGTACCAAACCAGAAGTATAGACTTTGGTTAGTGAATATCTAACATTGCTCAGCATCACTTTGTTTCACAAAGTTGATACAAGAGAGTCCTTTTTTTAAGTTGTTACCAAACATACTGAAATGTTTTCTCTGTTCATTGTTGTGTCTTTTAATGTATTTGAGAGCTTTCTTGATTCCATTTAACAACAAATACTATGGACCTAATTCAGCACTGCACTGATCTATTTTCATTCCAGTATGCCTAACCATACTGATGAATGCAGACCTGTGTGTAAAATGTACATATTGTATTAATGAACACCAGATTAAAGACTTTGAAGAATGCCTTAACATTTGTTTTCATTTATTGAAATATTTATTTTCCTCTTTATTATTAATGATGTTTGTTTTTTATATTCTTAAACAATGAAGGCAACAACAGATAGCTTCTTGTGATAAAGATTTTCACTAATTAGCACATCTTCATGTTAAACAAGTGGACTTTGATCTCACTAGTATTATTTTTATATCGATACAGCTTCATTTACCTACATTGCATTCTTTTTGCTTCTTCTTGGTGAATTAGGTCCGCATTGTGTATATCACCTGGATTTTGTACATTGAAAGCTTTTCTTCTTTTCTTTTTTCTTTGGCTGCAGCCTAGATTCTCTGCCAGCCCCAGAAAAGGACATGGGTTTTTGAGGAAGGTGGTTAATACCTTTGAGTTCTGGCTGATTCTATATTAATTGCAGCTGCCGCAGGTTGCAAAACAGATGCTATGCTGTCACTAAAGGCATCATTCACCAGAGCTTATCATTTATCAGAGCATTGTGCACACTCTGTCCATAACTCTGATATGTCCCTTTCCCTGGCGTTGGGGGTAAGGGTGGTGGGGGGGAGTGGTTCAGGGAAGAAGGACCTTAAACCAAGTCTATGCTTCTGACGATGTTTCTACTACCGGGAAATCTTAGCTATAGAGATAAAAGGTCATTAGAATTAATAAAATTTTTGTCATGAAGCCTTCTTTTGCCCTAAATATTATATTACATGCTTAACTAAATAACACCAGAGAAGTTAGTTGAAATCAGCTACTAACTATTAATATTTTTATGCATGCACACAGTGTAAAGTATGTTTGATTTATAAGGGGGGGAACTAGTACTCTGAATTCAAAACAGAAAACTTACAAAACCAAATTTAGCCTCAAAATAACTGGAAAAAACGCCATAATAATGAAACCAGTACTCAAGCGAAGAGGCTCCTTTATATTAAGCCTTCATTTGCATTCGTAAGTTTGAAACCCTTCTTACTAGGTATATTGGACTTTATGTGATTTTTTTCTTTTTTGTTTACTAATTTGTTCTATGTCTGACTGTGTTTGGTCTGTTTATATAACATCCTTCCAAGGTTTCTGTTTTTCTAGGAAACAGTTCAAACTGTGAGCAATGTGATTATAGGAAAGCTGTCTTTCTTTTCCTCCTGTAGTCACCTGTGCTGCACCCTATGAGCCTACCCACAGGGCTCTTATTCTTGGTCACTTTGAACAGCTGTCTCTTATTTCCTTACCTAGAACTCATTTCTAGATTACTATGCTTTTATTCTGGGATAGAACTTGAATGATGAATAGTGTTAAAAATAAGCTAGAATCCTGAAAGATTTTAGTTTAGCTGAGGCAAGTCCACAAGTAGTATACATTTGTCACAACTCTTCACGTGCTGCTAATCTTACATTGCTAGGAAGACCATCAGCCTTCAAGAATGTTTCGCATTACAGACAAGGAAAGAGCCAAATTGAATGTATTGGAGAAGTTGTAGCTTAATAGATTACCTTTCTTCATGCCCATTGAAAAAATCTAACCAAAAATGGGGAGTTTGGGGTCAAATCAGCAACTGGCAAGACTGCTTGTTTGCATCAGAGCAAAGACTTCTTATTGGACCCTGGAGATCTAGAAGGGAAGTATTAACAATCTCTGCTAGAGTGTGATAGTGTTAACTATCCCCCTTTTAGATTTCGTCAGTCATGCAATTTATGGCCAGTTGCATGAAGAAGCTTCTTTCAGGGCCTCTAGAGATTTCTCCAGTGAATATGTCTGCAGCCCAGCAGAAATGTTGCATTTCTTTTTTTACTTCACTACAGTCATGGGATAAGACTTAAAACCTACCTGTTTTAATCAGCGAAAATGAATACACGATTTCTTCCATCAGTGGTTTAACCTTTTCTTTCCATACTTTTCATACTCCATTTTGCCAGTAGGGTGTTAGACTGGAAAAACTTGCAGAACATACTCATTTTTTTTGTTTCTAAGTTATTGGAGAGGCATTAATGCTATCTAAAATACAGTATTGATTTGCTTCCATTCTAACTTATTTGACAGGCCATAGGCTAAATGTATACTTGATCTTTTATTCTCATGAGTAAACTGTGAGAACAGCCTGCTTAATCTCAGTGTGTCCCACAAAGAGATGCCATGATAAGGAGTGAAACTTAAGAGGGAATACATGCCAAGGCACAGAGCTCCTACAGTTTTTTAGGAGCATTGTCACAGAACCTGCCATCCCATTTTAGGTATGAATTTCAGCTGATCAGAAAATGTTTGTGATACATTCTGAAAAGGGGAGAGTGGGGACAAGTGAAGGTCAGAACAAAATATGAATGAATTTCCAAAAATTTAATGTGACCTACATCTTACAAATTGTCCTTTTCATTGTCCTTTTCATCTGGCTTAATATGGGTTTTAGGATACATATAATATGTACTCTTTGATAACTCTTTTAACAGTGTAGAGGAGCTGTTACATTTAATTTAGTAGCAATAAATTGTGGTTAATAAGATCACAAATCAATGCCTTGTTCCCATGCTGCAATAGTCATTCAGCCTACAATAAAGTTATTTTAAATGGCCAAAGCATTTTTTTACTGTATCATTTTAGGGTTTTCTGGGAAGATAATTAATTAGCTCTCCTAATTATATAAGTTTTGATGTTGCAAATAATGGAAGCTGTTTAGTCTAAATTGCTGACAGAATATTTTATCTTATTTCCCACAGATGCATACACAACTTCAGAAGTGACATACATTTGGACTTACAATGCTTCAGATTCAGTGCAGGTGGCACCAGATGGTTCAAGATTAAATCAGTATGATCTTTTAGGCCAAACAATTGGAAAAGAGACAGTTAAATCAAGTACAGGTTGGTAAAAAATGTTTAAAGAAAAGGGCAATCACTTGGCTATAATAAACACTAGGAATTTCTGTTGGTGTTGGAAGGCTACTGAAAGAAATTATTACAACATGTGAGATATTAGGCATAGTTTATTAATGTATGCCTACAAGTAACACATATGGGCACTTTACTGATTCTTTCAAATTAATAAGTAGCAAATGACAGTAGAGGTGAACTGCTCCCCAGTCACTGTTTTAATATGCTGTCTGGAGCCTAATCTTGAATCCAAATAAAATATTTTGTTTTGTAATCCAAGCCTTGGATAATTCTTTTAATTTAGCATGGTAAACAGCACTTTTTGTCTACCTAATAGTAAAGTGTGCTGGTTTCAGTATTTTTTTCCTTTCTTCTTCCTTTACTATTAAACACTGGATTATTCTACCTGGTTTAATAGACTGTTTAATAGACAAAGACTTCCTATATGTGCAGGAATGTGGTGGACCCCCATGCTTGCCTTCTGACTGTACAATAAGGCCTTAACATGCCTTTATGTGAACATAGAGGGGTGATATATGCAGAAGCCTGCAAGACTGAAATTCTTGTCATGGCTTACAGTACTTCCTGATAATAAGAAATCATTCCTACAAGATACTGTGCAGATTGAGTATTGATCTTTCCTGGAGTTCAGTGGGAATAAGATGTAGTTGTGTTCAGTGTTAAAAGCTAGCTTGTATTCTGTAGGATGCTTTCTACTACAAAATATGTTTTGTGCAATTTAACCACAGCACATTTTGTTCACATAAACATACCAAACTTTCTTTTGCCGAAGAAATGGAATTTGTTAGGATGGTAACCTTTTTTCATTGTCTTTTGTTTGTTGCACATTAGGTGAATATACAGTAATGACAGCTCATTTTCACTTGAAGAGAAAAATTGGTTATTTTGTCATTCAGACTTATCTTCCCTGCATCATGACTGTCATTCTCTCTCAAGTATCATTTTGGCTGAACAGAGAGTCTGTACCTGCGAGGACAGTCTTTGGTGAGTATTCTGAGTAACATTTGCTTTGTTTGCAACACCTGAAGCTTTTCTGAAGCCTGCTTGGCAAAGGCCTTTTTGATTGAAGTTTGTTTGTTTGTTTGTAGAATGTGATACTATTTCTAGTCCAGACAGTTTTCATGTGCAGCTTACAGATCTCCAAAGGATCCCAAAGTTTTTGAAAATTAGCACATAGGAGAACTGTCCATATATCCTTGATTCTCTTAAGAGAAAAAAGTTTTCATAGGATGAAAGAATATGATAATGTTTCTATTTAAAAAATGAATTTAGATTCTTTTCTGAAATGTCGCATTGACTGATAAAAATATTTTGGTACTTAATAGTTAGGTGCATTTCTAGATACAAATTAAAGACCTAAATTATTCAATTGTTTTAAACTTTGCAAGCTGTGTTTCATGAATAGAGACCCTGTTCTGAGGGTCTGGGCCAGTCTTTCTCACTAATTCATAATGGAGTGCACTGTAAGGCAGTGAACAGCTTCAACAGTGCAGAATAATGATGGTTTCCTTACATTAAAGTCTTGTTCTCTTCTTCATTAAAGCAAAGCAACAAATGTCTTTGTTGTGTAACTTACAGTTCTTTTAGTTTGTTCACTTTTAAAGAAAGAGGGACTAGCACTATGAAAAGAAAATAATGTCTGTATGGAATCAATCACCAAAAACGCTACATAAAATCATATTATTAGTTCTCAGTAAACATCATGCACTCTTCAAATAACAAGGCAAACTCAAATTCCTATTAAGTATGATGCACAACAAAGCACTCACAGTCTTTCCTGTTAGAGAAAATTCCACACAAAGTGTCATGAAAACTGCAGATTCAGATATGAGCCTTATTGAAGTCAGTTGGAATGGGTCAGTGGTTTTAGTGGTACCAGAATTCTACCATGTTTTCTTAGGCAGTTAACAGGCAGATATAGGTTTTTTTCTTTCTTCAAAGTCCTCTGTGAATTTTGCCATTCCTACTTATCACGATATATTTTTTTTATGCGTCTTTCCTGCCCCTTCCTGTTTGCTAGCCTTGCAAGTACCCTGTCAAATCCTTCTGTACCTCTGTGTTTACCCTTTTCCATATCCCTACCTATACATTTAGAACACTATGCCTGTTTTTTCCAAAAATATAGTCTCTCATCTTCTCTTCCTAAAATGCACCTTCTGTTCTGGTATCATCATCAGCAAGGCACAGATCATTCTCCTGGAATGTTATGTCCCTTCCTGCATACCTATTTTTCATGGTTTATTTTTTATTTAATTTATGTTGTTGGGAAAGAATTAATGTCTGCATAGCAGCCTGTTGCTTTACTCATCCCAGGCTTTAGTGTAATATGGATAATGAATAGTTGTGATATGTGATCGTCTTGCCTGTTTCAGGATGTCTTGGGTGAACTGGCTGGGGGGGCTGCAAGAACAGAACCACATGGTCCAGTGACATAATTGAAAGTTTATTTACTAAGCAGAATGGATATAGCAGGTGGATAGAAATTTCTGTTCTAATATTTCCATTGTAGCACACGGACACATGCGCACACACACACATACCCCTCACACTCACACCAATCAAGGCCCCATCCCCTCCAGGCCAGCTTATGCCAGCACCATGAACCCAGGGGAACAGGACGGTGGCTTTGGCTGATTGATATGTCTGGGTTCTGCCTGGCAGCGTGGTCCCTGCACGCAATGATTGCACCTCAGGGCTTAGCCTTCTGCGCAGGATCGAATGTCTCCTGAGAAGATATTTTCTTAACTATTTACTACACCCTAGATAAGATCAACA
Organism: Apteryx mantelli; assembly: GCF_036417845.1. Taxonomy (NCBI): domain Eukaryota; kingdom Metazoa; phylum Chordata; class Aves; order Apterygiformes; family Apterygidae; genus Apteryx; species Apteryx mantelli. The sequence goes on from NC_089982.1 coordinate 59,055,541, forward strand.
GCGTAAGCCACCAATGACCCCTCTAATCATGTAGCCCCAGGCCAATCTTCTTGATTTTCTCTTTACGACAGGCAATTAAGAGATGTCACTGAGGTTCTTGTTACTGTCTGGTTTCCTGGCTGTTTTACAAAAATGTGAAGTTAGTGACAATTTCGTAACAAAGTTCATCTATTGATTTTTATTTTTCACAACTCATGCTGAATTAATCTTGCCAGTTAGAACTAAGCAGATGTAGTCAAGGTCTCATTTTTTTGGGTGATGCTTTCAGGTAGGCTCTGCCCAGTGGCACAGGAAGCCCATACTACAGCTACTTAATTTTCGGGTTTTATGTGGATGCCAGTAGTCACTTGCTAGATATCCGTTTTGTTTGTATTGTATAATAAAGATAGCAATTTTAAAAATTAGAAAGTAATGGTTTTGATGAAGTGTTTTTCAGAATCTGTGAGAAACTTATTTCAAGTATCTTCTTGAAAGCTACTGAGTTCTGGAAAGGACTAACTGCTCGAGTACTATTCCTTTCAAAGAAACATAACTTCAAGTTATTCAAAGCACCACTTACCATTTAGTATTTCATGTTTGAGAGAAACTACTTTTCTTTCTCTTTTCTGTCCTCACAAAATGTACTTTCAAGTTGTAGGTTAACATTAAGGACTTGGTGTAATGAAGCTTCTTTTATAGTTGAGCTCTTTAATCCCTTTCATTTATGGCATCTATTTAATATTGTTGACCTAAGCTATCCCAAATGAATTATGGTCTAATGTTATATTGCTTCCACTTTGCTTTGAATTATTGGAAGAAGAAAGTTTTACCAATGTTAATTAAATACGTCTTGAATAAGTTTTCCCTAACAGATAAATTTGAAAAGTATTTGACTGCATTCTTAATGAAAGGGAGTAAGCCTGGTTCATAATGCCTTTGTTTAGTGCAAGATTACAATCTATTTCATTTAGTAATGTGTTTATTGTTATGCATTTAATGTCAACAATATTAGCGAAACTAATTTTGTATAGCTTATTAAATTCTCACTTTATTTTTAACGGATCATAACATTTGGAATCATATATATTTGAATAGCAGTATTAGAAGCAGGTGACAAAAATTAGAAATTAGTTTTCTTAGTAATTCACAGTGCTATAGTAATCTGTGTGTTTTAATGCACACAGGGTAGAAATGAGAATCTTAACATGCATGTAGTTAGATGTGTATTCCTTGATCCCTGAAGTAGGCAAGAACAAAAATAATAGTGCCTATTACATTTTTAGTACATTGTCAAGATAAAGAATTTTAAGTTCATATTGCCTTGTTCTTTTGTCAGAATTCTATTGTCTGTGATCATTTTACTTTTGTGCTGTTTTCCTTTCCTCGTGTTTTCTTCATCTTTTCTGAAGCTATATTAATTAATGTGCAGTTTGAAACAAAAAAACATTTAGACCTGAAATAGATATACTTCTTTTGTTGTGCAAATGTAGAAATGGCATCCTAAGACAAGCCCAAATTTCATCTACAGTTATGTTTACATGGGAAATTGAACGAGGTAGACCCTTCCTTATGAACAGTTCTGTTTATATGAAGTGTTTTTTTGCAGTTTTGTTGAAAAAATCCCAACCATCTTTATTACCTCTCCTTTCACAGGTTGCAGGTTTTTTTCTGTGTCTTGGAAACATCCCACCATTTACAACTTTCAGTCCATATTTTCTGAATGGGGAATTTCTGTTGACTGCTGACATAATACTGTTTAACTAGTGGTGTACTGCGGGCACGCATACCTGGCAGACTACAGCAGTTGGTTAGAGACTCTGAGCTGGTTGCAAACAAACTAATATATCTTCCCAGCTCAGTGGTGTGCCAAGATACTAGCTCATGTTCCAAAAGAGCATAATCACATGAGTGTGGTACTGGATCCAGGGTAAATATCACTTGCCATTCAGCTTTGGGGATTAGCTTGGTCGGATTGTTGGGGAACTGTTCCATTGCTCAGTATTGATACAGTGGAACAACATGGGCACCAGCTTCACTAACGTATAACGTACACATATGTGGTTTAACTGACTGACTGAGTGCAAATTTTCTGGAAATAAATAGTGTTATGGTCCCTGGCCTTCCATGCCATTTCAAAAGGCTTCTGGCCTTTTGTGTTATCCCATTAGCGGGAGGGAAGACAGTGAACTTCAGTTATTTTCTAAAACCTTTCTATGTCATTTAGATTTATCTGCCTGTGTCTAAGCAGAATCGACATATGCTGCTTTTTTATTGTATTCTGAAGTAATACATATTTACTGGGTAAATAGAAAAAAAACAGTATGACATATAGCCAAATGTTATGCCCTAATATTTAAAATTACACTATCCCCAGAGTTTGTGTTTATGTTTAGACCTCCATCCATTTACTCTTGGGATGCTAAGATTAAGTAGTAGTCTGTGTTTCTGTAAAAGGGACAACAGTCTTTTCTTTCTGCTATGTTATTTGCATTTATTAATCTAGTTTTTGAACTGGGTTGAGTGATCTAATTACCTACCAAAATTTGCAATTACTTTTAAGAAAAAAAAAGAAGATTGGAATAATAGAACAATGGAAGTATCTATCTTCTTAATTAAAAAATGGCATTTATCAATTCTTTAGTGATACGTTATTCAACCATTGTGTGTATCTTTTCAAAGTGTTGTGGTAAAAAGATAAAATTGTGGGAGGAGTAACAGGACAGAAACAGTAACATTGTAAGAATTGGAACATACTTTAAGGACTTTTTACAAACTATTTGCAAAGCTCAAGTACATCTTTTGTTACAAAATTGACCTTTAGTAGTTCGTTATTTGGGCCTATTGCTGTCATTTTCAAAGGAGATGTCCACATTCTAAGACAAGAAGGTTAGGATGTGATTTAGTTGGCCAAAATCTGTTCAAATTAGAAAAAATATTTGACACACAAGAAGTAAAATTAGAATCCAGAAGAACTTGTCCCTATTAAGGAATAGCCTAACTTTGGCATACAAACAAGGGCATAAACCTAGCTGCCATGACAGATTTCAACTTTAATACTTATGTGCTAGCTCTTCCAATTTCTGTTGTATATATTTAATTACATATTTTTAGTTTTTAGTCCTTAGTTTTTGAGTGCCCCATACTGTTAAGCAACAGACATTATTTGCCCAAAGACGGCTGTCTCTTTTAAGCACATCTTGAATGGCATCCATCTGTTCTGGAATCCAGAATATGATAGAGCTGTATTTTTTACATTTGTAAGTTTAATGCCAGTGAAAGGTGTTGAATTAACAGCCCTGGAGAGGGATAACTTCTCTCCAGTGAACAGATGCAGTTTCAAAATCAGCACCATAAAAATAAATCCTAGGCAATCAAATAACTCCAGTTGTAGCCTGAAATGGATAAACATGTAGTGGTAGGAGATATTTAGCTTTTAGATGCATGTGTTGCTGAGAACAGCAGTTGTAGTAATACTGGAGCATATTTACTAGCAAATAGAAAATGTTTGTTTTTTTCACAGAAGGGAAATGTCAAAAGAAAGTGACTTTTTTTTATTCATTGGTAATATTTATGGTAGCAGTTGCACTCCTCTGTCAAATCCAAAACAAACAAAATGGGGGGTATAGCATTGTAATATTAAATTGGAAGGGATTTTTGGAACACATCCAATCCCCGTCTTGTATGCAGAAAAGAAAAGGGAGTTCAGACATTTATCAGAGAGGGGCCCAGCTTGATCAGTATAGGAGAGCAGAGAGGAATGGTGTGGCTGGAATTGCAACTTGTCATGAGGAATGTATGTAATACACTGGCAAGTAGAGGCTGCAAGGTCACATTTCTCTTCCCTAACATCCTTTTTTTCCTCCTCTGTGCCAAATGCAGTGATTCACTGTGTTCAAATTAAAGTCAAACTGATGACTGCTTGTAGCCTCTTACAAGATGATATTTGTTCTTCTAGCATCTGTACAATGCCACATTTGCTCGATGTTGAGCTATACTTGTAGTAATTCTTCACCTGTGTATAAACTGTAGCCTTTCTTAAAGAAATGATAAGGAGACATCATGCAGTCTTTACATAGCCTGTTAAATCATTTAGACTCTTCAGATTAATATATGATTTAGGGCAGAAGACTGTTTTCTTCTAATATTTTGATACCTCAGTTTGCAGGGCAACAATCTACTCACCTTTTTTTATAGAAATTTGAGTTCACTACTGTTAAGAGTTATATAATGCCATTGGAAATCAGGCCCTAAACAAATTTTTGATCTGGTCAATTTACGGGTTTTGTGGAGTTTTAAGTTAATCTTTGTGAAATAAACGGGTTTTGTTTTACAAGTTGAACTTATTCCTCTACATTAATAATTTTTCAGTCTTCTCAGGTTCAACAGTTATAAGGAGGCAGGTAATTTCCATTCAGTACTTTTTACCACAGAAGATTTGCTCATATTGATTTTTTAAAAAACTGTTAAATGTAAGATCACATGTCTTTTGACTTAAGAATAGCAAGTATAAAAATACTAAAGATTCCTAAACTGACAAGTATCATAGCCTGAGTCTCCTGTCCAGTTTTCTTTCATTCAGTTCAAGTTAAGTGAATGCTATTGCTGACCATCACTGAATATGCAGAATGAAGGAATAAATTGGCAACTGTCTGGCAATCTGCTGTTTGATTAGCATTTGGGACACAAAGTGGCTTGCTGAACTTTTTAGAGAAATTGATGACTGTGTCAACTGATGGGAAGATATAAAATATAAATTCATGATGTTTTAATAGAAACTAGAAAAGGTCAGCAGTTAATCTTAAGTTAGGTTTCTGACTAAGCCATTGGGGCTTCAAGAAGATTAGTTTATTCTAAAAGGCAGGACTTAAACAGAACAGTATCTTAGCAACTGTGTATATTTGCATAGGAATAAGGTCACCTTATCTTTGAGAAACAATCACTTTACTGATCATTTGAATAATTAAAATGATTTATCTGCAGCTCAGGACCTGTGTTAAAATTTGCGTGTGATAATTTTAAATGTAAGATAGGTGTGCCTTTTTCCTGGAGATGCTGAAAATAATTAAGCTATATGTTGTGTGTCAGGACTGAATAAGTTCTTTACAAAATACATAGTCTATGCGTTTTCATACGATATAGTATGATAGCTGCTTCCTTTTCATTGTATGGGCTAGTAGATCATAACTGTGCCACAGCTGATTCCAGACTGAATGCAACTTCTTTGATACATGGAGGCTGAAAAAATAGTAATGAGTGAATTATGTTTGCTTAGGTGGCTGGATGCTATATGCAATCAGCAGGATGTTTCTGTGCCTTGTTTTCCTTGCTGCACAGGCCTTTGGAAGCATTTCAAGGAAGAGTAGTGCTGAGACTGAGTCTACTTAGCTTTGCTCTGTCATCCTTTCTAGCACCCTCAGAGATGGAGATTCTTTACGGACTGAGAAAGGATGGAAATTGCAAAGCCAGAAGGGGACTGAGTAGTCCTAACTGCTACTTTTCTTCCCTTTCAGACAGTGGTTAAAAATGCTTCTCTTGTAGAAGAAAAAAAGAAAACAAAATGAGCTAGATCTATCCTGCAGAAGCTAGGTCACAAATTACTAAGAGTAGATGATCTGGCTCAGAGATAGTGACTGCTTTCTCTCGAGAACTCGGGAACTGTTAAAACAATTTTATGAATTTGTAGTTGTTGAGGCTGGGACGTGCTGTTAGTAATATTTCTGCTATAAAAGCTCCTTTGCTGTTATAATGGAGTGTGGGTTTGTTGATCTGTGCTAAGTATATCACTTTGCATTGCTTTTCATTCTGGAGAGATTTTTAATAGAGTGTCACAATGGAAATGGTTTATTTTGTCTAAGTGTGATTTAGCCTGAGGTGGAAAAGACTGATTTACCTAAGGTATGATGATTGCATTTATGGCTGTGGGGTTCTGCTTCCTAAAAATGATGCAGAAAAATATTCTTTTCCTTTCATCCCATGTATGTTTTTTTTTATTTTGGGGGAATAATATATGGCCTCCTACTGAGTCTTCATTAAGCACAAAAGTATTATAAAGTGTTTTAAATACCTGCCACAGTACAAGAACAGTCTTCCTAGATCATCAAATCTTATTTTCTGGCACATCATATGTAGTCATAATAATCTGGCCATTTCAAATCAATATGCTCTTCTAGAAAAAAATCCATGTTACCTGAATGAAAAGTTAACCTGGTTATATCATTAAGTATTTCACTGGGTTGTTAGTGGAAAAGATACTGGTGAAAACCATCATTATTCTAATAAAAGAGGACAACTTGTGTGATACTCTCAGTGAAGATGGGGCCAGACCTGTAGCCACTGCAGTGAAGCCAGCCACAAAAGATGTATGCTAGGCAATTGTATCCAAGTTTTCTTAAGCGAAATGCCTATGTGGTCAGGATACTGCAAAAAAAAGACATTATAAGAGATATTAGCATATTACTCATTATTACTGTAGTGCTGCAAAATATTGTGATTCCGTTAAGGAATTGTTAATAATTTTGTCCCTTCCTTGTTCTGATAGCCAAAAAAAGAATATTTATCTATCTCCTGTAAATAAAATCTTCAGCTGGTTAAAAAAGGGAGGTTTAAACAGTAAAATAGAATTAAAATATTCCAAAGGAAACTCTAGCTGCAGTCCTTAATATGGTGCTAGCAGTTTGCCACCAAGCTAGATAAGCTTTTCTATTGTGTTTTATGAACATACCAGAAAAATTTTTGTTTTGTATTTCGAGAACATTCAATATCCAAGTAAAATTATTGATATTTTGTTTTCTTCTTCCCCTTACAGGAGTAACTACAGTGTTGACAATGACAACACTGAGTATCAGTGCTCGAAATTCACTCCCCAAAGTAGCATATGCAACAGCTATGGATTGGTTTATTGCTGTTTGTTATGCATTTGTATTCTCTGCATTAATTGAATTTGCAACTGTAAATTACTTCACAAAACGAGGATGGGCCTGGGATGGAAAAAGTGTAGTGAATGATAAGGTAAGTCCTAAGGAAATAGCCCCTTTATTATAACAAAACAGCTGTACGAGATGATTGTTTTGATAAAGTTGGCTTTTACTGAAAAATATGTGTTGCATTAAATCAAAAGAAAAGACACTGGTTGGTAAGGAAGAAAAAGTGTGATTAGAGGAGGACTGAGAATACCATTTAGAAATTTTGGAAGGAAATACCTTTCTTCATCAGATTGTTGTTAGTATTACCTTGAAGCTTGAACCACATTGAAACATAAATCATTTATATCTTTTGAAAAGTCCCCCACCAGAGATAACTGCCCAAACCCTAAGGTCAGACTATTCACTAACCCTTTTGTTTGAAGTGAGAGCTGGAGTATTGGTTATATGAAAAAAGCTTTATGTGGGATTTATATATATATATATATATATATATAAAATATATATATATATATTTGCATCATTTAGATTTCAACCTTATCAGGTGTTTGTTTTCTTTTTTTTAATCTATATTATCTAATCTGTGAGAGCAAGCTATGTAATAATTTGTAAACTCTGTTTTCTGGAATTTCACAAAATGTTGTGGAACTTGCATATGGGTTCATGAGCTAGCTGCCGGAAAGCTGTGAAAACTTTGAACTCATACAAACTCTTGAATGAAATTATTTTTCAGAAAGAGGCTCTTTCATTTTTTAACTGTAGTTAATTTATTCTTTTCCATCGCATTATCATTTAATAAGGAGCTTAGTCTTGTGATGATAGCTTTTTGATAGTTTCTCAGAAAGGTGAAAGATGTTCCTAGTAGTTAGCAAGAAAGCCTGGCAGGGTGGCAAGATTATTATATTGTAGCTTGTGACCATGCTGTGTCGCAAGGTCCTAAACATCTAGCTGTGCGAGATACAAATATAAAATGAATTTCTTTAAGTGACTGGCCCTTGTCACTGCTCTGCCTCTGAGTTTCTCTCAAGGACAAATCATAAATGCATTCTTGCAAGAATAAATAAAATCATAAAAATCTCAGCTCTATATTCATTGCTTTTATTTATTTAATTTTATATATTTATTGTAAGCTCTGACCATGATATGCTTTACACACCTTTCCCTCAGATATAACCATTTCTCAATAAGCCTGTGTTAAGGTTTTTGCAGTTGAGCCTGAGGCAATTTGCCTGCATTATACCATGAACTTTTCTGCTCGGTTTTGTGTTCCAGCATTTTCTGAATCCTCTATTTTGGCAGGAAAAGAGTTAAGAGAGTGTAACCTTATTTTCCAGAAACAGCAAGGAAGTTACTATAATCCATGTTAAATGTGACTAATATCCTTGCTTTTAGAGATGCTTTAAAACTAAGCAATTAGGTGTTTTTCATGTTTCACGTGTACTCCCATAAAGCATCAGTATGTTATTAAGCACCAGTGTATTCTCATTTTATAGATAATGAGATAATAATAAAACGTAGTAGTGAAGAGTGTTATTCTAGGATATGTATGTGGCAAGACAGGGGTCTCAAACTACATTTCACCTGCAAGGTTAATTGTGATCTGTGTGATCTTTTTGTATTGGTTGAAGATTAGTCTGAAATTTTGCTTTTGTAACACGGGACAACTTTCAAGAACTGGTATTGAAGGAGCATTCACAAAATCAAACTATGGATAACCCCACTACTGGTAGCCTATTAAACAAGAATAAATTATGCTGTTGCTCTTACAGCAGCCTGCTTTGTGTAGTCACTATTAAAAAAGTAGTCTTGTGTCCTTATACTTCTGTCTTACTGAACTGTACCTTTAATTGATCCTTTAACCTTCAACAGTTTAAGGCCAACTGAGAGATTTGGGCTGACTTTGAGAAAACTTTGTTGTGATACCTCAAAAAGATGCTGAATGGACCGAACGTTTTATTATTATTATTATTATTATTATTATTATTATCAACAAAGTATATCTGTGAAAAGTGAAATGAGAGGTTAATTGCTACATCAAGGACGTGAAGTTAAAACTCAGAATTGTCATCCTATAAAAATACTTTCCTGCGAGATCCTGAACCTACAGCAATAACTGCAGTAACGGATAGTGAGTTTTATTTAAGGAGTATCCGTATGCCCATTTTTTGTTTGTTTGGACTCTGAATTTATACAGCATTAAACCTGAAAAATCTTTAGGTGTTAGTGGGCAAAACTCCTGTTGAAGGCAACAGGAAGTTTTGTCTTGTTGAAAATTTCAAGATTTAGCCCATATATTTTCTGTCTTGAGCAAAAACATACCTTCCCTGATGATAGCTTATCTCATTTGGTCTCAGTAATCCAGACTTTTTTTTATCAAGTACTTGTTTTTTGTATTGGGAACTGTCTGACTTGTTTCTTGACCTCAGCAGATGTAACTCACTTCTGTTTATCTGGTTATTCAGAAAATTTAATCTAGGTCATATTAGTTGACCACTTTATTGTTATTTAATCCACTTGATTTGGAAATAGGAAAGAGAGTACAGAAAGATAGAATGTATATTAATTTTTCTGATAACCAGGGATCAAAAAAACAACTGAATGCACATACTCCATTTAGAAACTATTAATAATGACATCCAGAAGATTTGAAATTCCTGACAGAATTTCTTACTTTCTTGATGAACAAAATGAACTGGTGATACTCCTAGATTTGTGTCAAGCTTTATAACTCATCATTTTAATAACACAAAATGAATGCTAAAGCTAACTTCCTGTCTTGACTGACTTACTATATTATGTAATTTTATCCTATCCCATTCCCTCATTCTACTAATGGAAAAAGAATTCTGCTGACAAAGAAAACTCCGATTTGTGTGTTTGCCCCCCAAATAAGATACAATATTATCTGCTTCCTGAATGATAGTGGTAGATGTGAAGCAAAGTTTATTTAACCAGTGGTTTCTCAGCACTTTGAATGCATAAAGCACAATACATAAAAAGGCAACATGTTCAGATAATGGTAAAGGAAAATGAGAGAAAATGAGTACATTATTTATAATTCTCTGTGGCTTCCGGAAGGGCACAAACTATCCACAGCTTCAAGATCCATCCACTCACTCTAGAAATAGATCCTGAATCACTTACTACAAGATTGTCAGCATGTCAGGAAGTTTTTCTGACCAGCACATTGCTACTGCATTGTAATAATGTAGAAAGCCCTTATGAGCTCTCTGATCATCCTTTGGCTGTTCCTTTAAATTAATGTAACTATGTTGTTGCATGATCTTAGAAGTGGCAGCAGTTTAACAGCTAGATAGTATTCTTTCCCTAGGGAAGTGACCATACAAGCAAAATTCAAGTGTCCCAGTATGAACAACATATCCGATTTGGATTGTATTTCTTCTGAAATTCCTTTTTTTTTGATAATGAAGTAGATGATATAGTCTGCTTTTTATTCCTTGGAAATCTGCACTTGGAAACAAGTGCATCTTGTTAGGGCATCTAGTTCTGTCCTCGGAGAGATATCACATTGTCCTTTTCTTTTAGTATTACTACTTCTCTACTGTTCTTGAACCATCCATGCTGATTACTTAATGTCTGTTGAAATTATTAGCAGATCCTCTGAAAGCCTATAAAATACACATGGTTAACTAAAATAAGACATTATTCAAGTACTTAAAAACTGTTTTGGGAACAAAATTATTTTTTCCTTTTTAGGATTTGTATACCATTGAAATGTCTATTTCTCTGTTTTCTTCAAATTGACTAATAACTAAAAGCTAAACTTTTAACATATTGATAGTTTCTCTTACTATGTTTAGTTCATCTTTATTATACAGGTCTCATTAATGAGATTATAGATACTTTCTAAAACTCAGATGTCTGAAAGGAAGGAATTACAAATTAACCAGGATGTTCCTCTCCAGATTTGATTTGATAATTTTTTTCTTATTTTTGCCAAATGCATCCGTGCATCTGATATCAGGCTTATTCTTTGCCAAATAAAGTGAAATACGTTTGCTCAGTGACAGTCATCTGTGTTTGTGTTTTATGGAAATTCCATCTAATTCTGTTAGCACAGCAATTGTCTCACAGAAAAGCAGGTGCAGGGATTAGCTACATTTCTGATCGGCCTTCTTTCACACTCCACTTGTTAATGAACAGTGCTGAATATCCACCCCTTCCTCTCTGTTCCCAGATTTTCTTTTTGTGTGACACCACCCCTGAAGAAGCCATCTGAGGCAGGACCCTTGACCACAAGGATTTTGGCAAGATTTGTAGATGGCTCTGATAAATAGCAAATTGCAACTAGTTAGAACAAGTGTCGGAAAATGGGTAGATGTCTCCCAGTGGAAGTAAAAAATAGTAATGCACCTGCATGGAAAGTGTCACAGGAATTCCCTCACTTGGGCTGCTTCTATTAGATTAAAAACCAAACCAAAACAATACAACAGTTTCTTATGTGAGCCAGAAGTTAACCATTTCTTCATCTGTTTCATCTTGTATCTTGTGAAAGAGATGCATTGCATCGAACATTTACTTGCCTGTTTCCAAAGTATATATGGGCTGCCTTCCTTCCAGGAAACTCCTTCCAGTCTTTCACACAGGTTAATAGTAGTTCCTTCGTTTAGGATTGCTGCAGAACACTGATCAATTTATAACATTAGTCTCATTGCAGAGCTAGTGTGTGTATCGATGTATCTGTCTAAAAACATGCACAGAGCTGTGCACATACCTGTATCTGTCTATACACATACCCCCTCCGTTGGACTGCAAACGGCTGAACCTCTAGCTGTTTGAAAACATACATGATCCTATAGAATCACAGAATCATTGAGGTTGGAAGGCACCTCTGGAGATAGTCTAATTCAATCACCCATCTTCCAAGCCAGGTCAGCTAGAGCAGGTTGCTCAGGGCTGTGTCCAGTCAGGTTTTGAATATTTCCAAGAATGGAGACTCTACAACCTGTCTGGGCAAACTATTCCAATGTCTGGACAACCTCACAGTAAAAAAGTTTTTTTCTCATGTTTAAGGGGAATATTCTGTATTTCAATTTGTGCCCATTGCCTCTTGTCCTTTCAGTGGATACCAGTGAGGAGAGTCTTGTTCCATCCTCTTTACTGCCCCCCATCAGGTATTTATACACATTGATAAGATCCCTCTTAAACTTCTCTTCTACAGGCTAAACAATCCCAGCTCTCTCAGCCTCCCCTCATATGTCAGATGCTCCAGTCCCTTAATCATCTTCCTGACCCTTCGCTGACTTGCTCCTGTATGTCCATGTCTCTCTTGTACTGGGGAGCCCAGAACCGGACCCAATACTCCAGATATGTCCTCAGCAGGGCTGAGTAGAGGGGAAGGATCACCTCCCTCAACTCAGTGGCAATGCTCTTCCTAATGCAGCCCAGGATACTGTTGGCCTGCTTTGCTGCAAAGGAGCATTGCTGGCTTATGGTTAACTTGTCCACCAGGACCTTCTCTGCAAAGCTGCTTTCCAGCCTGTTATGCCCTAGTCTGTACTGGTGGCACGGAGTTATTCTTCCCCAGATGCAGGACTTTGCATTTCCCTTTGTTGAACTTCATGCGATTCCTGTCAGCCCATCTCACCCCTGTCATGTTTAGGTTCTAATCCCTATTTTCACCACTGTTATGCATTTTTATTGAAAAATAATTTCTGGAAAAATAAACAGTGATTCTGGGGCTAATTCCCAGCTCACTGCTGCAACTACCAGGCTGGAGTCATCCTCTCTCTTGATTGCGATTTCTTTCCAACCACAGAAATTAAATGTCTTAGAAATGTCTTACGTCTTAAAATTAAATATGTAAGAGTTTATGTACAAAATCTATAGGTGTTTTACATATACAATTTATGGAAAAAAGACATTTTATGTATGAAATATATAATCCTGTGTTTTTTGGGTTGTGCACCAATTTCAATAAGAGGGTGAGAAGTCCTTCACCTTCCCCTTCTCCTCCAATATCTCCTTTTGTTCCACCCAGGAACAGTTTCTACCTTTGAGGTTAGAGTGCAGTCTTGAGAGACCTGGTTTGAACCCCATCAGGCTGAAGCAGTCGTAGATGTTGGGTCTTACACTTCCTTGTTGTTCTTGTTTAGGCCAACTACGTGTATTTTTCAGATCTTTCTGAATCTCTGTCAATACTTCTGAGAGTGGTGGGTTTAAAACTATCAGACCCATATCTGGAAAATGACCAGATGTGCATGTGTGTCTGCATATCTATCTATCTATCTACATTTGCCCTCATACTCATATTTCAAATTGACAGCTTAAAACAAAAGTTTATCAGAATCAGTGGTTTTGTTTACTTGGTGTCTAGTCAAAGGAACATTAAACCAAAAAATTGTATGAGTTTTTACAAAATTTACTTGTTTTTTATTATTATTGTTTTAAATGCCAAAGAAAAAACTTTCTGTTTTTATTTAAACATTTCCCTTCACTGTTTGAAAACTAAATAATGATTCACTAGACTAACATGCATGAAAAAAGTCAAGTGGAAAAGATGGTAGTGTTTTCAAAATCAAGTGCCCCACTTCAGGAAATGAAGAAATAAGCCAGGATGGGAGGGAGCAAAGTAGGAATGGCAATTAAACTTTTTAGCTGTGTTGTTTTGGCTCATCCTAGACAGAGCGTAAAAAAGAGCAGTCCACACTGGTTAAACAATACTGTTCTGTTAGTCCACATCTTATACAAATAGCTGTGTTTTGGCAGCTAGCCAGCCAATCTGCCTGCCCATCTGCCCTCTCTGACTCCAGATTAGTATCCATGCTGATTACTTAAGTTAGAAAGGGCAGGAAAATAATAGTTTAGTCTTCTGCTTTCCCCTACTTAGGTGGGATCTTATGCCTTACTAGCATATATAAATTACTTTATGCATGTATAAGTTTCAAGCTGTATATATGCATACATACATGCATATATGTGTGTGTATTTTTTATATTTATTTATTTATAGACACACATATTTCTCCACAATCTCTTTAAAAATCTGGACACTTACAGAGATTCCTTTATTTATTCGTGGTATGTTGCATATGGCATGTTCAAATAATAGCAATACTAGATTTATGTGGGAAAGATGGCTTGATTTTTGTTTTATGATAATGCCAGGCAGTCTTTTTTTCCAATCCATCCACTCACAACTTCTAGCCTCTTAACAGAGAGCATTTTAAAGATCTTGCAGTTCTGTTTTGAAGACCAAGATACACAGCAGTTAGAGTAAGACTGACTCTTTTCCAGTTATCTTTGCAGTCACAGTAACAGACCCTTCCTCGCCTAACTTCCGCAGGACTTTTGATGGTGTAAGAGTCCACATTTTTAGAGCATTATTATGTTGGCCCTACCTTCATTTTGGGTAGCCTGAAAGTGTCTGTCTTTATATTTGAATTTATCAGTATACAATTCTTGGCATTTATTTTAACATACTAACATTTTTTTTTCTACATTTGAAATGATGTGTTACTAAGTCTGATCTGGCAAATATACCATGCAATAAATATTTAATTTCATGCTGTCTTCCAATAGAAAAAAGAAAAAGCATCTGTCATTAAGAAAAACAATGCCTATGCAGTTGCTGTTGCCAACTATGCTCCAAATATTACCAAGGACTCAGTACTACCAACCATCTCCAAGAGTGCTACAACTGCAGAACCCAACAAGGCAAAACCAGAAGCGAAGCCACAAGAAGCAAAGAAGACATTCAACAGTGTTAGCAAAATTGACAGAATGTCTAGAATAGTGTTTCCAGTCTTATTTGGTACTTTTAACTTAGTGTACTGGGCTACATATTTAAACAGGGAACCTGTCTTACTTGGCTTTGCCCCATCAACCTAAAATCTGAATTGCACTGAGGACTTAAAGCATCATTCTAATCAGATAGGTTGTTTGCTATGTACAGTACGACTAATAACTGCTAATCTGTGAACCATTATGTACAGCTTGTATATAGATGTCTTACTGTGTATCTCCAAAGGAGGGACACGGTGTTAATTCATGGGATCTGTAAACAGATAGCACCCATGGCAAATATAGCCAGCTCTTTAAAAGTTATACCCAGGGGAGTTCTGTTAAACTAGGATTCAAATATACAGAATTATATCTTCTCCATACAATGAGATGAAAATATGATCCTACATAATTATTTAGGAACAATATTTTTTTAATTTAAAGTTAAAATATTTTTCTATAAAGTAACTAATTCTACTTTAATGAAAGAAACTGTCATTTAAAAAAAATGATTTTTTAAAAAAGGTGTAATTGTTTCATACAATAGCAGTACCCATGTACATAACAGAGTACGGAGGTTGTACAGTTCTATTGTTCACAACCATTCTGGATACTAGTTAGGCTCAAGAAGTATTAGAGGCTACTGTATGGCAAAAGCCACTAGTTTCTTACTTCTGTCCTGTTTAAAGTTGTTAATAAACTATTCCAATTGGTTTTAGGGAAAAGCAAGTGTTAATCAAATTTCTAGTAACAGTCAACTTCCAATAGTGAAACTCTTTTATTCTTTTCACTATTTGCTTTATTTGGTGTTGCTGAGCCAGGCTGTCTGGTTCAGCAAAGTTGGAATTTTCTGCTTTTTGATTTTTTCTTAATTAGATTATTGTCAGGTTCATAAAGACACTCAGAAAATTTTCAGGGTTAAGTATATCAGTAATATAATACACTCTTTTTCCTTGCTTAATGTTATCCTAACACCTGCCATTAAAAGGCTTACCTATATTGTCCCGGAAAGCATTGTTTTCAAGGGAAACAAGAATTCATAATTTCAGTTCAGGAAGTTGTCCATATGAATAAAATTTATTGCTGCTTTTGTAAATTGCAACTTTACATTTCGCTGACATAATTTTACAACAACTTTGTATACTAGAAATGATTTTGCTAAGATTTGAATGTTATTTTTTTAATAAAAGTTAATGCATCATCAGTAGGTATCAAGTATTTCATATACACAAAAATAAAATTGGAACTGCCATTTGCAATTTTATATGAACATTTAATACTGATCAGTAAAATTATTTTTCATCTGAGCCTTTGCAAATATTCTTTATGCCCCTAAAGGCCTGGTAAATCATGACATAAATAATAATTGTGTACTGTATCTAGATTTTAGTATACTTGGCCAATCAAAAATATTTTGATTCACTCATACATTAGCAGTTATTAGTTGACCTTTAAAAAAAGATGCACCTTTATGATGATGTCTTCTAGTAGAGACATATGTAGTCGTATAGTGTCATTTATTGCAGTTTTGTACAGTACTTGAGTATAGTGCATAAAATAGATATGTTCAGAGTTTAAAAACATTGTACAAATATTTCTAAAATCAAATAAAAGTATCTTAAGACATGGAAATGTGCTAAAAAACAAAAGGAAACATTGCTTTTATTTGCTGTTTTATTTTCTTGTATTTTCTTTGCTTTTAATGTGATTGTTTTGTACTTTGTGTGACAGTATAGATGCCAAGGTCACAAATGTATTTTATGAATAGAATTAGTAGTTAAGGCAGACTTAACATCAGTAAAATAAAGATATTACATAACTTACAAATGAAAGACACCTTGGCAAGGTGTGTATCCCCGGAATTCCCTCTGATTAAACCATCACATTAAACCTTTCTCATCAACAGGAGTTAAAAAATGAGCACTTTACTCAGAACATTAAAATAAAATATCATTATTTTCATATATATTTATATATAAATGTAGATCTTCCATGTAATATGGAGATGTGTGCAATAGTGTGATTAATTGCATAAGGTTGGAAGGCAAGCAATAAAAAAAGGTTTTTCTTGGTATAATTATACATTTTTAAAATGTTTTATTTGTAAATTATGAATGATCCCTTCAATGTCACACAGTCCAGGTATGAATAAATATATAAATATGTACATATGTGCAAATAATTGTAAATATTAGAACTGTAGAAAGATCCCTTCACTTTAAATCTGTTTTTGGCAAAGGGCTCTGACTGTATAGTTTAATGGTGGCCCATGCTTATCAATTCTTGGACCTGAGTAGCTTGATACTGTTTTCTGTAGCTTAGGTCTCCTTCCTGTGACCTAGTGGGAGTTCTTACCTTCTGTTCACATCAGCAAGATTTAGGGACTCTCCGAACCTCACTGGACTGAGGTTTGAAAGGCAGAGGTTTGCGTTTCACTCTTGGCTACATCCCAGATACTCTGAACACCTCACAGTGTTTAAACAATGTCGTGTATTACTCCATGCATGACACTATAGTCAGAACTCTCCCCACTAGAAACATGAGTGTGCTTAGGAGAGTGTTGGACTGCCTAACAGGGAAGGATTTTGCATCCTTATGCGAAAATGGGGGCCCCTCAGAAGGTTTCTAATAGTACAAGTCTGTCTTCTTCTCCATCAAGTTGTTTTTTTGTCTGAAAGATAACATCTGTGTAATTTACAGCTGCATGCAAATAGTGCATCTTCAGTTTGCACAAGAAGCCTAATGCTGTCTCACGCTAGTCAGCCTTGCTGCTAGTACTTTTATTGGGTGCAATTATTTTTTTCATTCACTGACCAATTTCTCAAGGCTTTCAAGGCTTGTGTTATGCTTAGAGTCATTCAGGCAAAATAAACTGGTGTTTAGTACATGCTAAAGATGCATTTAACACACAATATAGAAAAATAGATATGCCATATAAATTCACTCAGTATAAATTAATATATTTTCAATAGCCACACGCAGTTCTTGTGGGCATCAGCAAGATTTTTGAGTGCATATGTTATAGAAGAGTTTCACCTTTACATTTAGTTCAGCTGGTCTGTATTTAAAGCAGACTCCTGTGGGAGTAAGGCATCTTCTTTATTGTTTCACTACTGAAACGTTTATAACAAGGAAATAACTACACATAAATCTGGCAAATTCTTAAGACAGCAGGATAACTAAACTGGAATGTATCACCATTTAGAGTGAACACAAGCATCGTGCAAGGAATTCTGAAATGCCAAGGTTAAGCCTTCTTTCCATTTAGCAGTATAGTATCTGTGACTGGGATTTTAAAGCTGGTCTCATAAATGTATGTGTTGAACACCTAAAAGTTTCTTTTAACTTGAGTAAGACTTGTTGACTTTAAATACTTAAAAATGTGGAGAGGGAGATCACGAGCAAGCAAGCGCAAGCCATTTCAGTATCGAAGACTTGCATGTGGAATCTACCTGTGAAATTTTGGTTGACATGCCAATCTAATTTATTTCTCTCATTATTCTGGGTCAGGGTGTCATATCATATTTCATGTGACTTAGGAAACAAATACAATAAATACTGTGATATAACACTGTTGTAAACTTGGACTGGAATTATTGTAATTCCAAACAAGGCTTTTGAAATAGGTTTCCAAAGTAGTATGGTAGCATGTAATTCTGGATGCATGTGGTCAGTAAATTAATAGTAACTTATAAGTCAGCATAAAGAATATAGAAATCAGCTAGATTTATCAACCACGGTACTGTTCGTTGTTGGAGTCTTCTTAACAGATTGGTTTTAAAACAGTGACTTCCAAAATTCTTGATGACATTATAGATAATGAAACTAACTTTGCCTTTCATATCTGGGTAAATCAACTGGTACCTGCTGCATTATTGAGCACCTTAAAAAAATTACAATCTTGTAGATCATTCAAAATGATTTGAATGCTTTATTCAAAATGGTCATTTCTGCTCTCCTGGAAATGGTTGGGCTCTGAGTAATACTGATCAGACAAGAACTATCCAGCTTAAGGAATCAGATTGGAAGCTATACAGAAAATCGAGCAGCAGCCTATGAGAGAACAGAAGTAGAGGAGTGGAGTAGAGGACTAAGGAGAGACAGTAAAAACATGGAGACAGGTGGATGTTGTGAGATAGATGCTTGGCTTGGAAGACTACTCATATCACTGAACGTTATGCTAAGTTTAGGAACTAGTCTGCCTGTTTAGTCAGTGGAGAGAGAGCATGAAGGAGCTACTCTGGAGACCAATTCAAGCAGGAGCCTCACACAGGTGTTCTGAATCACCTTCTCCCCCAGTGATTATAGGTAACATGGAGTGGTGAGATATTTTTTAAGGTGATGTGACCTTAAAGTGAAAAGTAAACCAGAAGTAGCTTGGGAAGGGTAGAATGGGAAGAGAGGGAGGAAATGGCTGCACTACTCTGTTCAGTGAGTTGTGAGATGATTGATGAAGAAGCCTTTGAAGGAAGTAATGTGTGGTTTTGTTTGAGGTTCAGTTCTGAGTCTTCATTACCATATATGAGTTGTGGGAAGGTAACTTTTAGAGCCTGAGAAGTTGAAGTATCTCCTGTATAGTTCTGCCAAACTTGAAGGACCTGATTTGTGAGTTTGAAACTAAGAGGGATGTGGTGACTGCTTTATGAAAACCATGCAGTATTGTGTGCTTCCTGAGGGGGAGCTTCAGTAATAAAGTAGGATTTTGTTAATTCCAGTTTTTCTCTTTAAGATGTGACTTTCACCTATGCACAGAGGGTCAGCATTTGTTCTCCATGCCTCTCACTCCCTGTTCTGAAAGCTTAGGGGTACCTAAGTTTTGCCTTGGACTTTTGCAAAATAAATCTACACTGTTTAACCTTTCTGTTCCTAACAGACTTACTTAGGTGAAAGAGAAGTCTGATACAGCTATGAAGCTATGATTGGTCTATGTCCCATTACGTGTAGACACAATACTAAAATTCAGATAAGCAATAGAATGAGTTTTAAAGCAGAATACGAAAGACTCTTAAAAGAGGGTTACTAGAGAGCCAAGCAAGTTAAATAATTTCATTAAAAAATGGGTAAGATAAACATGCAAGTGTCTAAACAAATTAAATAGAATCTCTGAGTGTGGTATGATTTGATGTCTATATAAAGCTTTTTCTCTTAAAGGCTTTGCAAAGTTAAAATAACTATGTGAAATTAGATGAAAGTCGTATCACACTTCAGCTTCCAATAAAGGGAGCAGTTCTTTGGAAAGCTGAGTTTTGGGATTTCCTCCGCTCCTTCCTGAAGACATTTTATCTTCTTTTTGCAGTAAAACTTTAAGCATGCCTTTAAGAAAAGGTAATCATTTTCTTAAATTTTTTTTCCTAGCTAAGGAGAGTCCCCTTCATTTCTGTAGATAACCCAGACTCCTTAATAGCTGGAAATTTTAATTCTTCCATTCTGAATCTGAATTTTAATTCTAGCCTTGTGAGGATCAGTGAGTGGCTTCATCACTTTAGGTATACAGTCATAGAAGGCTCAGAAATTTGTTTGTTTTAATGAATGGCAGGTGTTAAGCACATGAAAAGTTCTTGTTTTGCTTTCATTCATTTAACGTTCCCCTCCTCCCCACCACCCCTTTTATATAAGCCTAGACCTTGATGCTGGATTCAAAGCCCTCTGGGTGAATCCTTGTATTGTGTTTTGAAGCCTGGGATTAGGGCTAACTGGAAGAGGCTAAGCTTACACTGACATCAGGGCAAAACTTGCACTGAATTTAAAGGAAAACTGATTAAGATCCTAGGGATATTCTGTATCACTGAAGTCAGTAAGGGTTTTTCAGAGGGGAAGTATACCTGGGCTCTCCTTTGGATAGAGATGCCTACTTCTTTAACCCATGTAAATAAGCCTTTAAAGGAAGAACCAGCTATACTGAAGTATGGGACTTGATGTCTCTTTTATTCCTGGTACTTCACAATATTCCTAACAAACATCTCAATGAAAGTGTTGTGGGTTAGGAGTAGGTGTCACACTTGCCAAAAGGAATTTGGGGGATGTTTTAAAATATGCAAGATGATGTATACTCTTCCTCTAGTGTTAGTGTCTACATAAACACATGTATATATTTTTATTGCTGGAGGATTTAGTTTATAAGTTAAACTTTGCTTTCCAAACTTCTTATATAACATTGTGAGTTTTTCACTTAATCGGGTGGCCTGGAGTGTGTGTTTATGCATTCAGGGTGGTTAATGATTGCTCTGAATGGTTTCATTCGGCTGACACTTGAAGAGGTGAGCTTTGACAAGTTGAAGTGTTCTGTTTGTTTTCCAATACTTCATCCATCTGCTGTTGGGGATGGATGCAAATGGAGAATGGAACAGGGTGTTGCTTTGATCAACAGCTTTTGATAATTCTTTTAGATGTTCATTTTGGCTGAATTTATCAGTTTATAGGCTACTATAGCTTAGCATTAGCACGGAATGCAATGTAGTACTCTACATCTATTTGTTAGAATACATATGTACAATATGCACTGTATCTACAAACCGTTGAATAATCTGTTCCTAAACAGCCCCCTTCACCCTCTCCCCTCCAAATTAGTCACTTTATTAATAAACATTGGAAGGCACTTTAGTGTAATCACTTCTGCTTAATATTAAACTTTGTTACGCTTGATTTAAAAAAAAAAAAAGTAAAAATAACATGGAGTCTGATTCAGATATTGTTAGCAATTTTTCAGTTGGACTAGAGTCAGAAAGCATTTTACTTTAGTGTGTTGCTCAAGTGTGAAGATGTATGGGAGTTTGAAGATAGGTGCTTACAGTGTATTAACAAGAAATAAGGGAATAAGAAGAGTGGAACCAATAGACTTAAAATTAAACACCGATCAAACAGAAAATTAAACACCAATCAAATATGCACATGCACAGTAAGAAACTGCATGATAAATGTAAGTATACTTAACCTTGAACATCAGCGTCATATAAAAATCTTCTGGGTGACAATTCACTTATTTAGTAGGTTTCATAGCTATTAACAATTAAAGGGGATGATAATATTCTGTAATTTGTGACCTTGTTTTAACTGGAAAGAAGTTGTTACTTTTCTAAAACGTAAAAGAAATAACTGGACTTATGTTTGAATGTGTCACTTTGCTTGCTGTTGAAGAATATTTATTAACCCCATGCAAAATATTGCTTAACATTTATCTTTTTGTACTTCTTATTAAAGTTAATTTAAATATATTGCACTTTGTATTTTTGTTTTTATGCTTTGACAGCACAAGTGTTTGATTCTTCTTATGGCTTTTCTTTCAGGATTTTTTTTTCCTTTTTTAATAAGCAATCCATTATGGCCTCTGCAAAGCTGCTTTTTTTTTTTTTGCTTTTTTTTGCCTTTTTTTTTTTTTAATAGTGGCTACAGTTTTCCAGAGGAAGGGAAAATATTTTGGAAAGAAAATATTCCTTAACCTGCTGAGAATTTAACAGGCTTCTTTATTTATATGGATACATGTGGATACATGACGACATTCCATATATTAGATATGGCAATGTTTCATGTTTTCAAAAGGATATAAAACACTGATGCTACAGGGTATATGCTAACCACCAGTTGATGGAGAGCATAAGAGACCTCCTGATAGCTCAATTTATTAATAGGAGTAGATGGGGTAACAAACTTTACTCAGAAGCAGCTAAATCTGTCATGACAGACTGGTAGTAGTCCGTTGTTCTCATCTAATTTAGTATTGCCTGTATCACTGTGCATGGATTATTCATAATCCAGTCTTTCCTTTTGGTTGATGTATGATATGTATTTAACTGGTGGAGAAAATAAAAATACCAGAATCTCTGCTCCTTGCAGCTATCTGGGTTAGCACACATCACATACTCTGGTGTCACAACCTCAAATGTATGTACTTTAGTAGATTGGGAAGACAGGGGCAGGGAGTGAAGGAGCTTGTGAGTTCCATGTCTTACAGTGGAATGGGTTATAAATATTTCAGGAATAGCCCTTTCTTTTCCTGTCTAGCTGCAGCTTCACATGACAAACACACAAATGCTCTTTGTGGAAGCTGGGAGTGATTTTTGCCTATATGCAGGAATTAGGACTCCTTGTATCTGGGTCAGGGCTGTGTAATGCTTTCCTGAAATACCTGGGAACAGCAGGGCAGTGTGTGAGGCCCCTGTTTCAAATATGTAAGTACAGTAGAGTTGCAGTAAATGAAGTTTGAAGGGATCTCTGAAAGTCATCCTTGTCAGATCCCCTGCTCAAAGTACAGCCAACTTGGATCAAGTTGTGCAAGGCCTTGTCCAGTAAGTGTTGAGTATCTCCAAGGATGGAGTTCCCACAACCTCCTTGGGTGCCTCTGCTTGTCTGACCACCTTCATGGCAAAAATATATTTCTTTTGTATCTGATTGAAATTTCCCGTGCTATAGTCTGTGTCTGTTGCTACTCATTCTATCACTTAAAGCCACTCTTCTCAGAGGTATATGTAGTCCAAGCTATGGCTCAAACTGTTTTATTTTACTGGTATCTTAAACTGAAAACATAACATACAGGTTTCATCTCAAGGTTGGGTTTTTCTTGCAAGATTGCCTCTGTCTTAGACCCTACTTGCTTGTACCTTGAAGAGGTACTTGGGCTGGAGACAACTCTACTTGTCTCTGTGATTCAGGACCATATCTTTTCCATCTGCATGAAGACTTTTGTCCTTTAAAGTGACACAATAAAGAGCCTTATTGTCACATACCCCTGTATAATCAAACTGGGTGACTTTTGCACTTGCTTTCCCACAGTAACTGCTCAGGTACTGAGGTGATAAGAAAAGTGTGTGATATCAGATGAGGGGAGAAAAGTCCCTTTTCTACACTGTAACCTTTGCCTCATGATCAATGGCAGTCAAAGTAGCTGATGGATTTATTTCTCTTTTAATTTGCAATGCATGTAGGTACTTGGCTGTGTAGTGCTGAGTTCCTGATATAAACTGTGGAAGATGGAAAGTCAACACCATGGTGGGGGAAGAGACTATTCTAATTCTATTCTAAACTATTAACCACTAGTAACCTTCCTTTGTTTGTGGCATGAATTAAGTGAAATAAGGAACAAGGGATGTGTTCAGGAGGTAGAGATTTTACAAGGTGAAGAACCTCATGAGGCAGGGGAAGCTATTGTGGATTTTCTGGATCAGGTGGATGCAACTTTCACCTCAAATGATGACCTAACTCTGTGCTTGAAAAAATACCTTGTGCTTTGTAGCCAAGTGCTGTCTGTCAGCCTTGGAGCCTCTTGCATGAGAAGTACTGACAGGACAGTCTTCATCCCTTGATTGGTGATGAAAATGTAGGTGAGGTTTGCAGGAAGCCTGCTCAGACAGTGCACCCTCCCCTGGGGGAAAGGGCCCTGTATTGGTTATGCACCCCTTCATGTCTGGGAGTCCCTGTGCCTTGGGGCCAAAACCTCCCTGTGGGAAGCTGGGATTCTGTAACTGCAAGACTAGGTAATTGCAGTCATGGTCCCAAGGTAACATATCACAGCTGCTATTAGTGCTTTGTTCTGTGCCTTGAGCTGCTGCTACCTGTACCTTTCTGTACCAATGACAGCCTTCAGTTCAGAAACATTTCTGTAAAACTCTTGCTCCTTTAGGCCATAGCAAAGGCCTCTATCAGCTTTGTGACATAACTTGTAGAGTTCAAGCCATTAAGTGTTACTTGTAGTTCAGATTATATTAACAAGTTCATCTTGTTTCTTATTTCTGGCCTTTAAGTATTAAAAGGTACCAACAAATACATGCCTTGGTGTTGGAACAGTTGCCTGTAGGAGAACACAGCCTACTTCTCTCTAGCATTCTAGTCTCCTGAATTTGAAAGGAAAAGCAAAATATGAAGAGTAAACAAATATCAATGAAGGTTCTGCAGCTCAAAACTCTATTTACAGCATGCCTCTAACAGTATCCTGCACTGGAATGTATATTCCATCTGCAGATCGGTGCATGCTAAATAAGAGCACTGGCTTTCCATTAATGTACTAGCTCTTTTCTGGATTGCTTTGTGGTAGCTCAAGAGTGTGGAGTGTGTGTTTTCTGCTGTTTATTTTTGTAGCACACCTTACACAATTCTTCCAGTCTTAATCCCGAAGAACCTATATTGGAGACTGAAGTTGAAATACAATATTATTGTGGAGGAAGAACATGTAACACTCTAGCCTTTCTCAGAGGTGTAACAGCCACCAGATGAGGAACCTATTTACAGGGCATTAACTCTCCATGTGAAATGGCTGTCAGTCGTGGGCCATAAACAACCCAGACAACAAATGCTTTCAGTAATGCAGCCATTTCCCTACTGGGTGAGTTAGTGACTCAAACTATGTGAGCCAGCTTCTGATGCTCTTGTAGTGACTTCACTTTGCTGATAAACTAAATTCATCATCCTTAGTTTAGCATTTGTAATTTTGCTTCCTTGCTTCTTCCCATTTGTGTGTAGTGATATCTGAGCAGCTTGTTTCCCTGAGCTCCCTGGGAATTCTTTGACGCTTCCAGTGAAATCCAGTCTGTCACCAGTAGTGTTCCAGGGAAAGGTCTGTGAGCAGCACACGTACACTGTACATTGCCCACTGTGGGTGCCTGACTCTTATTGTCACCTTGGACCTTGCTGTTTCTCCCATTATTCCAAAACAAATGGTTCTCCCTTGCATTGGTGCTGAGAGTTTGGGTGGCTCCATGAAACTTGGGATTCAGACTGGGACACTGCTGGCAAGAGCCTGGATGTCATTGTCCAAACACACTGGTAGGTGTGCACTTGTGCCATCTGTGCACTGATTCTTGCTTTTCCATAGAGCTGTAAATCAGTGGCTGTTGTCTAGTCTCAGTTGTATGACTGAGATGCATTTCTTATGCATCTATTTGAAATATTTACTTATTAAGAGATTTACTGATTTATTGCGACACTGCAAATAACACCTCCTGGAGCCACAGGATGAATTTGATTTCCTTTTCATTTCTTCCCCTGCAGAGACAACAATGCAATATAAAGCAAGGCAAAATTCTAATGCCAAGATAAAAATAAGGATGAAATTATTGGTGAAGAAGCAGTCTGTTCTGCTTGTCTCTTTATACATTTCCTTCTTCATGGATGCAAAAATCTATGGAGACGAAGTACGCTTGGAGGGCAAAATATGCTTGTAATGCACACTTATCAGCAACTGTCCAAAGATAGCTATTGTTCCATTGGAAAGTGGTTTTTCTTTAATCAGAATATTTAGGTTTTTTTCCCTCCCAAACACTTCACTAGCATCAAAGAATAGTTTTGTGCTCTTACAGAAAACTGAGGGATTAATAGCAATGTAGGAAGCGACCTATAACGCAGTGCATTTTTTTTTTCAGGAAGTTTTTAATCCAAAATCATATTCCAACAGCTTTTTCTTTTTTCTTCCCCAGTATGCTTTCCAGACGATACTAATTAAACAAGGGACCTGAGTAATATTTTCAGACTTGGTGAATCGGATATCAGAAGAGAAACACTTAACTAGGTACAGCATTTAAAACATTTTGAACAGTTGTCCTTCACATTCATGGTGGATAGGAACCACAGCAAAAGTGGAAGATGAATATTCATAACACTTTAAATATTGAAAGCAACTCTGCTTTCAGTTTATTTGCAGATCTTTTGAGATCCTGATATAAATTATTAAAAAGGAAGGAATTCAATCTCTTCCACTTTCCAAAGACTAGCATCATTTTTTGCTAATACTGTATAAGAGTGGCAAGTTCAAAGAATGTGACTGAGTTTTATGAAGACTGCTGTTTTGTGCAGAGCAACTTAAGTGCTGCGTGTGTGCTCTTCCCCCCCCCCCCCCCAATCAACTGTCAATGTTTTGAGATGGTCAGAACAAGCAGTGAAAATTCCCCCCCAGTTGTGGCTTGGCATATTGCTGTTAAATTTTTCTGATGGAACACATTTTTCTTCAAATACCCTTTATCCTCTTCCTTTCTATTGCATCCATGTCACACCAAACAGGTTAATGTTTGCAGAAGTGACAGTAGTTTAGAGTCAAACCATGCCTCACATTGCACTATTGGAAGAGTTCAACTACTTGTACTGTGGTCTCTGCACAGCAGTTATGTTTCTATTTTTTAAAAGATAGAACTGCATGGATAAACAAAGAGATACTAGGTAAACTCAAAAAGGAAGCATGCAAGAGGTAGAAGCAGGGATGGGTGGCTTAGGAGGTATACCGGGACACTGTCTGAGGGTGCAGGTGTATGGGGTTAGGAAAGCCAAAGCCCATTTGGAGTTGATGAGGTGAGGGATGTGAAGGGCAACAAGAAGAGCTTCTACAGGTACATCAGCAGCAAAAGGAAAACTAGGGAAAATGTGAATCTTCTGCTGAATGGGTCCGGGGACTTCGTGCAAAGGACTTGAAGGCATTGAATACCTCGATCTTTACTGTTAAGACAGGCCTTCAGGAATCCCAGGCCCCTGAGACCTGTGAGAAAAGTCTGAAGCAACAAAGACTTACCTTTGGTGGAGGAGGATCAAGTGAGGGAATACTTAAACTGGATATCCACAAGTCCATGGGACCTGATGGGATGCATACGCAAGTGCTGAGGGAGCTGGCTGATGTCACTGCGAGACCACTATTGATTATCTTTGAAAGGTTATGGTGACTGGGAGAGGTTCATGAGGACTGGAAGATAGCAAATGTCTCTCCTATCTTCCAGAAGGGCAAAAAGGAGGATCTGGGGAACTACAGACTAGTCAGCCTCACCTCGACCCCAGGAAAGTGATGGAGCAGATAATCCTGGAAACCATTTCCAAGCTTATGAAGGACAAGAAGGTGACTGGGAGTAGTTGGCATAGATTTACGAAGGGGAAATTCCCTTCATGGGTTATGCTTGACCCATAATACCAAGTTATAGCCTTCTACAACGGTCAGTGGACAAGGGGAAAGCAGCAGACAGCTTATCTTGACTTTGGCAAGGCTTTTGACACCATCTCCCATAACATCCTCATAGACAAACTGATGAAGTACTGGCTAGATAAGAGGACAGCAAGGTGGACTGAAAACTGGCTGAACTGCTGGACTCAAAGTGTTGTGATCAGCAGCACTAAGTCCAGCTGGATGCCAGTCTCTAGTGGTCTACCCCAGGAGTCAATACTGTTTAACATCTTCAACAAAGACCTGGATAATGGGACAGAGTGTGCCCTCAGCAAGTTTGCAGGCAGTACAAACTTGGGAGGAGTAGCTGACAGATGGTTATGCTGTCATTCAGAGGGACCTTGACAGGCTGGAGAAATGGGCAAACAGGAACCTCATGAAGTTCAACAATGGGGAATGCAAAGTTTTGCACTGGGGGATCTCTGTGGTGAGTTGGGAACTGATCTGGCTTTTGTATGCAATTTAGCCTTTCAGTAAATTTGCCAAACTCATGTGACATTTTTAATAGGAGGCTTTTTTTGTGTCTATCAGCAGCTGCTTTATTAACTGAATTCTCTTTATATTCAGTGGCATGATCTCATAGCCTATGGGATCAGCCAGCCAAGAAAAGCAGACTCTGCTCTCAAAACTCCATGGCCCTCATCCTGCTAGAGAGATGAATAATTTCATTCGTGTTAGCAGATCCATTGAACTACTGGCACAATTCATGTGTGTAGCATTATTCATCTAAAAGCGGTATCAAGGCCTGCATCTCTTCCAGCATGAGCTGCATGTAGCAGGAAGTTACCACTAGGGCAGCTAGGATTTTGCTAATTTTGCAGATATTTTCCCCTATGTTAAAGGAATTTAGGAGAAATTAGTTGGATCTCTTGCATTCCCACCACAGTCAACACAATAGGCAACCTATTGTGTGCGTGTTTCTTATGTTATCTCATTCAGTGATGTTTTGTTTTTCCTTAAAACAACATTTTTTATTCCTTACAGTGTCACAGAAAGTCAGAGTTGTAAACGCAGCATCAAATGTTATAGCGTTTTCTGAATCTGCAAACAATCTGACTCTATAGATCATCTCTGAGAAGCGTCATTTCAGTGTGTTGTAGACTGATCAGTTAATTGGTACTCCAAGTAAGATAGCTGAGATAACTTGGGCAAAGAGGAGGTTTTTTGTTTTTGTTTTCCTCTTTGCTAGGCTACAAATATTTATTTTTAACTGTCTATAGTGCTTAGGAGATAGAAAAGGTGAAATCAAAAAAGAACAAACATTTATCCAGTACAACACTATTATGAATCAAACAGAACTAAAAATTACAGGTCATAAGGCAAGGAAAAGCTCATTAAAAGTAACTACAAAAGTTACTATAAGAGTAACAGATTTTAACAGTGATACCACTTGCGCTCTAATAAAGACTGTTTCACTTGGTAGGATGCAGACTAGAATTCCAGAAATGCATCATTTAGGTATGTGGGAGAATGCTTTTGTCCACCATGTAAAATCCAATGTGTGAGGAGGCTTTTTATGTTGTTTCATGTTGTCAGGAGTTTCTTCTTCATAACGTGACTATATCGCTTATTGTACTTTGGTATCTTATGTTTATTAGTCTGCAGTTGCATGAACTTGTCCTTTTTGCATTATGATCCTGCAACCAAACCAATGCTCTCATTGCCTGCTAGTCATTCTCCACTTTCATGATGAAAATATCTAGTAGAGCATTAATCTCAATCTGAAAATTTCCATTTATTCTGAGTTTATCATTCTGAGATTATCAAAATGTGATAAATAACTGACTATTTGAAATTATTCCTTTTCTCACTACTCACACATTATACTTGTTGCTAAGGCCTAAATATTTATGTTTGAACTATAGTTGCTTTGTTGCCAAGTTATAATAATGGTAACAACATATTAACTTTCAATCCTAGTGAGTATAATGCACATATTTATATTGTTTTAATTTTTTCACTTTTGATGAAATAGGGATCATCAATGCAAGAGGAAAAATCATAATCAAATCAGAATTTGCTATAAGTGACATGTTAATTTTAGCAGTATAGTTGGATTATAACAGGAAGTATGTTTTAACTATTACTTTTCTCCTAACTCCCATGACAGATCTTGAGTCTTTTTGCTCAAAGTTTCTACCTGACTGTTTTCATTAATTGGATTTTTTTTTAAAGAGGAGGGAAAAACGACCCCCTTTCCACATACAAGCATTACTTCTGATATTTTTTTTATGGCTGTTGGCATCTGATTTTTCATGATAGCAATTATACTTGAATCCCTTACACCTGC
This sequence comes from Apteryx mantelli, assembly GCF_036417845.1. Lineage (NCBI taxonomy): Eukaryota > Metazoa > Chordata > Aves > Apterygiformes > Apterygidae > Apteryx > Apteryx mantelli. Next base: position 59,085,376 of record NC_089982.1, read on the forward strand.
TCAAGCACCAATTGCCTATTGTATCTTTGCGTCCAAATACATTATCCAGTAAGAATTCATCTTTTAGAATGTTTTGTTCATTCTAGTATATGATACAATAATAATATATTGGATCTTCCTGTTCAGAACATTCATAAGTCTCCTTAATCATAATTTATTTTGATCAATGGTGAAGGAATTTTATCAATTTTAAATCTTCACTATATCAGCCATATGTTATTCACATTGAACAATTGCTTAATTTGTAAGGTAGCTTATTGATTAACATTTCTAAAATGTATGCATGTATAAAATCTGAAACAAAAGGCTCAGTCAATGTAAAGATTTCTGTGGGATAATGTCATTGCACATCAAAATTATGTATCTCTTTTAGAAGAAAATACCATTCAAATGGTAAAGTCTGCCTTGTATCTACTCACTGAAAACCACAGTGTATGATTATAGAATTAAGTACAATATTATACCACAAGCAACCAAGGAGGCTGCAATTTCACACACAAATAGGCATTTTTTTGGCCTGATGGACAATTGACTTTGTGATCCACATGATCTCATAAGTAACTGTCTACGCTTTAAATTTTATTTGAGGAAAAAGTCAAACCAAACACTGTTAAGTAACAATCTTTCACCTCCTGCCTCCCCGGCTCAAACATCTGTTTGCATTACAGAGCAAGCCCTACTATCTAGCAGCTGAAGAAAGCTGGTGTGGGCTGCTTTTCTGCCTTGCTGAATTTCAAAGGCTCACAGTCATGGAGTCATCTGAGCCTCTCTGACAACACTAACAAGGATCATCTCTACAGGAAGGCTCTAGACAGCCTAAATATAGTGGTGACCTGTAGTGACCCAAAAGTAGGGCATGCCTGAGAATTCTGTTTAAGGAAAAACTTTCTGTGCTCATTTTGGGTCTGATTTGCTCACTTGCTCGTATGGTGATCCCTTTCCTCCAGCAATGCCATTTAAATTAATGGAACTCCTCACCAGGCAGTCTCCTGCCTGTGTGAGTAATGAGGGCAGAACTGGGCTATGGGACTTCTGTTTTTCCCCCATGTTCTGTGGTTCCTTACAGTGCTGCCAGGGCCCCTCACAGGACCTGCTTTGTGAGAGGGGAAACCATAATGGCTTCCTGTCCTAGATCTGCCATGTTCCTGGTGATTTGTAATAGAGTTTATTGTGCTTTGCACACAGTAAGTGGGGTACTTAAACCTGGCTGAGGAAGAAAAGTGTCCTTCTGATCATTCTGTTTCTGTTGTAGGGCAGGTGCATAGCAGGAGGTGAAGGGCCACAGCAGCCTCTCTCCTACCTGCCCTACTTATTCCTTGGCTTATTTGGAGTCCCAAAGGAAGCGGGACAGTGTAAAGTGAGGTTGAGGCTATTTCTGTCTTCTCCCACTGCAGTGGTCCATAGTGTGGTCTTGTCAAAGTAAAGACAATATATTTGTTTCATAGGAATTGTACCAGGAGTTGTCCTCCAACTACCTAGTCAAGGAAAAACCCTCAAAGGTCTTGTCTACCCTTCAAGGACTTTTATTCATATTTAGCCATTTTGCATAACAGCTGTTAAGATATAATGCATCACTGAGGCTGTAAAATGGCCTGGATTTCTGTTTAGCATCTCAATCAAAAAATGTCTCAGTGCTTTCCTGGCCCCCTTCCTCCGTCCCCATCTTACCCCCACTAAAAATGCTTTAAGTGAAAAGTTATGAAAATCACATCTGTTGGATAGTACAAGACCGTAAGGAATCAAAGCACAGAAAAATGGGTAAAGAAGCTAAGAAGAGATTACTTCAAATGGGAAATAATGGGGGGGGGAAATTATCCAAGAAGAATACTTCAGAACAAGACCCATATTATTTTCTTAGAAAGTTCCAAACAAATTGCTTAGAAGTGTGATATGTTATTTGGGTGATTAAGCATTTGGAATGGGTTTTAAAGAGAAAACTTTGGGAAATTTTCATATTTGCTTGACACACCTTTAAAAAGAGTTGATACTTTTCACATTCTTTTATACTTCAGCAAATCTGACTGGATAAAGGATGATGATATATTGATATCTTTGTTTTAAAAAAGGAACTTGGTAAAGAGCACAACAGACCTTTCTCTTGCTAAGCCAAAAATATGACAGTTTCGGTGAAGTGTTAGTTTAGGGTTAAAAATGGAGTTCACACAAACCTGTACTCAACCATGAAAGAAAAGTTTGTCATTCAGAGGAAGCACCTATAATTAAAGTAAGTGAGAAACATCTTCTATGAGAGAGATCACTGATGCTTTAAGGTTAACTTTTAAAGTATTTGGTATTTAGAAAAATTAAAAAAATTACATACAACTTTTCCTTCCTCCTAGCACTCCTTCCAGCTTATACAAGTGTATAAGAATCTTTAAAGCATAAAAATATTTAACAGGCATCTGCATTTCAATAAATTTAATGTGGGATGAGGGTTGAATTTTCATTTTATGGTATATTTCCCTCATTCTGAACCAGAAACTCAGTCCTGGGAATTGTCATTAGGTAGATAATTAGTGAGTGACTCAAAGATATCTCACACCCAACGCAGCACAATGCAGCACCCTTATTATTGGCGAATAATTTAAAATAAGTATTGGAGTGTTTGGAAAAATACACAGTTAACTGCTGCGGTAACTTGCCTCACGTCGAAGTTGCTGGGCAGTGGGGCCTTGGCTCCATTTCTTCCCGAGATGGACGGGCGCCCTCGCTGCTGGTGAGGCAGCGACCTGGGAGCACCTCGTTGGCCGGGCCTGGGCTAATGCCGCATGAGCAAGCGCCTTGGTTGCTATGAAGAAAGAGAGAGAGGGGAGAAAAAAAAAAAGCTGCTGTTCTAAAGTCTAAGTTTCTAACTGCTTTTGGATGTAAAATGTCAGTGCTAAACTGGCATCCAGCTGCCTCCTCCTGGCCTAACGGCCCAGCGCGGCCATGGGGCACCGCAGCAGCTGGTGGCCATTTTGGTGGCTGTGGGCAGCGGCGATTCAGGCAAGCGAGCGCGGTGGTCGTGGTGGCCCCGGGCTGGCGGGTGAAGGAGGGAGGCTGGTCCCGGCCCTGTCGCGGAGGACGAAAATGTGTTTCATGCACTCCCCGAGATGGTGGCCATGCGGCGGCTGCGGCAGCTGTCGGGGAGGCCATTGGGAGCTGCGGGCGAGGGGAGGGCGCTGAAACCCCAGGGCCGTTTCCGAAACTCTCGTGCTGCCTTTTCGGAGGTGGGAAAGCTGTGGCAGCCCAGGATGGATGCAGCTGATGTGATCAGCAGCCTCTCTGCCTACCCTTCGGAGGGGTGTCTCTCACCGGTGGATATTTCCTACGGATACGGGGGCGTGTGAGGGAAGAGAAGTGCTGACTCTTCAAAGTTCATGCCGAAACATATACATGAACAGATTCTGTTTTGTGAGTTGATCTTTTTCTATACTTTTTTTTTTCCTAAAAAAGATTAATACTTATATGTGCTTCTTATTCAGAAGCAATAATGCTGAGATGTTGGAAGAGGGGGATAAACTAACTTGAACGTTACACTTAATAGTGAGCTCCTGTTGCAGTTGACTTTTAGAAAACCTTACTTTTCTTCTGGAGCACTTCCCTTTTTGTTCTGGTGACCTTCCATCAGGTTACAAGCGGCTGTATAACAAAGGGGAGGTTTTGTAATAATGTACTGCTTCAGCAAAAATGTATTTCATATTCATTCTTCAGTACCGTATATCCCTTTTGTAGTAATACTTGATAGTCACCATAAATAAATTCAGGGTTAGATTGTACCTCTCAAGGTGACTGGCACAGGAAAAAGGCAGTTGTTACTGTGTTTCAGTTCTTCTTTGTAATGTATGTAGAAGGCAAGGAAGGTTTTATCAAAAGAAAAGTATTTCAGTTTCCTGCCCTTTTTTTTTTTTTTTTCTCCTTACAGTAGAAATTCAGACAAATGTATAGATATCTAGTGAACTTGCTCCATCTTAAGAAAATCTTGTTCAGCAGTTGAGGAGGAATAGCTTTTCCAAAATCAGTTTGTTCACGTTCCCTTTGTCTGAGGGGTGGTGGTGGCAATTTTTTTTTCTAGCAGGTGTTTCATTCTGGTGACTTCTTCCTTAGCTTAGTGAAAGGAACTCTTCCTTAGCTTTGATCTTTTCCAAATCTCTTTCAATCTTTTCCAGCTTGAAGCTTTCCAAAAATCTATTTGTTTAAATTCCATTTGTTTGGGGATTAGTTTTGTTTGGTTGGGTTTCTCCTTCCTAGAATATACTTCATTCTAGTGAATTCTTCCTAAGCTTAGTAAGTAAAGTAATTTTGCCTTAGTTCCAATACTTCATTTTTTTTAATCATTTTTTTTCTTCTATAAAAGTGCGAGAGCTTAAAAGAACACTTCTGAATCTTCTATCTCCACAAAAAATGAAGGAAGATTAGATTCAATGTTCTTTTTACTGGTAAGGTACAGAACTATCAGGAAGAAACACTTTTATTTTCAGAAACTTCTGTATGCATTGGAGAGAAGTCAATAACAGGCAAACCTCAATTACATAACCTCCTTTGCAGTTAGTTTGAAGGTATGAAGGCATGAGGATTTGTAATGTATGTAAAGCCATAATCCTTTCCTTGGCTTTCTGAATCACCTGGAAAACTTTCTCTGCTTCGTTGAAGATGGCTAAGCCTCTGGTTTGGGAGGTGGGGGAGAGCACATGGAGATAGATTGGTTACAAGTATTTGGCTACAAGTGCTGCTGTTCCTAGGCAAATTCCATATAGCTGGAAGGGGTAAAATTATTTTCACTCTCCTTCCCAGCCTGCCTGCTATTCCTGTGAGTGACCAGGCTATTTGCTGTTCCCTCTTTCCTCTGATGTCAGGCAGACTGACATCAGATTGTGCAAGATGGGATGCAGATTAGTGTGTCCTATCCTTTTGCAGCAGAAGAGAAGGCTTGAGGAAGATGAAACAGCAATAATGAGAGAGTTATTCTAAAAGTCTGCTGTGGATAATTACAGTGAGGTTCTTGGAGGGAGTGGGAGAATTTACCAAGAAATAAAAGTGAACACACATTTAAGTCAACTAGAGGATTCACATCATTAGATTGTTTTTCTACAGAATCAAAAATTTGCCCAGAAAGAAAAGCTGGGCCTAAAGATGGTTCAAACCAATATTAATTCCGAGCAAATCTCATGCCAGTACTCTGTAATAAAAAAGATTGAGTACATTTGTTCTGATAGCAAGATAGTAGGTGCCTTAGAAGCGCCTTTGAGAATAAAATTCCCTCTGCGCACATCAGATTCTAGCAATCATTTTACTTGATGTATTTTGGCAAACTAGCTTGCTATATTTTTTCCCATTTAGAAGCTACTAGGATTGCTTAAGTACTGGAATAATGTGGGGGACAATTAGTAATTGTAACAAGTATTAAACAGCCCTAAAGGCACTTCTTGGCTTATCAAACTCACAATGTTCTGACAAGGGATGTTTAACTTAAGTTTATTTAAGGTATTTGCTACCTCCTCCAACTTGCTTGGTGTCTCAAATTACTTCTGAAATGTACAGTGAGAGAGTATATTAATTCTTGCACTCGAATGCCTTGGACTGGTCTCCAGTGAATTCTCTTAAAGAAGATCATATTGTAGCTTTTGATAAAATACAGCTCAGACTTTTACCCTCCTTTCCCTCAGCATTTCCATTCCCAATTCAGTTAGTCTGAGTTGCAAGAAAAATAATTCTATTTTGCTTGTCCTTTAACTTGTCTCACAAGAATTCTTCTCACTTCCTTTGCGTGCACAAAGCACCCATCCATACTTTCCTCTTTGCCTGGTTAGGAAGAGGTGAAGTGGTCCTGTCATTTCCTTTTCTAGAAATTATAATAAAGAAAGGTTACCTTCAAAATCTCTTCCTCTAAGATATCTCTTCTTAAGACTGACTGAGATTTACGAGGCTTCAGTTAACCCATGAGACTCTACCCTCCAACACCATAAAGCTCCTATAAGCCTGCTCCAGCCAGTGCCCTTCCACTTGTATTTAGCCCTGAAGAAGTGGTTGTTTGGGGTAATGTGTCACGAAATGTCATGCAGTGACAATCTTCAGTCCTGTAACTGATCTCTGTTACTGGTAAATTTATCTATATGACTTATCTATATTTTAATTGTGTTTTTCTTTGGCACAAGCATTGTATGTTTATTGGCAAAAGAACATTTGTAACTCTGGTGCTTGTAAACAGATACGGTTTTGTCAGGATGTTAGAGCTGCTACGCTATTTCCAGTTATCACTGCATTTTCAAGATGCTGTGTTTAAAGCTCAGTTTATGAGTTTGCAGAGAATTTTAAATGGGAATGGCTTGTTTTCCACTACAGCAGCATTTAGACAGTGACAGGTATAGTAGGAAGATAACTAAGCAGTAGCCATGCTGCTACATTGCGTAGTGCAAATTGATGAGGGAATACCTGCAGCCTTTTCTATGCCAGACATTCTATTCAGATTGTATGAAAAATGATGTAAGACATATATAAATAGCCAGGTAGCTACTGCATTCTGTAAGAGCTGTCTTTTAAGTGCCTGTTTGTCTCCTTTAGTATCCAACGGTTATTTTTTCCAAAAATGAGTTTACATGACCATACTTAGATGTCATTTCAGTCTCAGAGAACGACTACTTTAATCTGCTGAATGCTGGATGTTTTCTAAAGGATTTTAGGACACTACTTAAAGTCAGCTTTTATAGCACTTTTATGCTTTATGACTAACACAGCTATTTTGAAATGGAAAGAATGCCTACAAAGTAGATAAAGGGCAAAAATAAACTTCTTATGCCTAGGCAATTCAGAATAGAGAAAGGAACAAGCAAACACATTAATAATTTGCTATATTTAATTGCAAGCTACTGTTTTACTCCCTTAAAGGAAAATTTCTTGAAGACATTCCACTCAAAGATTATTGAATTATGTTAGGATGAGAGATTATTTAAGAACTTCTGTGAACTGAAGGAATCAGACCCATCAGGGAGGTAAAAAGACATAGATTCCCTGGAAAGGACTTCTTGTGGTTTGTGTATTTAGGGGCTGCTATATTTAAGGATACACTATAAAAAGTGTGCTGTGATATACAAAGAAAGTGATTCATTATTCTTTTGGTAACAGTGTCTTGATCTGGTTGTGGTTTTTATCAAGGATTCCAACAGCTCATTTTGTAAGTACTTATTACTATTTTATAAACATTTATTTCCCCAGACTGCCTCTACTATTGAAAAACTATAATTATCACAAAATAAATATCGAAGTTACAGGGAACTTCCTATCAGATTTTCTTACTCATGTCTCATAGACTTTATAATTTTGGATAGAAACTTTCTGTAGTTGGGAGGAAATAGGGTTTTCTATGCAAAGGGAAGTTTGACCTCCTTGGGGGTTTTACGGGACCCTCAGAAGATGAACTGTCTGGACAAAGGTTAGACAAATAGGTCCATCAGCCAGTGCACACCAGGATGGGATTACCTGCTCAACAGCAACTGCGACAACAAGAACATGCAGACTTTTCAGAGATGGCCAGGAGGTCTCACAGGTATGTTTATGGATGAACTGAGGGTACAATTAAACTTGTTTGTGTGTGACATGTCTCCTTACCTGCCTGATTTAGTTCAGGGACTGTAATTAGCTAGTACAGCAGAGGCTTGTGCTTTAGCTCTTGGAATCCCTGGCTGTTTCCAGAGTGTCAGAGACTAGATGACAGCCAGGACACATCCTCTTTGCCAAACTGCCACTACACCCATTTCAGCTGTCATAGCATAACAGGTGAGGAAACACAACTGCTCACTGGGCCCTCATATATGCACAGTGCTTAATTAAAAGAAAATATATCCTATTAGCCTATTTATGATTACATTAAATATATGTATTGAGAAACAAAAGAACAAAAGATGCCTGGGTATCTTTAAGGGGTATTGCATCCAGATTACAATCATACCTCAAGGGGTGGGTGACCAGGACAAACAGCCTGGGCAGTCTGCATGGGCTAAAGAAACACACCTCATATGCAGAGTCAAGAAGTTATTGCTAGTCTAATTAAAGTATTAGAAATCAAAGACTTATTAGTAATTCAGTTACAATGATACTAATACTTACAATCCAAGTTATCCAATTACAGCTAATTCTCATTTATAATACAGATACTAGGAAGGCTGTGAATAACACATCTAGTCTTTTCTCTTTTATGCTTACCCTTTTGCTGTTCCTCTGGGTGATAAGGTTGATGGTGCTACTCTTCCTTAAGGAGAATATGATGGGGGAGGAGAGTTATACTGAGCTGTCAGCATCTTGGGTCCTTCACTGCAAGGATCATGGGGTTGATGGTGAGAGTTTCTTCATCTTCATCCCTGGTTTTGCTCGGGGTTATTTTTATATGTTTGATAACAAATCTACTTGCTTTTCATATTGGTCTGCAAATTTCATGTTATATCTGGGTTATTATGTATGATTGGTTTTACATATGTTGGATATTTGTTCTTTGCTGTCTTTGTTATCCCTAAACCCAGCACTACCTTGTTCCCAAGGTTGCAATCCTTTAGTAACTAGTAACTGACCATTTGTGGTTTGTGTCTGTAGCCCTGAGGCCTCTGGTATCATCCTGTGCTTACACTTTCAAGGCCCCTGCTATCACCTTGTGCTTTAACTTTTGGCTACCACTGTTTTTCTTCAAGAGCCTTCAAGCTATGTTTCCCTGGTAATGTAATTAACATTTATATTAGCACAACCTAGTCAAGCATACCTCCTTGTTCTAGGGTTATTAAAGAGTTTACTCTACAAAAATAATGGTCCACAGCTATATCTGTATGCATATAGATATAATGATTTGGTACTACTTGGTATTGATATCTATTAGCTATGGTAATATCGCTATTATCAAAATTGCTTTACAACAGGAGGGATTTCAGTTACTAGAATTGGAGTTGCTATTTAAAAAAGCTTAGAGCTTGTTACTTTTGGAGACCATCGTAATGCATGTTTATAACTCAGTGGTGCAATTTAATGGCTTCTAGAGCTCAGAACAGATATGAGGAGAGTTGAACTCAAATCCTTAGTGTACTTTGCACATTGTCAAAAGCTATGTAGCAATAACGATGGAGTAATTCTCTGCAAGTGTGCTGCATATGCAAAATTCATTGGTAGGAAGCACTGGGAGGCAATTCCTAAATCACTGATTCCAGTTCATTGTTATTACAAACAAGATTGAATTCTGTTTGCAAACTTAACAGTTCTGCTTACAATCTACTTTGATTTTGCAGAAATAATGATATCATTTTAGGCAGGTTTGTAATACAGAGCAAGGGCAGCCCAGTATGCCTACTGCCATGTCTTTTCCCATCTAAGGGCTAACATTCTGACAATTACGTATTCCATATGGTGTTATGGAAAATCAGGCTCACCGGCCTCCATAACAGGGTCCAACCCTAGGTTCCTGCTGAGGCAGAAGTTCGAAGTCAGATTGAAGAAAAATAAAATTTAATGATACACGTGCGGTAATTACAGCTCGAGCTGGGTGCCTCCGAAGAGGGACCCTGAACAAAGAAATCCCTGGGCAATTATACCCTTACAATCTAAATTCCCCACCCCTTAAGCGATAGTTTGGACCAATAATAATAGTTAAGTCTGTGTTCTTCCCCTTCTTCACTGGGCTACTTCATTGTCTCTAGGCAGGCTGCTTCTTATCTTCAAGGTTAGCTACTCCTGCCCTCCGTGCAACTTCTTTATCTCTCCAGCTTGAACCAGCTCTGGGGCCCCCTTTTACTTATCTAGGTAAAAATTCACAGCCTGAGGCCTAAGGCTTCAGCAAATTTAGCTACTAATGCTAAGCAAGTTATGCTAAGCAATTAATTCTAAACAGCTTCAGTTCAATATTCTCTAACAATGGTATATCTTACTGGAGACTGTGGACTGGCTTCTTTTGGAAAAAGAGCAGGATTATAAAATAAAACTTTCCAGTTATCAGGAAAAATTCTGGGAGGAAGTAAAACTTGTTGCAGATAGGAGAACTGGGATGTAAACTGCCAAGAGTTTTATTAGTGGAAGCTCTTCAGAGGACAAGAGTTTGAACTGAGTTTAGAAAAGCATCTTTGAGTAAGTTAGATGAGGAGCTGAGGAGGATTTAGTGAAGGACTTAAAGGCATTTAAAGACATTAAAATTTACAGCATCTGATGGATGACTGTCTGAAGACCCAGTGGCTGAACATCCCAGTAGCGTTTGAGAATTCCGCTCAAAAAAGCTGCCTCTTCTTTAGACCTTCACCACTAAACAACAATTCTTAGTCCAGCAACCAAAAATTCAGAGCGCTACTTAAACCTAAAATTCTGACTCAGAACAGTGATCCATTCACAATCTACCTTGTGTTCTACCTCCTATAGGTCTTTCTTTGTTCAACAGGTGCTAGCTGATCTTTGATTTCAACATGTTTGTTTGACTAATGTAATTAGCAACTGTACTTAAGCTCTGCTTTGTTGGAATTTTTCAAACTTTATCAGACTTAGAGGAAGGACTGTGTATCTGAAAGCTTGTCTGCTTTTTAGAACTATTTCAGCTGGTCTAATATACTATTGTACCTTTTGCTTCCCTAAGTAAAGAGAGAAATCATCACAATAAAATGTATTTCTGGTATCTTGGGAGCAATATGGAGGTGAGGATGGACAACCTGCATGCAGCATAAGATTCCAGGTCTGCAAGCCTGAGTAATATTTTGAGATCCTGTAAGCTGTCACAAAAGTGGGGATAAGATCTGAAATATATAATAAGACTGAAAGGTATTGGAAAGTCATCATTATTTGGAGAGATGAGGGCTACAAAAGTACACATAGCCAAGGACTAAAACTGTAAAAGGCAAGAGGAAACTATGTACTTAGCTAGTGTGTACCTATCTCTGCTGTAGGAAACAGAAGTTGTGATCCCCTGTCCATCTAGAGAGACTAGAGGGGCAGTTTCTGACAAGAAAGAAGGGCATCCTGCAACGAGTAATGAAACATTCAGTCCAATGAAAGCAAAGAACTATCTAGGAACTTAATGATGGGGAGATAAAGCCATCTGCAAACCCAGTCTGGAAACACCTTCCAGTCACATAGACCTAAGGATATCACACAAGAGAATGGAAGCTTCCTAGCTGAATATTTTGGTTTTGTTTATCTATCTAAGAAGATAGCCATGGAGAGGTAACATGATCTATGTTACTGTGATTATTCTTGCGTGGGTGGTTTTATACATTGCTCCTGGAGAAGGAGGAAAGTAGCCACAGGCACAGATATGATGAAAGTGGGAAAAGCCTACCCACCTTCAGAGATGTAACAGGCAGAGTTGGGCACTTCTATCTGTGGCTACAAGATTTTCAAAGAGAAGTGAATCAGAAAGATGTGGGCCTTCTTTTGGTCATGACTAATTGGAAAAGTTCTCAGTGATTAATATAGGTAGCAATAGCTCCATGAAATCTGCAAGACCTTGTCAAGCAGTATTTCTTGCTTTTACCACTTCAGACTTCCAAATAGCTTCACTGTGGAGGGATCAGTGCAAAAGGCTGCATAGTGGGCCATGAGGCAGAGGGGAGAGTCTAATCATTATGTTTCCAGAAATTAAATGCACTCTACTAATTTGTCAGAAATGGTAATTACCAGTAGTGCCATCTACAGTGAAATACATTTCATCTGAAGGGGAGGAAGGACTAGTCACACAGATAAACTGTAGGTTCTCTATGCAGCTGAAAGAGAAAAACTGAATCCTCCAAAAAAATAATTGCCTACTTCTCCATGGACTATAGGGAGCCTTGGAAATAAATCTTTTAACCTGAGCACTTAACATTCCCTGCAACATAAGAAGTTAATTGCATGTCATATGTATCTAGTCACTTGCTAAATTGGCATCTAGTTGTTCGCTTCCCAAGTTTTAACTGTTACAGTATCTATAACACTTTACATATCTCTGTTTTCATGGATCCAAATACAGAAAAAGTTTTGAAATATTTCTATATTTGGAGGATCAATGCAGAACTGCATGTTTGAGAGTTCAATGTACTTATACACTATAGAGCTTTCTAGCTGTGATCACCTGTTCAGTTGCAGCCAGAGTAAGAGTAACAAGAAGTCATTCCCACTGGGGTGAGATGGTCCAAGGACTTTATGAAGAATGACTTTCATAGCTAATACTAGCTGATTTATTCATCAGAATCAAAGACACCATAAATGTCCAGGCCTGAAGAATGAGCTAGGCTTTCACCCTCTCACATCCTATCAGTAGGAAGATACTGTGTAATAGCATTGTGTGTCCTGTTCCTATTTTGCAGATATATACAAGAATTAAGTCAACAGGGCTGCTAATTCAGGGTCTACCATGATCTCTGTGTCCACACCAAAACCAAAGATATTACAGCTACGTCTACAGCAGAAGTCTAGTGCATACTCATTGTTTCTTCTCTTTTTTTTTTTTCCTAGTTTCTTTCTTAATTAAAACCTCTGCAAAGGTAAATAAAACACAGTTCTAGCAGTAGAACTGGTTATCTTTAGAAAATTGCATGAGGCTCAGCAGCAAGATCAGAACTCCCTCACTCGGATGGGAGAATCACTATTAAAATCCACCATAATATTTTAAAATGTGGGAGAAGTGCTTATGCATATAAAAGTTACTTTTCTTTTTCTGACCCGTTCATCCCAGAGGCATTATAAAATTGCAGTCATAATGCCATAGTTATGATTGAGAGGACAGGACAACTGAAATACAGTACTCTTAAGGCATATGTGTTAATATAGAAATATGGTAGCTTAAATAATTTAGCCCAATAAATCAGTTTAGTTTTAGCTTATCACTTGGCTACTGACATAATTTTGTCTATTCTCAGTAGTGTCTTTCCTCTTGTAGACACTGGTATTAATGAGGTCAAGTTGTAGCTTCCTGAAGATGAGTGATAACTTGGACTTAATCACCTTATTATTATCCAGATACATATACTAGCAAAACGTAGAGGTGACTATTAAAAACTTTCCATTTTTTTTCCTGTGGATAGATAAAAGAGGTAAGTTATTTCAGTATTGGGAAATATATATTTTTTAATCTAGATTACTTCTGTGGGATAATGGTCTGTGATTATCTGTGATCCTCCCTGCCATGGGGTAAACAGTGGATACAAAAGGTGATTTGCGGCCTGATGCCCATGCTGTTGAGGGGTGAGACAACGCTCAGGGCGAGGCGGAGGTCTCACCACTTGACATTGCTCTACCCAAAACAACACCTGGGGCGAGGCGGAGTCTTGCAGCCTGGTGTTGTTGATAGGGGCAAAAGAAAAAAAAGGCCAGCAGCCACTGACAGCCTCTGCTGAGCTCGACAAGGACCAAACATCCCACAGTGTTTGACTCAGCCCCACCTCACCAAGAGTATAAAATCAGTGCATAAATGATCCTCCATTTGGAGGATGAGAACACCAACCTACGGACAGGTCGACGGGCCTGGACCTCTCTCCTCCCCAAAACAGGGATGCCTTTTTGATAAGGTTTGCACCTCTGACAACGTCAGATGTTACCCCGGGAAAAATACCATTGTTGAAAGTGCTTAATTATCAGTTTGAGCTCAGAAAAAGTAGAATTTGTTGCAGTAAGTGCATTTATCACCAGCAATCCTGAACCTGTTGATCTGTCGCTTTAATAAATTGTTTATTTTGTTCAACTTTGTGAACCTGATCCAGTGAAAGCCCTTTTGAGGAGGGCTCTGGCAGGCAAAGTTGATTACCAAATTATTGTTCAACTTTGTGAACATGACTCAGTGAAAGCCCTTTTGAGGAGGGCTCTGGCAGGCAAAGTTGATTACCCCTTTCCCTCCCTTCACGCGACAGTAACAACTTTTCCAAGGAAAATTTGACCATATTTCAGGGAGCATTCTTAAAGGATAAAAGCATATCCTGCTATCTTGAAATGCCTCTAAACAAGAATAGAATGCAATCACAGCAGCATACATTAAGTAAGATTACATTAAGTCCATCTAGAAAGACACTTCACTGCTCTCTCTGTATTATCAAAACCCCTTGTTACAATTTAGTCTACGAACTTATTTTCAACATATCCGTAATCATCAAGGGTTCAAATAGGGCTCAAATCATGTGTCCTCAACAGATGTGGTGTGTAGGGTCACCCATTTGTTACAAGTCTTGAAGAAGTTATGCTTGTGGGTAGGCAGCTTAATCCGAGCCCAAACAAGAAAGAGGTGCTACTGGCCAGGAAAGTCACATAAGGCTTCAGCAAGGATACTTTCTCTATCATCCCAAGAAAGCAAGTAGCTTTACATTTTAAAGACAGTGTTTAGTGCTTAGTCACCATGAAAAACACGTTCAGTGATATTTATTTGGCAGGGAACCACACCACTGCTATTCAAAAGTTATTTTGCAATTGCAGTAGACTCTTGCAGTCCCTGGAATTTGTGCAGCTATGACTCACTTTATCTGGGGCTTATACAGGGACTACTGTGCAGCGTAATGTAGCAGCATGACTCATGGCCAAAAGATAGTATGAACGTGTCTTTTCCACTGGTGTTACCGTTACGCCAAGGGGCAGATCTCAGTCTATTATGGATCCAGTCTGTGGAGCTGACAAATTCTGAGAGTGACTAAAAGCAAATGATAATGATATTTTCAGACGAAGCGAAGAATCTGTTTTACATGGCTAATATAGCTTTGGTAACTGAGGTGAAGCTTCACAAAAACACACAACACTTTTAACAACTATTAGGGAAATCAAAGACTATAACATCAAGAGTATCATTTGCAACACAGCTGAAGCAGAAGATAATATGAATATCACCAATATTGCCAATGGGATTATTTTAGGAGATACTTTCAAGAGAGTGGTTGAATTACCCCAGGAAGGACCATCCTCAAGAATAACGGAGTCATCAATGATACAAACTGAAACAGCTGTTCTGTTAGTCTCCAGTGAAAAGGGTGAATAGATATTGATAATCATAATTGATAATGACCTGCCTGAGAGCATATGATAAACTGTAAGATAATTCTTCCACATTTAAAAATAGCTAATTTCTACGTCATTCACTAGAATTATCTCTGCACAGCAAGAAGTTTTTGTCATGCTAGAATGATGAATTTTCATCATATGCAGATGCTCAAATATGCAAGTCAGTGATTAAAGAGAACTGGAAGCAAGAGTTTGTCTAGTAGCAAAATCAAGGCACTTTTGTACTAATGATACAAAGACATAGTTTTGAAAACTTACCTCGAGATATATCTTTTCAAAGATTAGCATGCTTTTGCATTTTGCCACAATGAAATGATTAAAATAGCAGGATCATAACGTGCATACTGATAGTCTTTATTCTTTCAGCTTCACCTTCACTGTTCACCTCTGCATATGATATTGAGGTAGCCCACGCTGGACTCACCTTTCTAAGAGAACTACTGTGCTATGGGTATCTTGGTGCCCCAGTCCTCTGTAAGACTCCTTGCCTTGCCTTGACACTCACATGCCTCACACTTACAAGTGCCACTTCTGGTTGATCACCATATTCCCTAGGAAAGAACACTGTCTTGGAAGATGGGTGTCTATCCCATTATGGAAGATGAGAAATACGGTGTCCTGAGAAATCCTGGACCCTGGCTTCCATTTTCTGTCATATAGCCTGAAAGGTGAGGGAGAGGTGGAGGACAATTTGTGCTCTTAGAGAGAATAAGAGGGAGAGACTGTGGATTTATGCCCTGAAGAAGAGGATGGGGTGAGAAAGCATTTGCTTTTCATTTTCTGACTTGCATTGAAAATAGTCTGAGGTATACTGAAAGGCAATGACAATAATCATAGGCCAAGGAAATTCATGTGATTTGAAGTTATCTTTCTGTTCTTAAGCTCGTCAGCCTACTTATCTTATGTCTGCCTACACTTCAATTTGTTTTTCATTTCATCATGGTATGAAAGGAGAAGGAAGGTAACATGTGCCTTTACAGATATAAAGGAATATTGTCTTATATGCTCTAACCCTTCCCCTCTCCCCTGGATGTGAAGATGGGTTTAGTTTTCTCCTTCCTGCATCCATCATTCTCTACTTGAGATTACTTCTCTCATTTAATTTTTAAGTGCTGCTAAAGTCATACTGTTAGTAATCATTTTAATGAATAACATAAGTGAGTGAGCAGTTAAATCAATGTATCGGAGATGAAATCTTAATTAAAATGGTATTTAGCTATGGGAAGTGAGAGTTTTATAATTTATTTTCTATTAAGATGTTGACTGTTTCGCTGAATGTAATTATTTTGCAGTTTTAATCACAATATGAAAGCTGCACTGAAGTGATGTTTCTGCATCTTTCCATTCCCCCTTCCTGGAGATCCACCATCCTCATCTTTAAAGGTACATTTAAAGGCCAGTGCCAAAATGTTTGTATTTATTTTCTTTCTTCTTTAGATGTTTTGTATAGCTGTTGTAACAGTAGGCTACTGTGCTGTTTATAGTATCTACCTTGAACTTTATTAAAGAATAAATATTCAGGTAGGATAAAGCAGGAAAGTTTTGTTGCATATTTAAGCTCACTTGTTTCTCAATTTAATTAAGAAGAACCTAATTCTTCATTTGTTCTATTTTTATCTGTGGGCTGCAGTTTCAAAATACAATGCATATGACAGTGCACTTGCATTTGTGCTTACCTAAGTTTGAGAAGAGGTACTTAAGTTCTATAAATCATATGTGCATAGTCTTTGCTATCTAAGGGTACACATGGGAAATTGCCTTGTGCATTCACAATTAGGATTTGCATATGTAACTTCACCAGGAATGTGTTAAGTAAATTTGAATCTACCCTTCTGACATGGCCACAACAGTCCTTGAGCTTTTGCTATTATGTGTATATATATATATATATATATGTATTTTTTTGTGTGGAGAATGTAACACAGTAATCTTTTCTCTTCCCTCTCTTGGCACAGATGGACTTTGCTCTCAGGAGGATAATTGCTTCTTACATATACTGCAGGAATAAGGACTGCTAACTTCCCTCAGGCATAGTGGATAAAGATGCCAGCCCATTAGGGCTAGATTTTCAGAACTCTTTATGCACTGGAAGTGGTAGGTAGGCACTCAAACCTGCCATCAAGTTTCACATGTTCCCATCAGGAAAGTCCCAGAGAAATACTGCAGAAGTGTGATATCAACTACAGATTACATACAGGTGTTTTTAGGTTCCTCTGTGATCTTCAACAATTAAATTTCAAAAGACCAAAATATTTTTCAGTTCAATGGGTGAAGGTTCCCAGGTGCAAAATACAGTGGTGTTAACTTTTTTTTTTTTAATTTTCCTCCTTCTATTCTGACTTGGGCTTTAAGCAAGAAAGATCTTTCTCATATCATTTTAAAAGCATTACAGATTGTAGGTACCTAAAAGTTGAATAGCTGGCATGCAGACTGGAAATTACAAGCTTGTGCAAAGTGTCTTTACTCCTTTTACAATGCCAGAGAGTTAGGTGTCTTTGCATGGAATCCAAATCAATTCTCATTCTTTTAAGAAGTTAGGAAAGGGGCCACTTACCCTGACTGTGGTTTTAAAGGACTTTTACATTGCATTGTGAGGAGCCTTATCCTATTATATTGCACTCCACAATGACTGAGGGTGGAGAAAGATATCAGATGAGCTTAGCCAGGGTCTAGCTGCTGAGCTGCTCAGATGCATGTGCTCTTCTGGATGCCTATAACGGTGCTGCTCTACAATCCTGGAGAAATTTAAGAGTTAAAAATGCATGCTTCCTCTGGAACTTCCGGTATTAAGTAGTAGCAGAGTGGAGAGCTGGGCTGCAATTTCATACTTAGGTACATAAAATCTTTACCAAATTCAGCCCTTGAGCTAGCTTTCTTTTTCTGGAAAAACAATAGACCACATGGTATTTGCCAACATGCCATCACTTCCCATTTTACAGTTCACTTTCTTAGTTCTGATGAATTTATCAATATCTTTTATTTTTTACAGAGTCTCAACTCAACTAAAACTTTAATCTGCAAATTTTGCTACTTCTTGTCTTTAAAACAATTGCTTCAATGAGAAGTCAATTAAGTAAAATCATCCCAAGAGCAGATTTGTGATAACCCCCATTCACCATTGTAACACGGAAAGTTGACCATTCTGATAGTAGTATTAAGCAGTTTCTAAAAGATGGCATTACTGTCCTCTTGCCCTATAACTACACAGCTCCTTTAACAATTAACCGATAGACTTAAAAAGTTCTTGAAAGATCGTAAATTATGCAGCCCTGTTCTTCTGTTCACAGATTCATTAAATATGACTGAAGGAGTTAGATTAGAGAGACATTGGTTTTCCTTTGCAAATCCATTCTGGATGGTGTCTCTTTAATAATAATGATCTGAATCCAGCAATTTTACTTGTACATTAACACTGTTCATTTTGCTTTTTCTGAAGTAATGCCTATTAGGCCTGAAATTCCACTGTTGACCCCTTTCTCCAACTCTGTTCTTTTTGTAAAGGTAAGTGCACAGCCCTCCCACTCTCAGCTGGAGATGATGATTTTACTGAGAATTTAAATATTGTTTTTAGGTCAGCTGCTCCAATATCAAGTGGCTGATGAATACCAGTCAGTTTTGGCAACTCATTGTTATTTAGTTTATTATTCAGCTTCACCATCTCCTTCTTTTGACACTCATCTGGGTTAAGGTAACTTCCCCAGCTTTCCGTCAATATCCTCTCTCCCATTTTGTAATTTTCCTTTACTGCTTCTTTTGCTCCCTAGGTTTCCAGAAAACCTGAGAAGATTCCCCCCCCCCCGGCAGGTTGCTTTTTCTGATAAAGTTTAAGAATTTTTGAATTATTATTTTTACTTGCTCTTCAAATTTTTTATATCTGATTTTCATAAAATATTTTACTTACTCATAGAATATTCTCTTCTTCCTTCTAAGATGAATTTCTGCAGGTTAAATTAAAGTACAAGAAAAAAAGTAGATTTAGTGCTATCTGAAACCAGCTTGTCCTGGTGGCAGATATAGAAGATATCATCTTTGGTTTTGTATCATTTGAGTAATATCATTGGTGTTGATTTTATGTTCAATTATTTTTAATGGCGCCTTTATGTACCTTAGCGTTCCAAGCCCAGAAATCAGATGAAAATGAAACCTCTTACAAACCTATGTTCATTTTATGTTCTCACTGTTCATGCTATGTGCTGTTTTAGCTGTAATCCTCCACCTTATTCAGTGCTAGCAAGCTGCTGGACCTCCTACATAGGGGTGAAATTGCTAGTGTTTTAAATTGATGTTCCAGACTGCTCAGGTAGAAAGAAGTTGTCTTGCAATGCTGCAAGTACCCTTAAACTTCTTATGTCAAACATTCTCAATCGTCATATTAGGTATATGATATATTTTAATGACAAGGATAAAATTTTATGCAATAGCAAGAGTCTTAATGGTTCCATAAACATCCAAATGCAAAGGCAGAAGATGACTTCCTTGCATATTTTGCAAAATGCAGTCAATTTGATAGATCGATCCATAGTGACCCTAAGGAGCATGGGTATTTCCTGGGCAAAAGGACCTCCCAGAGAGAAAGGGACTTGGAGATGGGCTGTTTGCTTGTTGCTGAAGGGGGACAGCAAACCTGCCTCTTGGAGTCAGTGCTACCAGCTGCAGCAGCAGAGCTGCTTCTGTACTTATTCTATAATAAATGCATATTCTCTCCTCTGAGCTCATGCCTCTGTCATCATGCTAGAACACTGCCTGCTGTGTTAATCCACCAATAAAGAGATCTCAGGTCATACAATAATATGTGCCTTTACCTTCTGCCAGTACCCCTAGGACTGGCTATTAATTTTCAAGTCATTGAATTTTCACTTAATGTACTGCAGCTCTCCGAAGCGTGGTGAATTTTTTTAACCATTAAAGCAGATGTAAACTGTATATTTTAAATAATAATCAAATGATGACATGTAAAGAAGCAGGAGAACCCAAAACAATCTTTCATCATAATAACCACAGAATGGGAGAGTATTTAAATTGCAATACAGTCAGATTTGTCTCAAAGGATAATGATGATGATAATAAAATGGCTTACTCCTCACGCTGATAATCTAGCGAAGCAGATTACTCCAGAAGTGCCCCACACAGAGCAGCCAGTTGGGCCATCTCCAGCGCCAGGGACCTGTTTTGGGATAGGTTCAGGTGTGTCCCACTGCCCGCAAACGGCAGCCTGGCGCCATGCGAGGAAATAACCTTTACTTAAGCGTTAGCCTCGCCGGGACCCGGCCGCGGCCGCGCCGTCGGGGCAGGCACGGCCGCAGGCACGGGACTCCGGCGTCTTTCGGCCACCGCCCCGGCGGTGGGTTTTTCCTGCCTCGGGTTTTTCTTTGGCTACTTTTCTCCGCAGCTCTCCCGAGGGGGAGCAGCAGGGAAAAATCCGGGGGGCTTTTCTGCATTTTGTGGCGAGCTCCTCGCTTGCGCGGCCGCGGAGCGCGCCGGCGGGGGGGCGGGAGCGGGCGATGCACTGCAGCGTCGCACACCGCCCGCTCCTCCCCCCGCCGCCGGCGCCCTGCGCGGCCGCGCAGAGCTGCCCGCAGCTGCCAGGCTCGCGCGGATCTCGTTTCACGGGTGCGCGGAGTCCCCGCGGCGGCACTTGCGTGCAAAGCAAGTATCTTCCTCCAGCACAGCTTTAGG
This sequence comes from Apteryx mantelli, assembly GCF_036417845.1. Classification (NCBI taxonomy): domain Eukaryota; kingdom Metazoa; phylum Chordata; class Aves; order Apterygiformes; family Apterygidae; genus Apteryx; species Apteryx mantelli. Next base: position 59,105,998 of record NC_089982.1, read on the forward strand.
GGCCGCGGGGTGGAGGGTCTGGTGCCGCCCTCCCCAAACCGGCCGCCTGCGGGGTGGTGCCGGGCGCAGATGGCTCGGCTCGGGGCCGCGCAGCCCCCGCGGGTTTGCAAGCGCGGCCCCCGGCGCTTCTCCTCCCCGCTAAGGGTCTCCGCAGGAAGGGCCGAGGTGCTCTTCTCAAACTGCAAGCTGCCTTCTGAGTAGCTTTAAAATACACATTTTATATATATGAGTAGCTTTAAACATTTATATGTATAAGATCCATTTTATTTTCCTCTTTGGAGGAAAAAAAACAACAAATAAATGCCACCCTTTCTCCCAAGCATGTTTCCCTTCTAGTAAAGGAGGCTCCTCCTCCGCTAGGGGTTGATTCGCCCGGCAGTTTTTAGGATAATTTATGGAGCAACCTGATGAGGCTATTGGCCGAGTTGCCCGCTCCGTGCGGAGTGGCTTCCTAGCCTACCTGTTTGGGTGTTTTATTTATTTATTTCTCCCTTCCCCTCCCCTCCCTCTGCCTCTCGTGTGCCGGGGGGACGGTGGGATTGGCAGGGTCGCTGTTCCCCAGCTTCGCCGGAGAAAACTCGGGGAAAAGAGAGCGCGACTTCCCGCCCATGGACCCGTGGGGGGGCCCCGCGCCCCTGTGGAGCCGCCGCCACGGGGCCCGGCTGCTGCTGCTGCTGCTGACCGTGCGCCTGGGCAGCGGGTGAGTACGGCGGGGTGGCCCCGCGCCCGCATCCGCCCCGCGCCCCCGCCCCGACTCCCTGCGCGCCGCCCCGCGGCCGAGCTCGGGGGTCCCGGCCGCGGGGGGCGGGGGGGGGGGAAGAGGGCGTGCTGCGCGCTGGAAAACTTAAAAAAATTGTCGCCGCTTTGGCGCTCCGCAGGCGCTGCCGGCCCCGGCGAAGTCAAACTTCGTGCCGCTCCGTTGCTCGCCGCAGCCGCGCAGTCCCGCGCCGTTTAGCGCTCCGCTCCGCGCGCAACTTGTGTGGGGGCGGCACGACGCGGGCTCCGCGGAGGGCCCGGCGCGGCGCTGCGGGGCTCGGCGGCCGCGTGTCGGGCTGCCGTCTGCATCCGAGGCGCAACAAGCTGTTCTGCATTTGCTGGCTCGGTTCCCTTCACGATACAAGCACATCTCCGCTCTCTGGCCAGTATCAGTCTGCTCTCCTGGTGCTCAAAGAAAAGGCTCGGGTTTCAAAACAGCTGGTTTGGCAGCCAGTTTGTAAGCTGGTCGTTTGTTCGAGGGAAGTCTTAGGCTCGCAGAGTTGCTCTAAACATCTTGGCGCTGCTTGTTGTGTTTTTACTTTTTCACCGCGCTGCCTTGCCCTGTGTGTGCAGCTGGGGAGCCTGATCCTGCACAGCTGAAGTCAGTGGCTCTCTAGCCTTCAGGAGCAGGATTGGGCCCACGTGGGGGATAGAGCCAAGGAGCTGCTGAAGTCCATAAAGATGAAAATGTGCATTTTAAGGAAGTTACAAAATTGATCCTAAGGGCTCTGAATAAACAGTTCAGTACTGTCATGTAAGCGTGTTCTTCGTATCCATAAACATTGTACAAAAAGCAATCTGATCATTCATCTCTTTTAATAATTCAGAGGTACTATGCATCATTCCACAGGTTATACTTTCATAAAATTCACAAGGCAATGTTGAAAGGGGAACTGGCTGTTGCCTAGTGTATCTTTCTTCCTAACAGTAAACTAAATTATCATTCCAAGAGGATATAGCAGATGTGTAGTATGGAAAGTGGTAAAAATCCCATTCAGTATTAAAAAAAATCCATTTGAATGTAGGACCCACCTTGCCCCCACCCCCTGAATGATCATTTATCAGTCTGTGTGAAGTGTGTTGATCTCAGCTCATCTCTCATCTTCAGAGGGCTGCTGCATTATCCCAGTTAGAAACACTACTGATTATACTTGTCTTAATCTGTGTCTTTTAAAATCTTGGCATATTATGGTAATATTTTTCAAAAGCATTGATGGAAATTATACCAGTGCAGCTGTGCATCTTCAGAATGTTTCTTAATGAACATATTGTACCTCAGGTATGAAAGAAATTATCAAGTGTTTTCAGAGAAAAGAATATGCATGCTAATTTATCAGTCAAAGAGTTACAAGGGATGAGAAATAACTAAAAAAAAAGTTACAAATGAAATATTTTTTCATTTGTCAAAGTATGGTAGTGATTACAGGAGTAGGTATAGATTTCTTTATTATGTATAGATGTTATTAATGGTAGCATTTATAAAAAAAAGTTGATAAGTCTTCAGTGGGAGAAAGGGGTAACTTTTATGCATTTTTTTATTTTATGCTTCAGAACATCTCAGATAAAATGGAGCCTTCAGTATAAATATCCATATATCTGAATCAACTATTTTCAGGCTTGTTGAGACTACATGGGAAAATGGTGGTTGTTGAGATTTCTTTCCCTTTCTCTCTCTCTCTCTTTTCTTTTTTTTTTAAGTGACCACAAATGAACATGTTTTTTGAATCCTGATTCTCTGGTGTGTAATTCATTACAACTCAGTGATGTTTGCAGAGAGCCCTGGAACTCTGGAGCTCTAGAGCCCTTTAGCAGCCTGCCACCAAGCAGGAGAGAAACATTTTTCTGCCTCTTGGTGTTCTTTCCTGTACTTTCAGCCAAAGTACAGGAATATGAACTTTCCCTTGAAGTTCGTATTGAAACACAGGGAAGTAATGCTCTTTTCAAGAATAGACCAGACTGCATCAATTCTAGTTGTTTTTCCAAAAATGTCCTGTAAGAGCCAACTCTTCTTACAACACACGCTTTTAAAAGGTTGCAAATTGCACAACTTCTAGTATGCTTTTACACAGAAACTGTATTGTCTTGAGTGTGAGTAAAAGTTACTTTGGATGTAAAAAGTGGAACTGAAACTAAATAAGGATATAAAAAGCTGACTCCAACCAAGAGTTCATCCCCTTTAGTGTACTGCCCCAAAAGCTGTAGTGTAACATTAGTCCAAACTTCTTGCAGCAAAGGGAACTTGGTGCAGTTGAAAACTGCATAAAAGTCCATAAAACACTTGTTTTCCCCTAATTCTGCACTCTCACACCACAAACAGACCATAATTCCCTATGTACTTGTTGGAACTTCACGAGTCTGTATTTTGAAGGAGGTACGTTCCATTGCTGGCATCTCATCTGTGACAGAATTAAGGCTCTGAGTGTTTCCGTAGGGTACATGCTGACCCTGTAGGGAAAAAAATAGTTACCCAACAGTCACTGAAGTCCTAAATATTCAGCAAACTCATTATTATTGAGCTCAAATAAATAGATATTTCATAGGGAGACCATAACAGCTGACAATATAATCAATGTTATTTATCAGTAATCTAAAGGCACAGGTATAAAACAGCTGTAGTATTTCTTTTAATTTATACCATCTTTAAATGATATGTCGGTTAGCCTCCATAACAATATGCTGTAAGCTTGACTTAATTTTACAGTACGTTCTCGTTAGTTTTTAGCCTAATGTTTTAAAAAGCAGTTATAAATGTTCTATCAAAATGTAACTGTCAGCAGATACAGATTTCAACTCATATTTTCTTTTCTATTTCAAAGTATCTCTTAGGAAATTATGTACATAATATGGCCTACGTTTTCTTCTTGTGTAAATTCCTGGATCAAAGTTAAGCCTGTCATGACAACATGGGTTTCTTAATGCTTGATAATAGTGGTTTGGTGTTTCGTGTGAACATTTGTGATGTTTTTTTCTTCACTGCCACATTATGAACAAAACACACGAGAGTGATGATAAAAATGAATCTGTTATTTTAACAGCCCCAATAGTTTTAAAACAAGCTTATTTTATTAACAGTTTATTAATATTTTATGTTGTAGGTATACAGTTTAGCTAGACATAGTTAAATATTGTGAGGTACTTCTATTGTTTGTACATATTCTCTTTACTTTTCTTAAAATGGATTTAAAGGAAATTTTCAAATTATAACAAACTTAAAGAAAAGGCGCTTATAGTAAATTACACTACATTTTGAATTACTTCTAACTTTCTGTTTGTTAGAAGTATCTCTTGTTAACAAGAACACCCTTGCTACTGGTTCCAGTCTCTCTGAGCTAGACAGAAAAGGGTACAGGTAAACACTCACTGACTTTGGTCAAACTTTTTCATGGATACACAAGTCTGGCCACAGTGTAAGTTACCTGGGGTAGGGACCAGTGGTTTCTGTTTGAAGCTGCAGAGGATATGTAATAGTCTGAATATAATACAACAGCTAGTTTCTATGTGCAGGAGGCGGGACTACTTAAATGGGGAGAATGGGGTACCTTGGCGCCTGCCCTGTTGCCTGGAAGGTGAATTGCCCTAATTTGTGCTGTTATATATAGAAAAAGTCACACATGTTGAATTCATAGAAGAGCAAAGAAACAGCTCTCTCAAGATGAGCAAAGAGTCATTTCTCCCCTATGAAAGGGGAGTACGCAGGTTTTTTTAATTACCTGCATAAGCGTCTCTTGCCCCGCATAGTAAATTGAGCATGTACTTGGGTAAAAAAAATAATATCTTCAAATACTTAGTAAAGAGTGACAGAGAGAAGTGATAATTATAAATGGCAGTTTGTAGCGCTGACAGGCACCTTTCAAAGGGTGGTGGATGACAGCGACTCTAGGTTTTTTTCTTAACAATTTCAGTTAATGGCAACAATTTGTAAGGAGGAGAAATTCAGATGCAATTGAACTAATCTGGAGACGACACTGAAGTCTTGATTCTGCAGTTTTACACACAAATGCTTTTAATAAGTCTGAAAATAGTGTCATGAACCCAGTGGCCTACTGGCCTTTGCAGGATCCTGATTCTATATAATCTAAACCTAAATGAGTAAGTCAAGTGACAACACTGAAGTAGTACAGGGAGCTAAAGAGCCTAGAAATGTCATCAGGAGTTGACCAGAAGGGATCTTGCTTTGAAAGAGAGGATAATATCAGTGATATGGCAAAGATGAAAAGAAATAGTTTCTAATATATGCTTTCATTTGTAGATCTTCAAGTCTGTAGTATCCGTTGTGATAATCCAGTCTGACATCAGAATAAATAAAGCTGCAGAACTTTGGGTTCATTCAGTGTAGCTGTTGTAAGTGCCTCTGTAAAGATTTGC